>NC_080088.1:59897149-60209456 GCF_950005125.1 Chionomys nivalis | reverse complement strand
GAGAAACCCTGTATCGAAAAATAAAAAAAAAACAAAAAAGAAAAAAAAAGAAGAAGAAAAAGAAAAAGACATGGGGCTGGAGAGATGGCTCAGTGGTTAAGAGCACTGGCTGCTCTTCCAGAGGACCAAAGTTCAATTTTGAGCACACATGGTGGCTCATAGCCACCGGTAGCAGCAATATCCAGGTGATCCAATACCCTCTTCTGCACTCTATGGGTTCGAGAGGCACACATGGTACACAGATATATGGGCAGACAAAACAGCCACACAAAGATAAAATAAAGTGATAAAATAAAATGAAGTCACATAAACGCCTAGCTATTTACAAAGCAGATAGTAGTGGATCAGATGTACAAGGTGATAAGAAAATTGATGGGCTCCCTCAGGAAGCTAGAACTAATCACTTCCCTCTGGGGCTACTTCAAGGATAGACAGTGTTTTCAGAGACCTTTTCCTGCGGAGGGTCCCCTTCCCATGCAACCCATCAAGTGGGACCTCAACTTGACCTCCTTTCCTTAGTCAAGGACAACTGCACAACCTGCTTACTTATAAGGATCCCGCGGATCTATGTCTTAACTCCAGCTTCTCTCAAATATCAATTCTTAATTGTGTTTCATTAGAAGTTACTGAAAGCCAGGTGGTGGTGGCGGCGCACGCCTTTAATCCCAGCACTCGGGAGGCAGAGGCAGGCAGATCTCTGTGAGTTTGAGGCCAACTCACAGTGGTCTACAAGAGCTAGTTCCAGGACAGGCTCTAAAGCAAAGCAAAACAAAGAAGTTACCGAGAATCCTCCGAAGCAAGTCCATACATAAGTGTGCTAGTTAGCTTTTTACAGTTTGACGCAATCCTAGACACACCTAGAAAGAGGAACTCTTAAATGAATAACTGCCTTCATCCACCCAGGTTGTGGACACATCTGTGGAGCATTTCTTGACAGGTTTGGATGTAGGAAGGCCCAGCCTCCTATGGGTGGTGGTCCTGAGTTGTATAAGGCAGGCAGCTAAGCAACCAGTAAGCAGTTTTCCTCCATGGTTTTTGCGTCAATTCTTGCCTCCAGGTTCTGCCTTGAGTTCCTGCCCTCAGTTCCCCCAGTGATGGCCTCTTTCTCAGTAGTGTAAGATGAAATAAACTTAGTCCCCCGAGTTCTTTTGGTTAGTGTTTCATCACAGCCTTAGAAACACACACGAGGACAGTAAGAGAACATCCAAGACACACAGCACAGCCTCAGTGGGCAGCGGTGGCTGAAGACTGAACCAGGATATCAGGCATGTAGAGAGAAGACAGGAAGTCAACAAGGGAAGCAGCAGGCACTCGGGCCAGGCATCTCCACATGAATCCCCATTACATCCATTAAATCCCCTGGGCAGCAGCGTGGCTTGCTAAAGCAGGAAGGTACTTAGGAGATTACCTGCTGAGAAAAGTTTGTTACTTCCCATCATCCCCAAAGCAAGAGTCCAGTAAGAGGATTTCCTGCAGATATGAGGGGAGCAGGGAAGACAAGACAGCACAAGGTATTTTAGAATTGTTGAACTATAAAGGGCTCTGATGTTCTCCAGTGTGGCAGGTCTCACGGAAAAGGGGTAAAGGATTGGAGTGCGGGACTGTGTCAAACTACTGTGGAGACTTTGATAGGTCTCCTTCAAAGTGATTATCTTGGCAGAGGCAGGAGGATCTCTGTGAGTTTGAGGCCAGCCTGGTTTGGTTTAAAGAGCTAGTTCCAGAACAATCAGGGCTACACAAAGAAACACTGTCTCAGACAAACAAACACAAACAAACAAAAGCATTGATCTCAGCCATCTTCACTGACACTGATAGAGCTACCACAACTGTAACCATGGCTACACCACTTCATCCCCTTAAAAGATGTCCCCGTTAAGGGAGTGTGTTAAACATGGCAATACTGTAACATGGAAGCACAGGGCAAACAGCACTCAGCCCCAATTCTGGGTTTTGTTGAAATATAGTTGGAGGTCAGGAGGTTCTAAGATATGCATAAAGTGTCACAATTGGCCACTAGCACCCCAGGACAAATCCTAAGTGTCAATCACCACACCTCCATTTCTGCATTGACATGGCATAATGCGTATGAATGGAATTTCACAATGTGAGAATAAATATACAACCAAGTATATGAAAGCCAGGCCCATGCAAGAGATGGAGGAAGTCTTGTCTTATTTTGGTCACTTCCAAAGTACATGTTTATATAGGAAACAAGTAGAACATGCTAGGCAAAGCAGTAATCTTCTGGTTTCAAAGCTATGAGGCCCTACTAGGTCACCGTATGCTCACTGTTTGCAAATTCTCCAGAAAAAAAAAAAAAAGAAATATCACTTTCTTAGAATAGCTGTGGGCGGGCATTAAATAGCTGACTGGAGAGACATCAGGACAGCAGGCCCTATTCAGGAGTGAGTGACCATGGTTTTCCAATCATTTAATCATTTTTTCAGGGACTCTTCTGAACAAGTTCCCTTCCTGTAAAGATAGGAAGAAGAGAAGAACCTCCCTCAGTCCGGAAGGCAGGTGGTGAAATGACGTCAGGATGTTTTTTCTGATGCTTCTTGTTGGCATCGACTTCTAAGTGGGCATCATGAGTAACGATTGCTGCCATTACACAAGACTGCGCCTTCTTACCATGTGTGGGAAGTGTGCTTTTGTTTTAAGATTCCTTCCAGGCCTAACATGTTAAATGTTACCCAAGGCTCTCAGGACACAGTGCCTACGGAAGAACCGCCTCTGGAAAGTGTTCACCCTTTCCTCTTCCGTAGGCATTGAGTCTGGTGACTGACTTTTGGTTCCACACAGTCCACCCCTTCTCTTTGATAACAGGCTATGGTTATATGGCACACATTTTCCTCACATGGGGAACCACTGTAGCCAGGGAAGAAGTAACTAGAAACGAAGCTGTATGGAGAACAACTATCTGCCCCAGGCTAATTTGTGCGAGTAACTGGAGCCATGTTCTGTGAACACCGTACTGTATGGGCCCAGTAGTTACAGACCAGAGGGGCTCTGGGTCGAGGCAGAAGTGGTTCCTCTTCCATCATCATGGGCTAGTTAAATCATCTCTGGATTACCCAGCACTCCCAGCTTTCTTATTAAGGCCTCTCCATCACTCTGGAGTGCAGAGTGCAGATAATCTCTCTTTCCTGGGAACTCCCAAACACAGCAATTATGCCTAGGGCAATTCAGGCCACAGCAGACATTAAGAAGGAGTGAAAGGAGAAGGGGAGCATTCAGAGGGTGAGAATGCCCATGACCTTGATCACAGTGGTGGCTTCAAGGTGTCTCTATGTCTCAGCAGATTATCTACCTTAAACATGTGCCTTGTTTTACATCAATTAATCCTCAAATCTGTTTTGACACATAACGAAACAGATGTTGATGTACCTGTCTTTTTGTTGCTGTTGTTGGATAGTGAGCTACTCTGGGTTAGAAATTCTAGCCTATTCATACTGATCCAAGATCATCTGTACAAAGGTCTGTACAAAGGACAGCTTCTTTACACTCACAATAATATAAACGGGAAGCCTGCTTTATGACATTTGTAGGATAGAGCCCCCTCCCGACTGGGAGAGATCATGACTCCATCCCTACCTGATGGAGGAAGGTCATTGGTTAACTAATAAAGGAACTGCCTTGGCCCATTTATAGGCCAGCCCTTAGGTGGGTGGAGTAAACAGACAGAATGCTGGGAGAAAGAAGCCGAGTCAGTGAGTCGCCATGATTCTCCCACTCCAGACAGACGCAGGTTAAGATCTTCCCTGGTAAGCCAACTTGTTGTGCTACACAGAATATTAGAAATGGGTTAGATCAATATGTAAGAGCTAGCCAATAAGAGACTGGAACTAATGGGCCAGGCAGTGATTAAAAGAATACAGTTTCCGTGTAATTATTTTGGGGCATAAGCTAGCCATGCGGGCAGCCGGGTGCCGGGGATGCAGCCCCGCAGCTCGTATTACAACACTTACCATCTCCAAGACCTGTATAATACAGGGGCTGTCACAGGGGTCAGGAAAGGTGGCAGGAGACAACTTCATTCTCCAAGGACAGTGGGTAAGGGGGGAGTCACCAACCTATTATTCATGCCTGGAAGGCAAGTGGTCACCTTGCAGGGCCACTTCTGTTATAAAAATAGGAGCAGAGTGGTCAGTGAACTTAACTGACTGCCAAGAGCTTCCCAGATCTGGAGACACTCCACCGGCCACCCCCGCTGCCTGTAAGGAGGCTGAGATGTGGCTCACACAGGAACTATTTCCTCAAGCCCTTGTTTAGATGTGGATGTGCACACAGCCCTACTCCAAAGCATCACCCTCCTGACCCCGTCTGAAAGCACCAAATAAGTCAAAGGCTGAGGCACTTAGCTCTGCATGGATCTTCTAAATTAATCTGGATGCAACTTTAAAGGACTGCTTTTCTCCCTGGCTCCACACCCAACGCATTTTCTGTGGCAGCTGGGTCAAGCTTGAGCGGCAGTCTCAACACTGACTCAATGTCAAAATATTCCCAGCATCCCTCTCCTTAGCTCTGTTTTGTTTTTAATAATTTAATTCTGTCCTTCCCTGAATATCCCTACATACACAAAGAAATGTACATTCATACACATGCACAAACACACTTCTTTTTTTTAAATGCTGTATATTATGTGTATGTGTTTTTTCTGCATGTGTATGTATGTAAATTATGTGTGTGCAGTGTCCACAGAGGTCAGAAGAGGGTGCTGGATCCCCTGGAACTGGAATGAGAGGCAACTGTTAGTTACCATGAGGGTGTTGGGAATCTTCTGAAAGAACACTCAGTGCTCTTCACCATCGATCCATCTCTCCAGCCTCACTTTTTCTCTTTCAAGGTATAAGTACACCACAGAAGACAGGTTCAAAACTCAGTTCATGGGCTTAAATCCACAAATGGTGATAATATACTTTAGATGGGGGCACCATCGTTTTCAATAATGTCTAGATGAAATACAGCATTCCTCTCCATTATGAACACAGACAGCCAACTATCCAGACTTAGCTAAAGTGGTATTTTTAATACCAGCAGCAACACAAACATTTCCACATAACATCAGCGTTGCTGTCCTGAAATACCATTCATGTTTATTACTGTTTCCAAGTCATCGTAGCCATTAGACTTCAAGTCGATCTTACATTTGTCACGTTAATAAAGAAGTACATATTTTTAAAAAGCTAATACTGTATTTTATTTGTTTTATAAACCTATGTATATTTTTGTCTGTACTTACAAATATTATTGTGAGAAGTCTGTATGTCTTACCAGACAAAAGGTCCATATCTCCAGAAGGGGAAGGGTTAAAGAGCAAGCATTAGATGGTGTGATTTGGGGAACTAAAGAGATGACTCAGTGTCTAAGAGCACTTGCCATACAAGTGCCGACCCCAGCTCAGGATCCACAGCCATGCAACAATCCAGATGTGGCTACATACATGCCTGGAACCTGAGAGCTATAAAGAGCAGGGACAGGAGGGTCCTTAGAATTTCTTGGCTACCAGTCTAGCTTCAGGTTCAATTAGAAATCCTATCTGAAAGGAAAAGAGAAATACAGTAGAACAAGACACTTGATGTTTTCCTCTGGACTTAGTGTGTAAGAACAGGTGTGCATGAACACACACAGGCAAGTGTATCTGCACATAGCTTTATACAACACACACATGTACATGCATTCACACACACAAGAAAGTAGAACTGGAGACTTTATTCAGGATATCAACACATTAGCCAAGTGACCTAGGGTTACTAGGTATTCAGTGTATCTGCACATAGTTGTATACAACACACATGCACACACATACACTCAGTCACACACATACATAAGAAAGTGGAGTTGGAGACTTTGTTCAGAATTTCAACACATTAGCCAAGTGACCTAGCAACGAGCAGGTGGTATTCAGTGTTAGCAGGAGACGAGTCCTGGGAATAGAGAGGCAGGCAACAGGGTTCCAGGAGAGGAGCTTGAGGAAGCTGTGAGGGCCAACCAAAATACCGACCCTGCTTAGCCAGCAGTATGACCTTGGGCAAGCCACTCCGGGTCGCTACCCAGGAATACTGATGCACTGTGCAATTCTTGGGAAATGAATTGGGAGGCTCTATGAGGGACAGCCACCCCTGGATAGTTGAATGGAATGCAGCTAACTTTAGAAGGGCAGCTTTCCCACCTGGGAACTTCAGCAGCCAAGAGATGCTCTTTTGTCTTCGAAGTAGACATTACTGGTGTTCTATGCAGGCTTTTCATAGCTTTGAGCTACAGGGACATCCTGAAGGGATCTAAAATCTAAAACATACCTAGGCGGATACGAGCCCCTGTCTTCGCCTGTCTCTGGTTCATTGGCATAACCTTTCCCAGGACAGGCTTCAGAATGGAATTCCTGCCCCAGACCATAGATCTCAAGTGAAAATGGAAGTGTTTCAGATCTCCCTGCACTTAAAGTATCGGCTCTGGTTTTCCCAAGGGCTGGTTCCTGGCCTGGCCTGTTGCCACTCAAGGAGTGGTACAAGAGGTTCTGTGATCTAAGTAAGTCAGGCAAGGTCAGACCCAGGCTGCCACATCACTGGGCACAGAGGTCTGAAGGAGGTCAGGAAACTTTGCATGGCTCACGAAGTCAGGACCAAAAGTTTACTGTAGAAATGGATATGAATTCTTTTAAAACTACATGGATTGATTTTTCTAGTGATCACAAAAGATCAGAAAATTTGCCCATCAACATTAAAACCATTCATAAGTCTGGAATTTAGAAATTAAATATATCCATCTATGGTAATTTTTTCTACGTATATAAATTAGGATTGTTATGTAGAAAGTTTTAGATCTTCATTTTACTTCTTCAAAATACCTAAGATTCTTTCAATCTTGGTTCTGTGTGTGTGTATGTATGTATGTGTGTATGTTCATGTGTAAGCATGTGTGTGCATATGCAGGTGTGCATTCTCATATGTGTGTGGGGTGCATGTATGTCTAGGCCATAGGGGTCAACCTCAAGCATTGTCCCTAAAGAACTGTCCATTTTGTTGATTGAGATGTGATCTCTCACTGGGACCTGAAGCTTGCCTGTTAGGCTAGGCTGGATGGGTCACTCATATCCAAGGATTTATCTGTTTCCACCTCCCCAGGGTTGGGATTGTGAGCATGTATCACCATGCCTGGCATTTTAGGTGAGTTCTGGAAATCAAACTCAAGTTCTCCAACTTGGAAGGTAAGTACATTATCAGCTGAGCTACCGCCTCAGACCATGATCTGAGCTCTTAAACACCTCTGTGTCAGATACTGTAAAATTCACAGGTTTCTGAACATGCCACAGTATTTCAGAGAGCAATGCCATGCACTTAAGTGACAGTCATGCCTAGAAACCAATAAGAGGGAGGGAGCCAGTTTCCCTCTTCTTCAAGGGCACTTAGGAGCGGACCCTTCTTTCTCCACGTTAGTTTACCAGAGAAGGTGCTTTCATGTTCTCGGCAGAGACTCTAGGTGCCTTTTATTCTGTTTCCTTTCTCACAGCTTACTTTTCATGACAAGGAGAAAGCTTTGAACATGTACTGCTGGGAAAATGGTATCTTATCTGAAAACGTGCTTCAAAAAGAAGTGGTATGTCCAGGAGAGTCTGGAACTTGGAAACAAAAGACTAGATCCATAGGTCAGCGTTGCCAAGAACAAAGAGCTTCAGCTGTCTTGTGCCAAGACAGGTACCACCACCTGCCTCACAGGGGTTGAAGGAATGTACAGATAAAACAGGAGTCCATACTTCAAATTTTCTAGAAAGGAAAGTCCATGAAGGGACAATAGTGGTTGCTAATGGTGCTGCTGTTTGGCTGCTAGCGGCTCAGTTCCCTCTCTCATCAAAGGCACAGAGGGCAGCGTCTAACTACACTGATTCAAGCATGAACTCTGCAACCAGATTACACTCCCACGCTTAGCCAGTTCCACCCGGAAAATGGAGCCATGGTAGTCCACTTACCTCTCAGGACTCTGAGGATGGCTAACACAAGTTAATCTATATATAGCCAAAAGAACAGAGCCTAGCATATACTAAAAACAATGTAACAATAAACGTTAATAATAAGTGGTCAATGGCCAAATATGAGACTGAAATAATTTAAGCTCTCTGAAACCAATGGGCATCTTTTAAAAAGGATTTCAACCAAATTTCTCCAACCAGAGATTTGGACCAATAACCCCAACAGTTTCCCTATAAAGTTATGCCCCAGCACAACCCTCAGCTCAGGCTTGGTCCACTCCCTTCCTACCTTCTCTGCATCCTGCTCGAATAGCCGCAGTTGGAAGCACTGATCTAGCTTGAGCTTTCGCACATGCCACATCTGGTGCAGATGTTGCCGGGTGGAATGCAGCTTGTCAAGGAGGCTGGTGATCTTGGGGACAAGGCTCTGGAAGTCAGCACTCCCTGGGATGCAGTTGCGCCCTGAGAAGCCATCACTGCAGCGGATGCACTGGAGCAGCCGCTGCCCCTCCCGGTCCAGCTCCTCCACAGGGGCCTTCAGCACCTTTTTCTTAAGTTGTGTGTGCTCGTCAATAAGCCTCCGGGAACCCTCCACATCCACAGGGAACTCCTTCCGCGCCAGCATCTCCTGCAGGTCTTCGAGGCGTGAGAGCAGGTGTACCGCACTGTTGAAGAACTCCTCCAAGGAGAGGCGCAACTCAATCCATTCCTCGTGGTTGTAATCCAGGGAACCATCAAACTCCTCCGTCAGCTGGGAGGGGTCCACCAGCTTTGTGAGGCCCTCCACAGACACCATGCTTGTCTGGGAAGGAAAAGGAGACACAGTGATGTGGGTTGGTGGGGGAAGACGCGGGGCAGAAATAGGCAGGAGGGAGAAAAGGACAAGTCCATGCAATTAGAACCACAGCCTGCCTACAAGAGGGTACGAGGGAGTCCATAGGGCCCACAGGTTAGGAGCCACAAAATCAGCCAGGATTACAGGTTGAACAGATTGCTAGTTGCTTCAACAAACCTCTGCGCCTGACCACAGTCATAGCCAAGGAAAGACTGTCCTGTGTTCCATCATCTTCCCTCCTCCACAGCCTGAGTTCACCACACCTGGGCCTTCAGAGTCTACAGACAAAAACTGGATGAAAAACTAACCCAGCCTCTGCCATGGAGATAGGGGCTGATTTTCTCTGACAACCTGAAGCCTGTGGGCCAGGACATCATCATGGGTGGGTTCAGCAATGTGATCAGTTGTTGGGCTGCGAGGATTTGAGAGACTGTCTCAGTGGCCAAACTGGAACAAGCTCATCTCCCTGGTTCTTCCAGCTCTACAGCACATTGAAAAGAACTGGGGATAGGTAACAGTTGGGCCTTTCATTCGAAGTGGAGAATATTGTGTCCAGGCACAGTGTCTCCAGCAAGCAACCACCCTACTGTCCAGTAAATACCTTTCCCTTCCTGCAGGGCTTTGGGCTTCTCTCCTCTCTGATGAAGAGGCCATGAAGGGAATATCTGGATTTAGGCTCTCCCTTACTAATGTCATGATTTAGGACAAGCTATCTAAGTTTTCAGGGACCCAGTCTCCTTCCTTGCAGAGCAGAGCTAAATCATGTTGAACCTGACTAAATGTGTCCATGTGTGTCAAGTTCAGAGGAGACCAGGCATGGAGTAGGTGCCCCACCCACACTTACTGTGATCAGAAATGAAGGTCAGTGAGTATCTAACATATAAGCCAGCAAGAGCTGCCCGTCCCTGTATCTCATGGCTCTCTGAGTATCTCCCCCCTCAAACTGAGACACAAGATGGAGCTTCATGGAAAGCAGGGCTGACCTAGAGCAGAGACTCTCATTCTTGACTGCTCACCACATCCCTTAGGTCAGTGGTTCTCAACCTTCCTAATGCTGAGACACTTTAATACAGTTCTTCATGTTATGGTGACCCCTGACCATAAAATAATTTTTGTTGCTACTTCATAACTATAATTTTGTTGCTGTTATGAATTGTAATGTAAACATCTGTGTTATCTGATGGTCTTAGGCAACCCCTGTGAAAGGGTCATTTGGCTCCCAGGTTGAGGACTATTGCTTTGGGGAGTTTGAGGAAACAAGCCCATAGAGATCCTGACTTCATTCTACCAGAACTCAGCAGCGGGTGACTTTAAACGTCCTCAGGTGATTCTAATATGCAGCCAGTCGCATAGAACTCTGTAGGTCTTGGCTACTCCAAAACATGGCATTTAGACCATCAACATCCGTGCCACTGGAGAGCCTGTCAGATGGCATAGGCCCATCACAGGCTAGAGGCAGTTCCATGTTTTCCAGATTCCCAGACTCCTCACTCTGGAACATGTTGTCTTTCCAACTTGGCCATGCTCACCACATCTAGGAGGTTAACACTCGGGAGCTGTTGGCTGCTCACTGGACACCTGCTGCAGGCCGAGTCCCCGCCCTCCTTCCCATCTCGTGGGCTGCCTCGGTCTGAGCAGGGGCTCCACCTGCTGTCGCTAAGACCACTAATGCTCCCCAATTGCTTTGCTGAGGGGAAGCTACCACCCATCTGCCTTCTGTATCTCTGGCTTAGGAGGCAGAAACAATTTTGTTCGACTTGGGGTGAAGAGGGTCATGGAGCAGGCAGGACACAGAAGCAAATGTTTCCAGAGTTCTTAGAAACCCCCTTTTCAGGTTCTCCCCCTTTTAAATGCACAGGTGTCGCCAGCACTGTAAAAACAAGCCAAAAAGGTTGAAAGTGTTTTCTGCGGGACTTGGAGCTTTAGGTAGGGCTCTGGGAGACTGTGTGTGATGTTTAATGGTTTTTGCACCAAGACAATTTTCTTGGGCTATTAATAGAGAAAACGTCCTCAGTCAAGAGGTCAGGCCGTTTGTACTCAAATTGCAGCCAACTGGGGCCACCACCCCAAAACATATGCACTCCTAGTTCTTGGGGACAGCACTCTAGAATGGGAAACTGAAAGATTAAAAGCAGTTCTGACTTTAAAACAATTTCTCTCTCTCTCTTTCTCTTTCTTCCTCTGCTCAAATTTGGCTAGAACAAGAATGCTTAAACCTCTGATTTAATCTTACATGTTGTCATCATGAAGTCTCAAGAACTTATATGCACTCTGGAGAATTTAGTTTTAAAACAACATGTTTTCATGGACATGAAAGTCGCTTCTCATCTCAAAAAAGGATAAAAAAACATGAACAAAATAAAGCCCATTTTCTAGACGCCTTAAATAAGCCACTGCGCACAATTCCATTTCTCAGGCTCCTCCTCACAGAGATTAAAACCATTCAAGATCACACTGCCAATACTGTTCTATGATATGCCTTCTAAAAATTATATGTCATGAATATTTTGTAATATTTTCTAAATATGATTTTAATAGCTTTATAAGATTCCTATATCAGTGTCACAAAAATTAATGGCTTGTTAGTAAAAAGATCAGTAAATGTATGTACATGTTAATATATTATATCTGTATAAGTATATACAATAAACATATTATATTATACACATGTAATATATACATATATACAATATACATATTCTCTTAGAAAAATGAACTATAATGAAAATCTTCATTGGCAGTTTGTTTGCAATTTTAATTTGTTTTAATCTTTTTGTTTTGTTTTATAAGAATAGTTTTCCAGAAGAATTACTAGATCAACAGATACATTCTTAAAAAGTTTTGATACAGTTGCAATGTTGTTGTCAGAAATATTGATGCCATGTACACTCCCATCAACAGTATATAGGATTGTATAATGATATTGTGCATTTGGGATCATTTCTTGAGCCTCTTATTCATACCAGAAATGTAACTGGTAAGGCCAAGATGGCCAAGGATTCTGCAAGTCTTTGCCTCTGACATCTTGGCCATCATAGGGTAGACAGGGAAGGAAAGGGAGGAATATACTGTCTGCCCAGAGGAGCAGAAAGGAGGGAGAGAAGGGGTCTGTTTCACCTCAAAGATGAACTTGGAGCTGCCGAAGTTGGTCTTCTGTTTCTGCCAGAAGTTATCGGGCTTGATGATAAGGGCCACATGGATCTCGGCGGGAAAGGCTTCTTGCAGGGTTTTGAGGAGGGGCTTGATGAGGTCCCACTTGGAGCCCCGCATGTCGATGATGACTGTGAAGCCACGTTTGCAAACGTCCTCGCTATGGGGAGATCAGAGTTCAGACACGGTTACTTTGGGCGGCAGAGACTCTGAAGGACACAGGCAAAAAGTAGTGGGAGGCTTGCATCTTCCTGACCTGGATCACCCCCGCCCCCAACTCTTGTCATTTGTCTAGCCAACTGAAAGGGTACTGCCTCCCAAGCCCTCCCTACACTCACCGCATAGGACCAAGGGCTCAAACAACCCACTTCCTCCCACACTTAGCCAACACCTACTCTTCTTTTCGAGTCAGTTGCACTTGGGAAGTTTATCATGTTGGCTCGCAGATTGCACCTAAATTTTCTTTTAGCTTTGGTTTTCGAGGAGGAATCACATTTCCTCATTTGGATTAAAGCTCCCTGAAGACAGGGACTCTACTGCTCCTTAGAGATGAGGAGCCTGCCTCATGCTCACTGTGACAGGCGGTACACTTTACAGCCCGATACAAATCAAGCCAGAGCATCTTTCCAATGCGTGCCTCCACGCCAACTCTGCCAAATGGTTAACTATAGCATGTAAGGCATTAGTAGCATGTGTTTGCCAGCATGTATTTAAAATGAATCACAGGTAGTTGAAAATGTGTGCCAGCTTTAAAATTAAGGGTTGCTGAGTCACGCTGAGAACTGGAGGGCAGAGAGGGTGGGGCTGACTTGTAGGGATCCCATGCAGCTGTCTCAGGCTCCACTTGATGAGGGTCACAGTTCGGTTGTTGGGATGGGGCAGTAGCTCTTGAAATCCAGACCAACTGGGGTGAGAGTGAGCATCTTGAAACCCAAAACTATAGGCAAATCAAAGGAACCAAGATGCTGCTATATAACTTATAAAATGTTTATCTTAAATACCCAAACCTCAACTATAATTCCTCAAAATTGAACAAAAAAAATGTAGGTTAAAAAAAAATCAGTGATATCTTAGTTAGGGGTTCTTCTTCTTCTTTTTTTTTTTTTTTTTTTTTGGTTTATTTTACCCATTCACGTTTTAAAAACCCATTTCTCTATATACGGTATAATATTTCCGAGGGGGGGGTTCTTTCACCTGTTCTCCCCACCTCAGGTAGTACTTGTGTAAATTGTTGTGTGTGCTACACTTCCTCACATCACACTTGCTTACGCGTGCTAGTTGTAAGGCCACCATTGCAAGGCTGAGGCCACAACAGGAGACAAAAAACCTTTTCCAGGATTCATTATTCAATGTCAATCAGTAACTGTCTCAGCTCATGGAACTTGTGTGTATCCCCACACATGCCAGCTTGCTCAGGTCTCCCAGGTAGATGGATATTCCCTAAAGAACCCCGAAGGAAGGTGCGTCTTTCTCCCCCCAACCCTGCATACCAAAGGAAAGGAGTTAGTACCTCTTCTTCTTGACACTTAATAAATTTTCCCATGGCCAAGGTTTGATGCTTTCTGTGAAAACAGCCTAATCTCCCAAGGTACTCTGTATGTCTGCAAGGCACAGCTTGGGGAGGGGGACAATTTTTTTTTTTAAAATCTTGTGCTTATTCTAGGTCAGGAACCATGGACATTTACTGTATTATTTACTATATTCATTTTATCCTCACAATAACTTTATAAACTAGATACGGTTGTCTCTGTGTAGAGAAAAGTGAAGTACATTTGCATAAGGCCCTGGCAAGCCCCTAGTGAGGAGACAAGCAGACTGTCTGAGGCCACAAGCTCTTATGATCTGTCCCCTCCCCAATCTACTCTCCCTCTCTTACAAGTTTCTCCTGGGAATCACACTCTTAAACCATTTGCTCCCAAATCTCTTCTCTCACAAAAATGCAGTCTGACATTTTTTTTATATCCCAGGTAATGTTAATATAAATAATGCGTTTCAGAGATTTGTGACATTCTGAAGGCAATGTGATATATGGCTCAACACTGCAAGAAAAACCTGGGTTGGAAATATAGATCTGGGAGCTGCCCAGTGACTGCCTTTGCTGAGCGGTACTACTGTGAGCGGACATGTGTACATGTGCAGAAGCAGGTCGAATCATCCAGTGACAGACAAGGGTGAAAAGAGCCATCTTCTGAGGCTCAGATGCAATAGACAGGAATGTCAATGCTTACGAGAAGACAGCAAAAAACTAGAAGCCCAATGACAAGACACAGAGGTGAGTGAGAACCAGGAGGGTATGATGTGGTTACAGTGTTCAATGCTGCACAGTTCAGAGGTACACACGGAAGTACCAAATGCTGCATCGCTGCAGAGGTACACACAGGAACACCAAATGCTGCATCGCTGCAGAGGTACACACAGGAACACCAAATGCTGCAGCATTGCAGAGGTACACACAGGAGCACCAAATGCTGCAGCACTGCAGAGGTACACACAGGAGCACCAAATGCTGCAGCACTGCAGAGGTACACATGGAGCACCAAATGCTGCAGCACTGCAGAGGTATACACAGGAACACCAAATGCTGCATTGCTGCAGGGGTACACACAGGAACACCAAATGCTGCATCGCTGCAGGGGTACACACAGGAACACCAAATGCTGCAGCACTGCAGAGGTACACACAGGAACACCAAATGCTACATCGCTGCAGGGGTACACACAGGAACACCAAATGCTGCAGCACCACAGGGGTACACACAGGAGCACCAAATGCTGCATCACTGCAGAGGTACACACAGGAGCACCAAATGATGCAGCACCACAGGGGTACACACAGGAGCACCAAATGCTGCATCGCTGCAGAGGTACACACGGGATCACCAAATGCTGCAGCACCACAGGGGTAGACACAGGAGCACCAAATGCTGCATTGCTGCAGGTGTACACACAGGAGCACCAAATGCTGCAGCACTGCAGAGGTACACATGGAGCACCAAATGCTGCAGCACAGGAGAGGAGCAGAATCACTGGGGTTAGTGTCTGGAAGCCACAGTTCAGGACCATTATTGTGAGGACTGGGGCAAAACTTATGTTGGAGCAGTGACACAGTTATCCTAGATAGTGCCTGGATGTTTAGAAGAAATAGCAAGGTCAGATAAAGCTGCCTAGGGCATTTGAAGCCCCAGGGCCACACCACTTTTGGAAGCTGCCAGGGTCCACACACTTCCCAGCCTGCTCCCTTCCACAGGTGCCCATTGCCAACCTCTTCTCCTCCCACAGGGTGTACTCACTGGGGCCTTTTCTCCAGTCTAGTTTATGCAGTGTGTTCACTAACAGGCCTATCTGCCCCTTAGGCAGTTTACCTTTAAAAGAGGTTTAGGGTCCAAGTGAAGCTTTCGGAGTTAGAATTCTGCATTGTGCACTGTGAGGAGAGAGTTAGAAAGAAGCAGAACTGGGAGCAGCAGGCTTTTACATGCATTCTAAAGGGGAAAAGGGGGTGGTTCTCCCCACTTCCCACCCTCCATGAAAGCTCCCTGCTTGCTTCCCAGCTGGAGCTTGGGGTCTCTGGAATCTTGGGGGATGTCTGGCAAGCTTCCCAACATGTCTGATAAATCACAGTTCCTTCAGACTGAACCATGGACTGCTCACAGACTCTCCAGGTCTCTCCAGCCCAGAAGTCATAAATGTATATACCGAGTGACCGGATGATTGATCACCCGCTTCTAGCACTCGATTCTAGACCATTTACTCTTTTGTTCACTAAATGTCACTGGAGCTGTCTTCACTTGGTGAGTGTGTGCTATCTCAAAAAGGCATTTTTACTGCTTTATACCATCGCTTCTCTGACGTTACGGCCTTTCATTCCTACCCAGGATATTCAATTGAAAATGCTAACTTGGGGGACTGTCCAAATATTCTGAGGAAAGTTGTTCTGGGATGAGGTCCAGGAGTCTCTTTCAGGACTGTGGTAGTTTGAATAGGTATGGCTCCCATAGACTGATATGTCTGAATGTTTGGTTCATAGAGAGTGGCACTATTAGGAGGTGTGGTCTTGTTGGAGTGGGCGTGGTCTTGTTAGAGTGGGTGTGGTCTTGTAGTGGGTGTGGGCTTGTTGGAGTTGGTGTGGGCTTGTTGGAGTGGGTGTGGGCTTGTTGGAGAGGGTGTGGGCTTGTTGGAGGAAATATGTCACTGCAGGGGCAGGCTTTGAGATCTCATATGCTCAAGCTACACCCAGGGTGGGACATAGTCTCCTATGCAGATCAAGATGTAGAACTCTCAGCTCCATCTCCAGCACCATGCTTCCTGCCATGATGATAACGGACTAAACCTCTGAAACTATAAGCCACCCCCAATTAAATATTTTCCTTTATAAGAGTTTCCATGGTCATGGTGTCTCTTCACAACAATAGAAATCCTAACTAGGGCAATAACCAATGATATCATTTCTCTTGGGTGTGGTATGTGAGAGTTTAATGATAGATTCACTTTGCCTAAATCAGATACTAGGATGCACATTAAAAGCCACGTGTACCACACAACCACGTCAGACAGAGCAGCAGTGACACACAGTCAGAACATCTGTCATGGGAACCTATAAGCACACTCTCTCTGTGGTTCCCTATTCTCGTTTACTGGAGAATAAAGCCCATTGTCACCAACACAGGCTTGGGAGAATTCCTGACCTTATGAAATTCCTCTGGTTCTGTAGACTGGGGATGTTGCCACTTGGTCTAAGGAGCTTCCCTGAAGGGCTGGGCACAACCTTTACCAGGTACGGCTGACTGAGCTCAGACACTGCTGAAGTAGCTCGCTTCCCCTCTACTGATCTACATGACCACGGAATCATGGTGATGTGTCTGTTCCCCATAGATCTGTCCTGGTAGCTTCATCTCAATTACTAGAGTAAGTTCTGGCTATCTCTCCAGGGATCTCTTAGGTCTCATCCACATCTGGTGCCCCTAGAGCCATCTCTTGACCAAATGCACTGTTAGGATGGTTCCAGGTCTGAAGGATCCAGGAGAGGAGTGCTTAGCTGGTGGGTAGATGAGGAGTGAATGAACAGAACTGTGACAGTGGCCCTTCTATTCTTTTTTTTTTTTTTTTTTTTTTTTTTTTGGTTTTTCGAGACAGGGTTTCTCTGTGGTTTTGGAGCCTGTCCTGGAACTAGCTCTGTAGACCAGGCTGGTCTCGAACTCACAGAGATCCACCTGCCTCTGCCTCCCAAGTGCTGGGATTAAAGGCGTGCGCCACCACCGCCCGTCTAGGCCCTTCTATTCTTAGTAGCCTCTTATGCTTAGCAAAGACTCCAGCTGCAAAGGCCACAGCTGAAGCCAGTCCTCACAAGCGGTTCTGCCAGTGCTTTGTCTCTGTTGGAGACTTGACTCCTGATCTCCAGCCCACTCCTATTCATTCATTCACTTACATGACTCACCTGTCAGCACCAATTTTGCTTCTCTGAGCGTCTTAGCTACCACTGTCACATAGCCTAGTTTCGTGAGTTAGAATACTCAATGGCCTTAGCCTGGGGAGTGAGGACTAGGTGTCTCAAGCCACCATTGACTTGGTAATTAATTGGACAGCAGTGCTGAGTACCCGTCAGTGGCAACCCTATGTCATGGCCTCACACTGGGTACAGTCTGATTTTAGGAAGCCAGGTACCACTTCCTCCTCTCTCACTTCCTCACCATTGACCCCTGCACTCCATCCCACCTGTCTCACCAGGTTCTCTCCTGGCCACTTTAGCGAAGCACTCTGGATCTGACTCACAATCATGTGACCAAAGACTAGATCTTAATACTACCTTTTCTTCTTCCCAGATGGTCCGCGTCACAGTGGTCATTGCCCCATAAAACAGACAGGATGTCACTCCTGCATCTCCCAACTGTCTTTAGTTTCTGTCTGCAGTACACTTGCCCCTCATCCCTCTATCAACCCCACCTCTGCCAAGAGAACTTCTAATCACATTTCAGACTCAATGGACAAGACTCTCCTCCAGACAGTTCTCTCATAGGATGCCCCCTTCCTCCTCATCTCTACTTGTCGGGGGTATCTTCTAAACTCACATTTACCTGGCAAGGCACCTGTCACCTGAGTAACAATGGGCAGGCTCTGTGGGGTCAATATCTATGTCCCCATGTAGATTGATGTGGTTTCAAAGGGAAGACTTGGGGATGGGGTGCAGGAAAGTGCACAAGCATGAGGACCCAAGTTTGATCCCCCAGATTCCACCTAAAAAGTGAAGTGTGATGGCATGTGTTTGTAATCCCAGTTTAGAAAAGGAGGAAACAGACGGATCCCTGAGGCTGGCCAGTCAGCCAGTCAGCCAGCCTATCCTACTTGGCAACCTTCAGGCCAGTGAGATAGCCTATCTCAAAACAGGGTGGGCAACCGAGGAATGCCGCCTGAGGTTGGACTCTGGCTTACACACACACACACACACACACACACACACACACACACACCTTGTAAATATATGCATACACATATATGTATATGCACATGTACACATACAATAAAAAAAGTGAAAAATTAAAAGGAGGACCTCGTTATGAAGGTGTTCATAAGAAACACATTGTCACCTAAATATATCATACTATGCATTAATTTATTCACCTAATAAGTACTTATTGAGCATTGATTTTGTATCTGGCCTAATTCTAGGGATTTGGAACATGAATGTGGGCAAAGACAGAATCATGAATGTTATATTCTAGAAGGAGTGATAGACACAAGACTGCAGCTAAAGAGAATGCATAATACTTAAGACCTCAGACACTCAGGGCAAGTTGCTTGGAGAGCAGAGACCTAAACACTGAAAAGTAACTAGCTAAGGGAAGACCAAGAAAAGAACTCAGGAAGAGAGAACAGCCCATGCAAAATCCTTGGGAGAATGGGTGCTGCTGCTCTGCCACCAAGTAGGAAGAGTGGAGTCTAGTAAGAAAGCAGGGGACCAGTAGCCACACTGGACTGGAGAGTTACATGGTGAAGATGAAACCTCAGGCTGGAGAGACATCAAACAGACCCCCAAACACTGCAATATGAAGCAACTGGTTTGGTAAAAGTGAGAATTCATATGTTAATAAAAAGCTAACTTTCACTGATTATCTGAGGTTCTGTGTATAGTAAGAACTTTATATACAAAATGTAATTTATCCCTCACATGAAACTCAGTTGAAGGCAATAATACCCCCATGGTATGGCTAAGAAATCATGGATATTTGGTGTAGCCCATGTGACTACAAAAGCCCCAACACAGGAGTCAGGGCTACCCTGATCTCTCTCCATGGTGCCACTGCAAGGCTATCATCAGTTGGTTTTCACTCTGTTCTGGTCTGACTATTTTTATCCCAGCCACTATGCCACCTGAGATTCACCTTGTTCCCATGAATGTCTGGGGTTCTCACTGTAAATAGCTACTGCAATAAATAAAACACAAATACATCCTGGCGATGGCGGAGGGCACAGAGATCAGCAGCAAACTCCCCTCCAGCTGACCAGCAGAGGAGGCAGGACTGCGCTCCTATGCATACGTCACCAGGGCTGCTTTGCTGCAATGGTGTTTGTGTGTGTATATGTGTGCATGCAGGGACAGGTACATGTACGTGTATGTGAGCATGTGAGTGTGTGAATGTGTGCGTGCACACGCACGCGTGTGTGTGTGTGAGAGAGACAGAGAGACAGAGAGACAGAGAGAGAGAGAGAGAGAGAGAGAGAGAGAGAGAGAGAGAGAGAGAGAGAGAGAATACTAGTGTGGAGCACAGGAAAGACCAGTGTGTTTTGATGTTTTGATTGAGGTGGAACAGAGTTGACCTGTAAGTCAGATCTATTCATCAAGTTGTCAGGGGATGGTAATGAATTCACAGGCTAGCCTGATCACTGAGGGATGGGTTCAGAGAGGAAGGACAATTCACATTAAGGACTCCCTGTGTAATGCCACCAGACTGCTGCGGTATGACAGCTACGTACAAGAATGCCACCAGCAGATTAGGTACAGAGGAATCTGGAGAGACCTTACTATGCTCCTGGTTGGACTTCTGTACTTGGAGACATCACATTGAGCAGAGAGCAGAGAAAGGAGGGAATGGTAGCCTCAAACAAACCATTCACTTTCCACTCTCCTGGCTCTGCACTGTTCCCGTGCTCCTCAAATCCTCCCATAAACAAAGAAAACTGAAAGAGAAAGGGAGAAACCGCTGCCCTGTTGGAATTCTACAGCACCCTCGGAAGCACAGAGGCTCTGGCTCTGGCCTCTGCATCCATGGATCCTGCTTTCTGCTCCTCACTGAGTGTTGCCAGTTCTCCGCTGATGGCCCCAAACCAGGCCATAGCCGCTTCCCTAAACAACCAGCGATCAGCAGGTGTTGGAATAAACTGTTAAAGACACATTAGCACTTGCTCTGTGCTTTTGTCATCTGTATACTCAGAGGTAGAAACGGGAACACTGGAGGAGGCCCTGCCTTCTGGAGCCATGAGCCATTCTCCGGGGAGCGCTGCCAGTAATGGATGCTTGCTCCCACAAACAGCTCTCTAGGCTGTCCTTCACAGAAGAGGGCCTTCTATGACTGTCTCTCCAAGGGGAAGAGCAGGACCAGTGGACCCCTGTCCTGTGCCTGTCACAGATGTCTCTCCATTGGGTCACTGCGAGGCCACTGAGATGTGATTTAGCTGCCATTGAGGCCACCTAGGGAGCCATACTAATTCATCCAAACATTTGGTTTTGCTTTTGCTTTGCTTCACTGGAAGACTGTCCACTTTATCAGTCATTATTCTAAAGGATTGGTATTATGTGTGTCTGTGTATATTCATATAAGTAAGTGCACATGTATGGGGGGTCCGGGAGCACTTGCGTAAATGTGCTCATATATGTGGATGCCATAGGTCAACCTTGGTTATCACGCTTCTGGAGCTACCTATGCACTTTGGGTTTTTGAGACAGTGTCTCTCATTGGCCTGGAGTGTGCCCAGTAGGCTAGGCTGTCTGTCAGGCATCAGCGAGTCTCTGCCTCCACTGTTTTGAATGTAGACGCTGTGGATGGAGCACAGGTCCCCGTGCTGGTCGAGTCATCTCCTTAGCCCCAGTGGGTGTCTTTTCTTTGTCATGCAACAATCCATCTTTTGTCTCTGAATCTCTTGTAAAATAAAGGCCAGAGGGGGAGGCTGGGTAGTATAAAATGATGCTTTACGTGAATTCAGAACCTTAAATCGGCCTGTGGATAGCTATGAATGAAGCCCAGTACAAGTCTGTAAACTGTTATGTAATAATGTCAAGAAACTGGACAGTCCTGGAGATTCCAATGGACTTGTGTGGGGTGGGGTTGTTTACTCTTCAGTGCCTGCCTCCCATCCCCAGTGATTCTAGCACAGGCTGTAGCAATTAAGACTTAACACGCTTCTGTCCACTTACAGGGCAAGGATGTACCCTTTGCTAGCTGAACACCCCAGGTTTGCCAGGACTGAGCCTGACTCACAGAAACCTGAAGTGGAGGCCAAATAAGGAAGATTGGTGCTTCCTAGCTCTTTAAAACTCATTACCTAACCTCACTCAGAAGAGGCTGCTTACAAATGCCAAGAGCAGCGAGTGGCCATTTCAGTTTCTCTCCCTGAATGAGGGAAGGCGAAGTATCAGACAGCAGTGACCCAGGCATCAGACTTCCACCCTGTGTTTCCATGTGTGGTCATCAAGTCAGAGGTCCAAACTCACTCAGTGGAACTTCTTATCCACATATCATCTCCACAGCTGCCTTTAAATAAATACAGATGTGCAAATAAAGTATGGCCAGGAAGAACAAAGACTTCCCATCCTGAAGATGCCAAAAGGGCACCATTGTAGCAAAAGGACATCACAAAGAACTCAGGATCAGTGTGAGGACAGCATGAAGCCTCCTGAAGAAGATGCCCCCTCATCCCCAAAAGGTCACCAACTTGCTGCATGACCCAGATGCCACATTTGTCATCAGCAAGGTCATTTCAGCTGAGCTCTGAAACAACTTGAATTTGCTAAGGAGGAGACATACTGGCAGCTGGCCTGGGATGTGATGAGGAGGGAGCCTCCCTCTCCAAGAGAATACCGCCTTGGACACTTCCGGAAGACTGCAGCCACTTCACTTCTGGGATTCTAGGAGGTGGCAGAGGGGTAGATCCAGGGATGGGCGGAATGGAGACTGACAGGTCTGCCTAGGACAACAGCCTCTATATTTTCTTCTGGGTTACTCAAAACATGAAGCAGAAATGAAATAGTCAAAGCAATGGATGAAAAAGAAATCTGGAAAGCAAGTGCCACAGCCTCTGTATTCTCCCTCTGCCTCCTCAGCCCTCTTCAGCAAACCTGAGCCCAGTCACTATGGTTTCTCCATCTGCCTGTCTGACCAGGTAGGTCAGAAGGATGGAAAAACATATCTGAATCTAAAATAGTAACAGTGTGATTACTACTCATATCCGTGAATAACAGACCAAAGAGAGAGTCAACTAGAAACTTGACTGCTGCCTTGGACACATTTTGGTTTTCTCTTTCTCCTGGATCTTGGACACATGACCAAACCATGATCCTTCCTGAAGGCAAAAACTGGTGCCCCCAAACCATCCCAAATAGTCTGTAATTGAGAACAAGCTGAAGATGCCATAGGATCACTTGACCAGCCCCTCGGGGTTGGTGTATGTAAGCGACTGTCCTGCACACCCCCAGAACTGAGAGAGCAACTCATCGTGGTCAGGGCTGGGCAGCTGCAGGAAGGGATGGTCCTGTTGCAGGGACTAGGACAGGGAGTCTCTCTTCAGCTGACCAGCTGGAAAGCTAGGTCTTCCCACATCCCAATCTGGAAATCAAGAATGTTCTCTTCCCTCAGGGAACCAGGATGGGGTGTGTCACAGCTTCAAACCTTGGCTCAGGCACCACGCCAAAAACCAGCACATGAATGACTGGTGATGGGAACAGATAAAATTCCAGCTGTGGACAGAACAGTCCAAGAGACGTGAGGGAGAAAATGCTTTGGCATCAGGGCTTTTCAGCTCCTCAAACCAGTCCTGGTCCTCACGTGACCTAATACAACTGGGAGTTTGGGAGGGAAGGAGCCTCTAGGAGAGAAGAGGCAGGGCCATCAGGACACACACTGGGATTATGTCAGTACATTATCCGGAAACATATTTGTCCTCGCTGAGTCACCACGCTGACAAGAGTGCTCCGTCTGGGCTCTGGAGAACTGGCTGTCATCCTCGCTCAGTTTAGAAACAGCAGCACCTCCTCCATGAGACAGACCACACCTGCTGCCTCCAGGCCTGTGCAGGCTTCATCCCAGCAAGAGGCCCAGATTCCTTGCAGACCCTGACAGGGGCATGGGATATCCTGAAGGAGGCCTAGACTGGCGACTTCGCACTCACAAGATTCCTGGTAGTGTTTAGGAGGAGTCTAGGAATGAGGACCTGCCCTTTATCAAGGTGCTCTGCAAACTCAGGGATGAATAGTGAGAGTCACGCTGCAAAGCTTTCCCTGTTCTCAAGAGCACATGTCCTATGGCCCATCTGATCTCGTGAGAGAGACCAGGCCTTCTCCCTGTGACAAACTCTCTAGGCTCAATGGTCTTTTTCAAATTTTGCTCAATTATTTATTCTTGGACATTACTAGGCAGACAAGGGAGACTTGTAGAACATATGAAGAACATATGTAGAACATATCTCATCTAAGGCAACTCCAGACACCATGAGGTGGTGGGCAAACACTTTCAGTAGAGGGAAGGAGTGTGGGAAACCCCGGAAGTATGTTCTCCCATGTTCCATGTGCAAAGAAGAAAAGCAGCATTTGACAGGAAGGATTTGAAAAGACAAATTAAGACTTTGCCTCCAGCTCTGTGGTTGATGGCAATGGTGATGAAGACTGTGGGCATCCTGAGAGATAACGATGACCAGGGCACGTCCCCTCTGCTAAGACTGAATACAAATGCTATATTCTTTAAACAAATCTCCCCCAAATAGCATCATTATAAAATGCCTCATTTCAGCTGGCAATTGTGTGTCTAAGCCAGTCATTTCCACATACAACATTTTATTTGCTTTTACTCTATCAGAGAAAACTTGTGTTAAACATATTTTTAATGGATGAGTATATTGCTATTTAACTGTTAGTATTTAATTTTTTTTTAAAGTAGATCTGGAAAACACAATACCCGATGAGCAGAGAACAGAATGTTAATCTGGAGCCTCTTCATACTCTCCCGTGTAGCTGAGCAGAAGTACTCTACCACTTGGTGGCAGCACACCTGAATTACCAAAAAGTACCTAATAAAGGCAGCCTGGGTACAAAACCAGTGTTGTGAAGCATCAGTATCCCACAGAAGCTTGAAAACAAATACTACTCATAGGAAGACCAGCAAAGGACACAGCATAGGAAGACCAGCAAAGGACACGGCATAGGAAGACCAGCAAAGGGCACAGCATAGGATGAAAACCAGCAAAGGGCACAGCATAGGAAGAAGACCAGCAAAAGACACAGCATAGGAAGAAGACCAGCAAGGGGTACAGCATAGGAAGAAGACCAGCAAAGGGTACAGCATAGGAAGAAGACCAGCAAAGGGTACAGCATAGGAAGACCAGCAAAGGACACGGCATAGGAAGACCAGCAAAGGACACAGCATAGGAAGACCAGCAAAGGGCACAGCATAGGAAGACCAGCAAAGGACACGGCATAGGAAGATCAGCAAAGGACACGGCATAGGAAGACCAGCAAAGGACACGGCATAGGAAGACCAGCAAAGGACACAGCATAGGAAGACCAGCAAAGGGCACAGCATAGGAAGACCAGCAAAGGACACGGCATAGGAAGATCAGCAAAGGACACGGCATAGGAAGACCAGCAAAGGACACGGCATAGGAAGACCAGCAAAGGACACGGCATAGGAAGAAGACCAGCAAAGGGCACAGCATAGGAAGATCAGCAAAGGACACGGCATAGGAAGACCAGCAAAGGACACGGCATAGGAAGACCAGCAAAGGGCACAGCATAGGAAGATCAGCAAAGGACACGGCATAGGAAGACCAGCAAAGGACACGGCATAGGAAGACCAGCAAAGGACACAGCATAGGAAGAAGACCAGCAAAGGGCACAGCATAGGAAGATCAGCAAAGGACACGGCATAGGAAGACCAGCAAAGGACACGGCATAGGAAGACCAGCAAAGGGTACAGCATAGGAAGAAGACCAGCAAAGGGTACAGCATATGAAGAAGACCAGCAAAGGGCACAGCATATGAAGAAGACCAGCAAAGGACACGGCATAGGAAGACCAGCAAAGGGTACAGCATAGGAAGAAGACCAGCAAAGGGTACAGCATATGAAGAAGACCAGCAAAGGACACGGCATAGGAAGACCAGCAAAGGGTACAGCATAGGAAGAAGACCAGCAAAGGGCACAGCATAGGAAGAAGACGAGCAAAGGGCACAGCATAGGAAGAAGACCAGCAAAGGACACAGCATAGGAAGAAGACCAGCAAAGGGCACAGCATAGGAAGGCCAGCAAAGGGCACAACATGAGACCTAACCATTGGTGAGTGTGGAAAGTCATGAATGGGAAACATGCTGCAAATGTCCCTGAAATGGGGGAAGGGAAGTAGCACCTAATCCAGGACCCACCAAGAAAAACAAACAAACAACAAACAAGAAAACAACCCCCTCATAGCTAGGCTGTCTCTCAGCATCTGTATTCGAGGAGCTCCCTTGTTTATAGCTCCCTCACCAGGTGAGTCCTAGATAAATTCAAATCAGCCTGACCACCATGAACATTAGGAAGGCCTGACTGCATTGGGTCTTATTTCACCTGACACTGAAGTTCACCTAATCAAGATTGCAGCAGACACTCTGGCCTCATAATCAGCCTGCTCTTGGTGAACTAAGGACTCCAGTGGGCTAAAAGAGTTAAGGACCACACCTGAGCTGCCCAGAAATGAACTCCCAGGAGGCCTCACTTTGCTGAGAGAGGGCATATGAGGCCACCAATTCCGCTGGGCATAGAGAAGGCTGATAGCTTCACTGAGCCAAGTTGGGGACTGACTGTTCAACCAGCTGACAAGCTAAAGCACAGAGGGAAAGCTAACGGTTCACCAAGGACACAATAGTCTGGCCTTGGCTACATGTCACAGCAGCTCGGAACACTTCTGTGAGGTCTCTGTTAAGGGGTCATGCTATTTTAAGAAAGTTTTTTTTTTTTTTTTTTTTTAACCTTTGCCAGAAGGGGCAAGTCCTGTGACAATCCCCTTAGCCGTACACAGCAGGAACAGGGCCTCGCTGTGTAATGTGTGTTGGATTTTCTTCATGATGACAGAAACAATGGACCGTGGTTCCTGGGCAGTGGTGAACAGCTACACTTACATTTGTGTCAAAGCAAGAATTCGAAGTCGAAGCAACTCACACTGGGAGTACAAGTTGGGAACCTTGAAAGCAGTGTGATCTCACCCACCTTAACAAACATTCCCATCGCTGCCACAAATCTATAGCAGAGAAACCGCTTACATCTATCAGCAACTGAGGAAAGCTGGGGACAGGAGAACCGACCTTCTCCGAGCATAGCAACTGGTTGGCCAGTGCCCAGTGGTCAGCCTGGACACCACATACAGGTAGCGGTAGCGCGGAGTGGATCCAACAGATTCTGTTTAGGAATACGTGTGTCTATGCATGCAATAACAATTAGAAAGAGAAGAGGTCATGAACTTGAAGGAGAGTGGGGAGGGGAAGGGTCTATGCGGGGGTTCAGAGGTAGGAAAGGGAAGGGGAAAATGTGATTGTATTACAATCTCAAAAAATTCACAAAGAAAGAAACCACTGAAGCTGTTGATAAGGTTCATATATGATGTTTAAGAAGGATTACTTATGACAGCGAAGTTTCAGAAATAATTTAGATGTCTTATTATGGTGGCCAGTGCTCTGCCAACTCGACACAAGCTAGAGTGGCCTGGGAAGGGGAAACCTCAAGTGAGAAAATGCCGCCATTCGACTGGCCTGTGGGCAAGCCTGTAGACATTTCCTTGATCGCTGATTAATGTGGGAGGGCTCTGCTCATTGCTGGTGGTGCCCTCTCTGGGCAGGCGGTCCTGAATTATGTAAGAAAGTCTGCTGAACATGCCAGGAAGCAGCATCACTCCTCCATGGCCTCTGCTCCACTTCCTGCCTCCTGGTTCCTGCTTGAGTTCCTGTCCTGACTTCCCTTCATGATGGATGGTGATTGGTATGGTAAACTGATATAAACCCTTTCCTCCCCAAGCTGCTTTGGGTCATAGTGTGTTTATCACAGCAACAGGAAGCCTAACTAAGACACTTCTGCTAGAGTTAATTTAGATATGATACATCCCATGATACAACTTCACGATGTTAAGAAACTGTCTTGTGGTATAAAAGTAAGTGAAAATAAGATGAATGATAGGATTTCCTGTGTTTTTTCATAAGCTCTAAAACACATGGAAGAAATATGACAATATATTAACTCTCGTTATCTCTAGATAATAAGATCTCTAGAGTTATAAGTGCTTTCCAAAAGATTTTCATTTTTCCATGCTTTAAATTAAAAATACTTTATAAATACGTTTCAATGTAAAAAAAAAAAGAGGGCATTAGACGTAGATACATATTCCTTCACCATTTACTACAGGCCTAGTCTATGTTTTTAGCCTATAGCTTCACCACCATGACATAAGCATAGCTCCACCCCTAACTTTGAGGGAGCAGTACAAGGAACAACCTGGCAAGGCAAGGAAAGGAATTGCCAACTCCAGTCAGCTGTCTGGGCCTGAGCTGCTTCTGTGTCTTATCCCACTGAACCCTCAAGCACACTGTGGTTCATAAGCAAGCAAAGGGTTAGTGAGCACATGCACACTCCTGCAGAGGGCAGCTCCTCTGGGCCAGAAGTCCCCACAGAATTTGCAACAATGTCCATAATTTCTCACAAGCCTACTCTCTCGGCTAGCACACTATATCCTTCCACAAGGTCAGTGGCAATCCCCAGAGTGCCCTCTGCGAGGCACACGGAAGACACATGGAGCCGACACAACAATCCCTCTACTAGGATTCTGACACGCAGAGCTGAGCCTTTGATTTATCTCCTGAAGGCACTTCCTGGTTCTTGGGATACTCAAGGCTGCTCCTCACAGTAACTCATGGCCACATGGTTTCTGTCTCGGCTCGCCTGAGCTGTCCTTCCCCAGGGAGTCACAAACGCTGCCTCTGTGTTTGAAGCATTCTGCTCCATTCTTCCCTTCCTCCCTACAACCTGTTCCTTCTCATTCTTGGCCCAGCAACAGTCGGCCCCACCAGGACTGCGCAGACCTGCCAAGTCCTTACAGCAGTGGACAGATCACAGGAGTGAACCAACCTAAGCTGCTTATCAGCTAAGTCCAGAAACATGTGCCTGACCTCAGAACAGTACCTCAGAAGGTAGAAACAGGCAGGTAGCTGTGTGAAGGACCCACCTGAGACCCAAGGAAAAAAGAGCAGGGAGACCATTACTTCACTATCATACGACACAACTTACCCATTGGATTTGTGCCTGCGCAGAGAGGACAGGGTGAGGGAGGGGTCCCCTGCTACTGACAGTCTTTATCTCCTTTAATAATCCTACAGTTTAATTGCTTTTACGGTTTCCCTACATCCCTTGGTACAATCTGGTGTTTTCCACAGTTGAGCATAAACAAGCTGAGTTTGCTTGTCTGGGACTGAACATGAACACGAGAGAGAAACTCTAAAACACCGACCCTCTCCAGTGTCCCAAACTACCACAGCCACAAGTCAACCCTGGCCAGCAGAAGCTTAGGTTTGTGTGGCAACCATCACCACTTGCATTTCCTTAGGTTTGTGTGGCAATTATCACCACTTGCATTTCCTTAGGTTTGTGTGGCAATCACCACTTGCATTTCCTGCCCCGGTGACCTTTACACCCAGCTTCCATAGAGAACTTTGGGGGTGCAGGTTGGAAGGATGGATGGTTCAGCCCATGATTATCACACAGCCCCAGCTCCTTTCTTCCTCCTCTTCTTCCCCAATTGGGTCTTAGCCACCTTTGAGCCCACCTCTCACTTGTCAGTCCCCTGCTCTGTCACCACAGCTACACCATCTGCTCTGGTTTCCTCTTCTCTTTGATACATAAAACACAGGCTTTGATACTAGAGACCATCTAGCTTCAAATTATACTGGCTGTGCCCCCAACAGGCAAGTCGCTTAACCTCCCAGGCCTCAATTTCCCCTTAAGTGAATTGGGAATGATAATAACATGACTTCAAGGCACGGAGAGAATTAAGTCAAGGTTTGTAAGTTCCTTTTGGCAGTGCCTGGGGCTGCTCTAGTACAGACTCAGTAAATGCCAGCCATTACTATTATCCTGCATCTAATACAACCATCCGTGCCCCAGCCTTCTCCATCCCATCTTCCATTCAGCTTCCAAAGTCAGTCCTCTAAAATGTAACTTTAATTGTCCTCCATATGAACACCTATCAGAAAAACTTCTTAATTGGACCTATGGAATTCCTTTCTGCCACTCTCAAAAGTCCTTATGTTTCTATCCTGGGCTTTTGAAACATAATTTGAAAACCTGACCTTCCCTGCCTCACTCTGCCCTTGCCCTGAGCCCTTCCCTCTGTCTGGGCTGCCCCATTCTCGGCAAGAGTTTAAAACAAGAGTCTCCTAGCATTCCAGCCTACACTGTAAAGTCTCCCCCACCCCCACCCCAAGGCAACAACGCTGGGGGTGTCCCATGCTGCAAGCCCACAGCACTGGGCTCAGCTCTGCACCCAGCACCGACCTCAGGTGCTGTTCATGCTGGACTCTTCCAGACCACAGAAGGAGAATCTATCTACCCTCTGCACCAGGTCAGCACTTGGCAACCTTTACTCAATAGCAATCAATGAATTGAAAAGAATTCCACTTATTCTTTGATATCAATTATAGCACCTCTTCAGAGTCCTAAAAAAAAGTAATCAGGATTGATTTTCCTTGTTTGAGTTAACTAAGAGGAACTTCTCAGGGGATACCTCAGTGCCCATTTATCTTATATTAATAATTTGGTTATGAGTCCTCAGAGTCAAAAGTTGTTTCTTTTTCACTCTGAATCAGAGTTAAAGATTTGTCCATGTTTGGCTTATTACTCTTGTCAGGAAAGCGACTCACAGAAACCTGAATATGGTACTAGCAATCACTTTGCTGAGCTCCAAAACAAGAGAAACAAGACTGAACTATGGGAATTGGGGTAAACTATACCAAAAAAGGCTAAGGGGAAAATAAACACAACGCTCCAGCAGTGGCTGCATCTAGGGGCATGCCGGAGGGGGAAGCAGCTGTGGGAAGCATCAAGAGTGGAGGTCATGCTCAGCCTCTCAAGTTGGAGGCCGGAGGGAAGAGTTTATCCCACTACCATGCTTGCAATTCTCATGTTCAGTATATCCGTTCTTTTTTAAATTGCAGGTACTGCTGTGTGCTCATTCATATATTTTTAAAATTATGACTACTGATACCTCCTTTGGGGGAGAGAGCAATGATTATTGGGTGACTGAAAGCTTTCTTCACAACACCTTGATGAGGTAATTCCAAATCAGGCATTAGAATACTGGACTAAGACAAGTGGAATAACAATGCAGGTCAGTCCCCTGCACTGCCCCATGCCCCTGTCTCACCCTAGACCAAATAGCTCCCATCGGCACCCCAAAAGCTCACTCTACAGTAGACAAGGTCTTAGAAGGCTGGGCCATATCAACTACATCCGTAGGCTCCCTTGCCACCTGACTTCTGGGAGCACTCAGACAACAGCAAGCAGGAGAACAGAGGAGAGTAATCTCACGACATCAAATCCTTGTCCCCTTCCCACCAGGAAGTCACTATGTACTAGTGACTTCTCTCCCCCAAACCCACGGCTCTGGAGCCTTTCTGTTCCTTCCAAACCGTGCCCCCTCGGGCCTAGAAAGACTCACATTGCCCTTTAGCTGCTGTTTCAAATCCCAGCGTTTTCCCAAGCCTCCTTACATCTTTATAAGCTGCCCCTCAGTGTCGCCTTAAACTCTGCAAGCTGAGGCCACGTTTCTGTGGTAGAACTGAGACCTGAAGCTGTGTATGTGATACCTCTCCACCCCCTTCAGCAAAGGTTGGTGCACGCTGAGGAAGGTGATGACTAACAGTGGCATCAACTTCTGTGGTTTTATATTCCTTACCACATAATAGAACATTATTTGCTCTTCGGGACCAATGTTATAAACAGCTAACAAAAGAACACTTCACTGATATTGCTGGAAAATATGTGTAAGATGCAGAACATGTAATAGAAACAATAAACCTTCGACTCGGGCAACAAAAAACACTTAAAGTGGCTTTTAAAACATAACTTTTATGCAAATGTACATATAAACAGTGACCTACTGTTCATACTCGTCCTTTTTCCTGGCCTCCCATCACTTCTATTTCTCCCTGTACCTTCCTTTAATTGATGGTCCCAGAACAAAGGACAGGGCACAACAGCACTCCCTGACAGGTCCTAATAACAGAGTGTTTGTGGTAGTGACACTTTGGATAGCTTCCGCTCTCTCGTGCTAAAAACAGTAGGAAGACACCTTTGCAATTCCTCCTCCTCTTCCTTTAGCTGTCTTTCTGGTCCTTTCTGCTTATAATTATTTTTCAGTGATGTAGCACAAAGACAGTTCTGGCTTTAAGCCCAATTTATCTTTTGCTGGAATCAATAGAAGATGAGGTGCAAATATTATCAAATAATAAGCTACAAATAAAGGCACTTTGGTTTGACTGGCATTCAAGAATAACCCGTCCTAATCTCTTGTCATCTCTCCTCACTGATATGACACTTGCATTCCTTGACACAACACTCAGCATCTTGGCAGCACTGCTAGGAGCAGAATTGAAGCACTTGGTACCTTAGGAACAGCAAAAAGATGATTGCGACAAAGCGGGATAACAGTGTTGAAGAGAAGGGGCAAGTCGCTGTGACAGAAACAAGCTTACGGCTACCTAAAGCGTACGGCCAGCTGCCATCAGTCCGCACTGTGGACGATGCCTGGACACCTGCTTATTCCCAGTTTGCATTTTCAACCCTATCTCTCAACTCTGGGGGACACTCATCAACTGATCCTGTCTCAGTTTTTCCTTTGTAACTGCATGCAGATAGCAGACTGGAAGGGCAATAAAAGGTAGGTAGATAAGCGTATGACGGCTGACAGTGAGAGAAGATACCATGAGAGCTTGTACTGCTTCCTGCCTATGGCCTGGCTCATAGTAGACAATTAGTAAGTACGTACTGAAGTCAGTGGGTGGAAGGGAAGACTTTAAAGGTCTTTCACAACCTATGATTTCTCAGAACAAGATGCCTAGAAGAGACTCAAAGTGTGGATGTCCAAACTCATCAGAAGCAAGATGAGAAAAGACCTCAACTCAAGAAGTGCCCTGAAAGTGTAGCTTAGAACTAATGTGAACTGTTATATCCTTGATTGATCTCTGGCCCCAGGTAATGCCCCAAAAGTCACACCAAGAGTCTTAGGAGACCAGAAAGCAGTTGTCTTAGGACTGAAGATATAGACAAGACGCCAGGCAATGTGTTATTTAGGGAGCCAGAGAAGGATGTGACTGTTGGTTTGAGATCCTGGATTTTATGGGGCATACATTTTCATATCACAGCAACCTAGAACTCAGGACAGGAAAGAGACTTAGAAACACAGTCTGTTTTAGCAGAGTCATTCTTTCTACAGCATCCCTCCCAGAAACTGTCCAGTGTCCACTGATCTGAGGAGAGGCAGAGCACCGCTGCTGACAGCTCCCAGGTGGGCAGGCTCTTCCCTTGAGTCCTGATCTCTATCTTGTACTAGGGATGCACTAGTAAATTACCCAGATCCTTCCTCATTAGGACAGCGCCTCTGACCAAGTCAGAGACTGTTTCTCTCTTCTCCCATTTGTGGATGCTACAGTGGACTACTTTGACAGAACTCAGCTTGGTGTATGAGACGGACAAGGGTGATGTTGCAGGGCTGGATGCAGTGGCCTTGACACGGCATCCATACACAGCACACAGTGTGATGTTGCAGAGTTGAATGCAGCGGTCTTGGCATGTAATCCCTGCACAACACACAGCGTGATGTTGCAGAGCTGGATGCAGTGGTCTTGACACGGCATCCCTGCACATCACACAGCGTGATTCTTCATTTCTAATTATTACAACTTCTGTTAATCATCTTTCCTAAACGGGCTGGTCCCTTGCGGTCCAGATCCTTCCACCTCTCAGTTGCCCATCTTGTGTGGTCTTCTGCTAGCTGGTTCAGTTCTATGCTCCCGTACAGCCATGTCTGCACTGCTATTCCTGTTATTTGGATTATGTAGAGAAATACCCAGGCTTCTACTTTCCTCAGTATGTCTCCTCTTGCTAACCATGAATCCTCAATCTGCCTGGCATATAGAGTCAATAAATATTTTGTTAAATAATAAATAAGGGCACGAATAAATAAATATCAAATATCACCTACAGATTTGAGCACACTGGCCTGTAATAAATACTTCGTCTCCTAACTGAAACCTACTCTTTCCAGCACCCTGGACCATGACTCAGGATCAATAATTCCTTTTCCTCAGAATCATTCACCTGATCTAGCTTCATTCCACACTCAACGCCACAACTAGGCGGAAGAGTAGCACACTAAATTCTCAGTTTTCCTAGCACACGTCACGGTCCTTAGAATAATTCGACTGTAGATTCTGTACCCACGAGTGATGGTGTGTGAGCATCCGGCCAACAGAATTAGGGAATGTTTGGTAGGCACAACTAGTTGGAAGATGGAAGCTGCTGCTCACGGTCCCAGTGAGTCCAGGTCCCCTTGAGGGGAGGCGAAGGACTCAACAGACAATTCTTGCTACTGAAGATAACAAGAGCTTTCCCGCCTCCCACCCACCAGAAGCTGCAAGGAGCCCATATGCCCTGGAGTGGGGGGGGGGCACGGACTGCCATGCTGGGAGGCAGAAAGCAACATGCAGTGTGCCCCTGGCAGAGAAGGTTGTCATCTCTCCTTTGTTCTCACGACCTTCCTCTCAGCCAGCCCTTCTGGGGATTTAATCTTTTACCCAGCAGAAATCTCTTCCTTTCCTAATTGCTTCAGATCCATTTTGTCCCAGTCTTTGCTTAGCAAGTCAGGATGAAGGAAAATGTGCTCTCCCAACTCTTCAGCTTTTATTCTATAGGAGGGATGAGCCCGTCTGGGCTGTAGGATGCCATGAACACCGAGGAAGAAAAATGCATCCTTTGCTTCTGCTGGAACTCTAAAAGAACTGAGAGTCTATCACAAGTTCCCACAAAAACTACTCCAGTAAATGGCCGCAGAGAGTGCCTTGTCTCACACCTACCAGAGTACTTGGGGAAGGCACGTTTTAAAACTGCTTAGTCCTACAAGGCTAAATTACCAAATTATACAGCGCAATCATAGCTTATTTCGACCACATCCTTGCTCAGAGTCGGACAGGAGTATGTCTTTCCAGGCTCTTTTAGTCTCCAGTTGACTCTCATGCATTCATACTTTAAAAGTTCTTTGGGTATAATCCAAAGTTCTTTCACTGGAGCAGAAGACCCCCGTGGATATCATCAAGAAAAAAAAAAGATCCTTTCCCACATCTGTTTGTTTAGGGCCCTCTGCTCGTGGCTCTCCGGGCTCACCACTCCACTCGACATGTGTGTTAGCATGTGACACTGCTCCTAAAACTCCTTTACCACCTGCCCGTCATCACCTGCCAACCCTTCACATTTCCTCCCCTGGAGCTTCCCGAAATGTGCTGCTTGCCTCGCTTGACACCTGCTTCAAGAACTTAATCAGCACATTCAAAAATATCCCAGGTCTCCTTGCAGACAGAGTAGAATTTATAGTTCCTCTGACTAATTTACTAATTCTCCCATAAAATGAAAATTCTGAAAGCCCAAGGCACCACCTCTTATCTCCCACAACCAACACTCCACAGGCACCCACTCTGGCTACGAGACAGAAAATAGCATTGCAGACGAGGAATGGGTACCAGGGCAGCAGTCAGGAGGGGCGTGTCCCCTCCGCAGCATCCCTGAGAGCCACTCGCATCCAATGTCAGCCCCGTCTTATATTTGAAATGCCAAGTTTCTTTATTCATTCACCAATGCCATACATTTGCCCAGACTGTTCCTGAGGGTTCTTCTGCCTGTTACATTCTAACTAGTCAAAGTCTCTTCTCTACCTTCTCAAAGACACAAACCACATCTGTGGCATGTCCTTCACCAGCTATCTCTAGGGTGGCATCGAGACAGTGTTTCCCAATCTTTCTTTTATTATTACTCTTTGCCCTGGAGGAATCCTTTACACCCCCAATCTCTTCATCAGTGAAATTTAGTATCACACATATATTACATATGTCTACATGTGTGTATGTCTGTAATTAATATGTACAAATTGAAATTCACTTGCTGCCTCAATAATCACTCTTTACCTTCCTCTTCAGCAGTATCACCCTGCTTGAGAAGGCAGGACTGACACTGAACCATGTGCGACTTCTAGGGGAGTGACACAAGACAAGCTATTTGTCCCCAAATCCAAGGGCCATACATTTAGATTCAGACAATGTAAAAGTAACCACTATGTAAGCCAGAGCGGGAGAGCCAGAAGTTGTCATGAAAGTAAACAGCAGCTTCCCATTCCTCCAAGTCAGGCCAGGCTATCTCCTGTCACAGGCCCCACAGCAGTCTTTGTAGCCTGGGATTCTCACCTCTGCCCTCAGTTACCATTTCCAGATGAACCCCAGCAGGAACAATGGGAAAAATGGGACTGTGGCGAACAATAGCTGATGATGTTCCAGGAACAATTAGAAACCAATCCAAGGGCCCCTGGCAGGCACAGTGGCTTTCTCAGCTCACTGGCATCAGCTCAGCTCCCCTTCCCTACAGACGGTTCCCCTTCACCTTACCTTGGCACGCTGGCCAAATACGTCACGAGTTTCCGCAGGTCTTCCTGTCTTATTCTGTCATGATTGCTTCGGGCAGGGAAGGTCAGGATGGGTCCGCCTCGCTTATCACGGCCCCCTGAAGGGAGCAAGAGAGGGAGTTTAAGAAAAGCATCATCCAGGAAAGCCAACTGAAAAATGATGTCAAAAGAACAGGCTGCAGAGCACCCAGAAAAATCAGGGTAGGAGCTACATAACGGTAAGGTGGATGACTTTGGGCAAGTCTCTTTAGATCTCTGCTGCCTCATCCACAGATGATAAAAATGACAGTGGGCACATTGCAGGGTTATGGCAAGGACTGGTGAGCCAGCGAGAGAAAGGCCACCGAGGAAAGGAGCACCCTGGGCATGAGTGAGATAGTAAGTGTTGTGACTGTTCATGCTGAGAAAACAAGCTAGGCAAAGTGCTTTGTCTAGGAAATTGAACCTTCAGTCACTTCTCTTTGCAGACACCAGTGATGTGGAGTCACATGTCCCAGAGTGATTACGTGAAAGGCCTCAGAGACAACCGGACAGCACTGCCAGGAGTCTTGCAGACTCACGGAAGATACACTGAGAGGTCTCCACCCAGCACAGCTCTACCCACTAGCTGCCTGAGCTGCCACCTGCTACATCTGATGGAGAAGCGCACAACTCTCATTACAAGTATGTATGTGCAGGGTCTTACTAAACTCCACATGTGAAAAAAGCTGGAAGGAGAGAACCAAAATGATGACCACTGCTCTTATTAGGAGAGGCTTCAAGATGGCTACTGTTTCTTTGCTCAGTTTTCCAAATGTCTCTTTGCTAGTATTGAATAATTTTAAAGTTCATTCATTAACAGACAATAAAATTATAAAGCAGGCCAAGTTTCTAGGGGGGTTGGGTTGGGCTGAAGCTGAAGGGCCCCCCATCTCTGTAGTATGACCACAGATGCACACCTACATCTCAAGCACCCACTGACATCCGCAAAGTGGTGACCAAAGGGGATTTAATGGGAGAAAGATGGGCACATGACCATAGCACCACAGCGATCCTAAAAAGAAGCCCACACTGGCTCATTTAGAAAATGATCTCTTTTTTGATTGAGTGACCCAGGTCCCTCCCAATTGTGAGCTCAGGTATAATGTTTTCCTCTAGTCCAGGAGCACACAGGTGTCGTTGGGCGGCTTGGCAAACAGTGAATCCAGAACACCCTGAAGGCTAAAGAGACTTCTGAAGGAGGACACCAGGTGGACGACTCCATGAGTGAAGTGCCTTCTACACACACGTGAGGGCTTCAGCTCAGATTTTACAGCACCCTCATAAAATCGGACATGATGAACCCTAGCATTTGGGAGATGGAGACAGACTGATCCCCAGAACTTGATGGCCAGATAGTGTAGCCAGTGAGCTAGATGAGACAGAAGTCTGTATTTTAAAATATAAGGTAGAGAGCAATTAAGGACACACTTGGTGTTGACCTCTGGCCTCTGTATATGCATACATGTGCATAAGCATCAAGACATACATGCACTCTCACATTAACACGCGCGCGCGCACACACACACACACACACAGGGTTGGAGGAGGTTGTAGGGAAGAAAGGATTAAACAGAATCAAGCCACTGAGCAAGACCAACATCCAAGTCCCTTTCTACCCAAACACTGTAGATTTGTACAGATAGAGAGTTGAGATACAGGCTCCCCAAGTTCAGACTTTCCATACCCCCAGTCCTACTTCTTCATATTGATGATCACCTTGATCTCATCTGCCTTGGAAGAAGACCTTATCTCCCACTGTGATCCATGATCCATATGAAGAAAGGAAACAGAAGGGTTAGAGAAATGGGTTCTCAGAAGCTAGAAGGATCTTAGACAACATTCTCTGCTAGCCTTGATCTCATCACCTTAAGCATTTCCACCCTTGGAGAGGAGTGTGTGTCTGTTTATCTGTCTGTCTGCCACAAATGTTAGCTTTCTCTCTGACCTTCCAATGAAAACCTTATAAGTAGGGCCATGCGAATGTGAGGAGCAGAGACTCCCATGGGCAAAAAGAGCCCAGGTGGTTTGGATGGTTGGTTGGTATGGCCCCCCTGTCAACATGAGACCAGTACTTATCTTTGAGACAAGAGATTCGGAATCACAGTTGGAGGTAAGGTTCTGAGTATGTAGGGAGCCTCCAAAGGTGGGAAATTGCCTCTTTTGTCTCCACAGGTGTCTCTTTTGTATGGATCAAGAGACAAGAAAAGGCAGCAGGATCCATCCTATCTTTTTTCAGAATGGGAAAGACATCTAAGAATAAAGAGGAAGAATAAGTATAGTCGAGGAGAAGTACAAGTATATGCTGGGAGGCCGGGGACAGTGGATGGAATGAGACCCCACAGTAGGGGAAAGATGAAGGATCTAGCGCTCAGTTTACAGGGCTGTGCCTTTCTCTCTAAGGCAGGCTATAGGACCCAGGAGGAGAAGAAAATAAGACAAGTCATGGAGAAGGACAGCTAAACCCGTCTAAGAACAAAATAAAAGATCCGCAGATGGTGGCGTGATCTTTCATCAACATCACCATTTACTTGAGCAACAAGTTCTTACCCTTTCCCTACCTGTGCCAGAAGCTACAGGATAAGGATGCAGACAATGGGGGTGGAGTGGTTGGGTGTTCTAGAAATGTCAACAGCTCTCCCTCCCTGTAGACAGGAACAGGGCTAGAGAAGGAGGAAGGCCCAAAGTGAGAGACATTGTTTCATTGACTGAAGTAGGGGAGGGCTCACACTCTGAGGAGGTACCAGGCTCCGGTTAGGGTAGCATATGGAAGTCGCGTGGGAGGGAGACACATCTCAGGAAGCGTACCAAAAGTTGGATTCAAATAACAATAGCTCTGCAAGATTTTAATGTATTCGCACGCATTTTTTAAAAGGAATGAGGCTATTTTGTAGTTGGAAATGCCAGGTTAGACGAGATAAAGTTGGTTATTGTAGGATTTTACAGAGCCTTAAGATGTTAATGTGCTTCGATGGGTGGTCCAAGTTGAGGGTGGGAGGACTTTAATATTCAGCAAGTCCCAAACTTCCTTCCTCATTTTCAAAGATCATCTTATGGAACACACTTTGAAGCTTTGGGGTCTAGAGTATGAAAAGCTGTCCCCACTAGCAGGGAGCATCAGTGAGAACAGTGGAAAATGATGGCAATGGGTCCAAAACCAGAGAAGGATCACCCAGGGGTGACCAAAGACAAGGTATAAATGTGTGGAGACCCCAGGGATGCAGTGGGTCCTACATGGGAGGACTGAGTAGAAAAAAGAGATATGGGCGCTGTGAGTGGGAGGCCAGGAACCCACCGCTGTGCGCCGTGGAGCACAACACAGCACGAATGGGACAATAGAGGCACACCGAGGGATAGACACAGCCACCGCCACACATGCCCATCTACAGGTGGAATAGTTGGGTTGCCCTGGCTTAGTCCAGATGTCCATTGTCATGGCAACATGCTTTCTTTTACCTGGCCAAAGCTGAGATGCTGGTAGAAGAGGGTGGGCACAGCTAATGGTCCATTTCTCTGCCTACCATGCTTCTTGTTTTGCTCTCAGAATGAAATGCAACTGTCACACTGCAGTATTTAACCGGGGGGGATTTCTCTACTTGGTTTTAATTTTGTGTTTTGTTTTCTGACTCAGCATGTATAGAATAAGGAGATGAATTTTTGTTTTCCTTTTCAGATGCAGTCAGTTATCATCATCTCCCGATCGCCCTTAGTGTCCTTCCTAGGCATGGGAGGGCAACGTTCCCTAAGCCCAGAAGCTCAAGACAAGCAAGGATGAGTCAGGCTCAGCTCGTGCGGGCACACAGCAGTGCGTGGCACACTGCCAGGCCCTTTATCCTCTCTGGGAAGTTCCTACCTGCCTCATCCTTGACTGCTTTCCCGGCAAACTGCTTCCATGAGTCCCATAAAGGCAACTCCCTCTCTCTCAGTGGGCTTTCCCAGGCCTGGCTGGGCCCCACTCACATTCTAATTGACTCTACATAGGAAAAATGAGGCATAAACAAGGAAATAAAAGTTCCCATGTCAGAACATACTATGTCTTCATCGTCCCTGATGGATGCTGAACAAGATGTTGTCAGAAACCATGGGCTAAGTCTAAAAAGGCCTCTGGGGGAGGGGAAGTGGAAGGTAACCGGGGAAGGGGAGGAGGAAGCTGGCAGGTATAGGAAAGGTTCTCTTAAGAAGGAAACCATGGCATAAGCAGGGGCATCAGCAGGACACCCAAGGGGCAGGAAGAGCATCATCTTAACTAAGGGCCACAAAATGGAAGGAAGTGGGCTGTAAGCCGGTACTAGGAGTTGAGGCTATGAGGCCTGGGGCACATCAATGCACAGACCACTGGGACTTCCACACGGGCTCTTTCCACAATTCAGGAAGCACTCCAAACCCTAGCTCACCTTGAGATTGTCACATACATGCCTCTATGATGAAATCACACCCCAGGAAGGTTGTTCTGCTATGCCTCTACACCTTAGTAATGAGGGGCTCACTACCTAACACAGCAGGGCAAGGCAGCTTTTGGAGCAACAACTGTGAGAAAATACCGCACCACCCCTTTCTGTGGTATTCACAAGTCCTACAAAGGCTCCCGTGTACCTAGTTTGGGACTGTGTCCCTTCCCATACTATATGGACTTGCTGCCCTCTCTCCTTTATGGTAAGGTGGAGACAACTCAAATATGGTTTCCCTTTTCCACTGAGGACCCCCCTCTCCTCTCTCCATCTCTCCCTGCTCTCTACTATGGTTGGCATATCAGCCGAGCCAGCAGAGCCTATGTATGGGGTGAGTCATTATACTATGGGAACATGCTCACTCATGCCCTGTGACTCCACGGCCATTCATGCAGACAAGATAAAGGTTCCAGAAATAAAGGCTCTGTCTACAAGGTGTAGCAAAGGGCTTCTCTCTCAAGATAAGGCCTCTGCACTGTTCCCACCACCCAGCTCATGCCCAGGGTCTGCCAAGTTCTGATTCAGAAGGACCCCAGTTCAGCTGTCAAGTTTGTGACATTATGGGAAACAAACATTCTACCTAACCAAACACAGGTATCTAGGTTCCAATCAAACTATTTACAAGAAGCAGTGGATGGCCTGAAGGCTGCAGATAGCTGATGCTCACATTACATGCTCAGAGACCTAGGTGCGTAAGATAGGCTGGGAGGGAAGCATGGAGTCAATATTTGGAAGTTGCCATTCAGTAAACAAAACAATAAAAAACAAACAAACCAAGAAGAAAACTTGAATTCCATGCAAACACTTGAGTTCCATGTGCTAAGAAAACAGATAAGGAGAAGCTGAAGCCAATTTAAATCTCCTGTGTGTGTCGCACTAAGAAACAACAGATAAAAACCCTGGGGAACATGTGGAGAAGACACTCTCTTTCTACAGGAATCTCTCACAGTGCTACAAACCTAACTGCCAATGCTTCTCTTCTCATAGGTTCACAGAGGCGAGCATGTGATCACACACACACACACACACAACACATCAAACATGCACCACACACACATACCACACATCAAACATGCACCACACACACACATACATGCCACACACATCAAACATGCACCCCCCCACACACATCAAATATGCACCACACACACACACATCAAACATGCACCACACACACACACACACACACCTCAAGGAACATATGAAGATACTCACCAGACACAAAGGCCACTTTCTCCTTTAGGATGGGAAGGACATCAGAAGCTTTCAAACCATCATTCCGAAAGGATCCTGTGAAACGACAAAAAAAAAAAACAGAATAAAGATGTCTGCTACCTGTCAGGTCCCAAGGTCCCACTCTCTGTCTCTCAGACCCATCATCGGGCTTATGAAGGTCTGTAGCCCAGCCCAACACAGGGAGTATCCCCATCATGATGAGGTTAACATCATCTTCTCTTTTCAGGAGGGGGCAGTCCAAGCCACTCCTCTGCTGAGTCCATGCCCCAAGTACATGCCCCAAGGATGCACTGGCAGCCCTGCGCTTGAGGGACTTGAAAATGGCAAGATGTTTCAAAAGCATGTTTGTACCTCTAACGCCTGGCATGGTGTCGCCCCGACAACATGTAGTATGGATGAATAGCAAGATAGTTTACAAAACCCTAAATAACCCTAGATAACACTGTTAGACTTCATTTTACCAATGGAAAAAATAACTTACAAAAATCCAACAATTGGAAACAAAGTTGATGACATCCCATACCTACCCCACGCCTAATGTCACCACCAGTCCTCCATAGAAACAAATCTCCTGAAGACGTGTACTCTGTCTGTCTGGCCCTTTAAGTCTTACTTCTTGTTCGAAAATCATCTCCAGGGTCTAACCAAGTTCTTATTAGGGTGCTGGAGGCAGACACCTGGAACTCACCAAAACTGGGAAAGATTCACCTAGAAAAACTGTACTCCTAAAAGTAAAGGGCAACCCAGTCCATATGAGGAGTGTGGGAAGAGAGGACCAGCTTTCACACATGCATAAAACCCCAGACTAGACCCCAGGCTAGCCCCCTGTGATCACGGTAATCGACCCCAGTGCCTCACACAAGCACTCTGGAAGAGAACCACCCACCCCTTGCCCTGGGAGCTGTAACTGGGGTCTCTGCAGTGTGTCACCATTAAGACATCACACAGAGGATCAGCAGTTCTGCCAGCTCCAGGCTACAGAGCCCAGGACCACAAATGCTGTCCTAGCGTCTTTGTCCACATGCTGTGAGGGCAAGTCTGAAATCTACAAAGGAGAGTAGCATGCTGGGCAAGCTTGTCTTTACCTCCAGTCTCTTGACAGCATAAGAATTTTACCAACAAACCAGGAATTAGTTCACTGGCCCAGGGAAAGGGAAATTTGATGCTCCATGCACACCCAGCCAAGGAAGAGAAAAAGGTGTGTCACCGAATGCTGGTGTCCAAGCAGAGGTCATAATCAAACCCCGATCACATTTCCAGTGTCTGACCATTTCATCTCTCTCCCCTTTTTCATGTTTCCCTGATGTAATGAACCTTTAACTCAGCAATTGCGTCTCTTCAGAAGTTGGCACACAGTGGATGGTGTGCAGAAGAACTGCAGGCTCACTGCGCTGCAGCCAAGGAAAAAGCAACACTGGCAAAGAGTTCTGACTTCAAAGACCAAAGCCTTGTTTTATGCCTCTACCTTAGTTTCTTCAGATAACTGCGCTCAAACCTTATCCCCCACACCCCAAACAGTCACATCTCATGAAAGAGACTAATTAGCATCAGTTATTACAAAATTTACAAATAGTTCCTAGGATTTGCTTTGTTTTTTCGTTTCTACCTCACACAACAGGAAAACATTTTAGCTTCTTAACCATCTTTAACTCGTGACATTGAAGTATCAAAAAAACTTATTTTTACAAGTGAAATATATTTCCTCAGTTTTTAAAATACTCTACTTACACTAATAGTCTCACTTAATTTCTGTAAAAATGCTAATATAAAAAATAAATTCTATCCTGACCTTTTTCCAGATTATTTACAATCCCAAAGTAAGCCAGGCCTGGCAGTGCAAGTCTGTAACCTCAGAAGGCCAAGGCAGGATGGTTATAAATTCAAGGCCACCCTTGGCAACTTGGAGGAAGCACTGGGTATGCTATGTTCAAACCACTCTTAGCTGCAGAGAGGGGGGCCCTAGTCTCATCCTTCTCTCTCTCTTCCTTCTCACTCCAAGGTCCAGAACCTGGAGGGCGGCAAACCGTTCCTCCATGTAGCTAGTGATCATAGGTTCTGGTAAATGTCAGTCCTGAGCTGGCCTCTTCTAAGACTCGCAGGTTTCCAGTTCCTGGGCCAGAGGCCTCTCAAGCAAGTTCAGATTACGGTTGGGCTATATGCCTGACTGTGTGCCCACCACAAGAACTCCCAAAGTATCCAGATTTACTCAGCCATTACTAGGAAGTAATCATTCCCAACAGCAGCAGCAGCAAGGTTTTTCACATTATAAAAGCATTTGCTTAGGGGATCTTTTTAAATATAAAAGTTCCCTTAGTGGTTTAAATTAGCTTTTCATTTCTCAAAAATTGAATTACAAATAACTTTTCAACAATACATGCATTATGTAAAGCCAAGCAGAGCTAAACTAATTAGCCCAGGGGCTCAGAAACGGGTGACCTTGCATATAAAACCTATTTGCACTGGCTGAGGAGCCTATGTATGAATTCCCCCAAGGCCCCTGTGAAACCAGCCATTAGAATATATAATAAAGGGTAAGTTCATTGACCGCTAACTCAAACAGGACCAATGAAATTGGAACATGTTTTCTCTAGCAGGTACACATCCTGGTAGACTCCTGGTAAATGGTCAATAAATATTGGATGAAAGAATAAACGACTAAAAGTTACCCCTTCCTAAAATGGGGTGCACGAGGTCAGTGGCATCGCTGGTCATATAAACACTAGGGAATCAAGTGGATGATCGTCAGGTGCCTCTCAGCTTTAATGCCCTAAGCCTTTCTAAGTTGGCTCTGCATCTTTATCGGCCTTCACGATCAGACCGCTATCAGAGCAAGAGGTTTTAAAAGGGATGTATTAGGAGCAGATTCTTCCTTCAGTCTCAGAGTGCTCTGTACAACTAGAACAACTACTCCCTGCCTTCCCGGCCCATTCTTTCTTGAGTTTGGGTGGGGAATGTAACTCTTGCAGGTAGACCAGTTGCCGAAATGGAAGAAAAGTGACAGAAGAACTCTAAGTACCCATGCCCTGTGGATGGCAGCTTGCACCACAACTGCTAACTCCGACACAAAGTAATCTGATAGCATTACTAGGCTGTGAACAGTAGACCAACGGTAGACCAGTCTTTTCCTTAAGACAAGCTTGCTGAAACAGTAGATCCATTATTGCCTCTATAGAAGGCCTGAGAAGAAATAAAAGCCCCTAACTCCTTGGAAGTCCTTTAAGGCAAAACAAAACAAGTCAATGGGAACCCTTGTGGACCTGACCCAGTGTGGGAGTTGTGTGCTTTCTCTTAAGGACAAAAGCATGCTTGGCTAGCTTTCAGGGCTAAGCCCACCACACTCATGCCCTGCTGCTGTCAGAATTACAAGCCTGCTGTTCTGTTAATTAGCAAAGTTGAAACACTCTGCATCTATTAAGGAAGTAAAAATCACCACCTCCATCCCCCCCACAACTCTCCAGCTCAGGCCTCCTCCCAGGCCTGTGTCTGCTCCTCGTTGCCTGTACCTCGAGCACCATGCTCACATTGCTGCCCGGTCCCCCTCGCACTTTTCCTCCTCACTGCTTCTCATATGTAAGATGCCCATGGTCTTCACTCTGGCACCCAGCCTGCACTTCTGACCCTAAGGAAGAGCAGGGCTGGGCCTTGTGCCATGGGCCCTGCCCATGGTTTCTTGGGCCTGGGAAAGTAGTGACTCCCTTAAGGAAGCAGAGTGCTTGGGCTCCAGGCCAATCTCCTCCAGAAAGCAATCCTGATTGAAACAAACACAGAAACAAACAACCGAGTGAGCATTTGGTGAGTGTTCAGAAGTGTAGGCTGCCAGGAAGCCCGTGGAGTGCTCCTTATTTCCTTTTGGTTTTCTGTCACGCTTCCACAATTTGCACTTATTTAAGAGCGACTGTGTAAGCTTCTCACCATGGCATCAAGCGGGGCTGAGTCCCAGCCCTCCACTAAAACAGCAAACTTCCCAGCGCGCAGGTCCCTGCCTCTCTTTCCCTCCATCCCGCTGTACTCTGTGCAGGTGGTGTCCTATCTCTGTTGAACAACACATTGTCCTATTGGCACACCTGTCTATCGCTGCTTGGACGTCCCCGGACAGCTAGCCCCAATTCTTATTTGTCTTGGGACTACCACAGTCTAGCCCAAGGCCTACCTAGCACGTAATAAATACTCAGCAAGGAGACTCACGTATGAATGACCTCAGACGAGGGAAACACAAAATCACAATCAAATCAATGTTGGCTAAGTGAGCTCTTAGGATGCTCAGTAGCAAGACAAATTTATTCTGTGCAGCATATAAATCAGTGACTTGGTATCACTTCAAAAGGATTCCCGAAAACCAGCACTAGAGTCTTCCTTTTTAGAGTAATGTTCATTGCATACTACATAGGACTTGATAGAAACCTAGGGTCAGGTCCCACTTGAGACCTATGGAATCAGAACCCGCATTGGAACAAGAACCCAGGTGACTCTGTTCACACAGTATGAAGCAAAGCCAGCTTCAGAGAAACTGCCTCACCTAGTCTCATCAAGGCTTTGACTATCAGCTCTAATGCTGCTGTCTCCTACTGACCCACCATAAGAAGATTCCTCCCTCTGCTCAGGGTTTCAGAGATTCAGGTCTTAGCTGTAACCCATTACTTACTTCCCAGGCTGAAATAAATGATCATCCAGAAGATATGTATTAATAATTCATCTTCCAGGCCATTGAGAATGGACCATGTCTTGTTTTGAAGGAGCATATTTATAAACCACACCTATCCAGGATCTGGTACCTTAACCCATTCCCCCATGCAACAAATGTCTTAATTTCACAACAAAAATACGGTTTCTTGTTTTCTGAGATCTGCCTTCTTCCTCTCAAAAATACTTTCAGTGATCATATTTACAGATCAAAATGCCATCTTTGAGATGACCCTAAAAGACAGGAGAGCCAACTTTTGCCTCTCTATCCCAGCTGATCCCTGACCCACAGCACTGAACACCAGGCAATGCTGGACAAGGAACAGGGAAAGGAAAGGTTCTCACCCAGAGACCTCCAGATGCCATGAGCACAGGGTACCCATTTCATGGAACTCTCTCCCCCAAAGTGAGGGGGAGACCACTTTCTGCCCTCTGGGTGACTTACAGCCCCCAAACACTCAGGGCTCATTTTCCTTAATACCGGGTATCTACCCGACTCTGCAGAAAAGACAAGATACTGAAATTCTGATAAAGAACTCCACCCTCCCACCCCATCCTCCACTTAACCACACAGTATCAATTCTATTCTTATGATGGGTGTTAGCCACTCAGTATCCACGCTACCTGATAATGGGGCACTGCCCATCACCGAGGTGTCCAAACAGAAACATGGGTAGCATCCTAGACATTCATTTCTCCATCACACTTTTCAAGGCAGACATTCAATTATGTTGACTACCTCCTAAATCTCTCGGAAATCCATCGTTTCTGTGTGGTTTCCCTGACCTCTCAATCAAGTTGAGCTGTCCCCAGTTGTACCTTATCATTCTTGAATGGCATCTGTGTGTTTCATTTCACCCCCCATTAACTGATCCTGACATCTCCAGGGAAAGGGCCTTATCATACTTATTGTTCTGCCCTCACACCTAGCTCAATGTCTGTCACACAAAAGGGACTCAGGAAATACTGAGCCAAACTGGAGGCACATGGTGTCAGTGAGCTCAGAGCTGGAGGTGGATGGTTAGGGCAGGCTTACCCACAAGAGGATGTGGACCGGGTTTTGAATAACAGAAGGAGAAGATGGACAGGTAGGGACCCAGAGCTTTCTTCTGAATAGGAAAACAGAGTGGAGGTGACAAGAGGCAGAGCAGGGAGCTCTGCAGTCTTATTTCCAGAAGTTGCTCCTCCGAGGAAACCGCATACGCCTGGGGAGCCACAGAGAGCCAGGCTGAGCTGCTTCAAGGGGATGAGAAGGGAGGAAAGGAGTGTTTGGCTGGTCCCAGAGGAAAGGTGCAGCTCAGAGCAGGGTAGTGCCCCATAGGCTCTGACGTCAACCTCCAGGTCACTCCTGTTCTATGGATGAGGCCAGGGGAGATTCAGATGTAAGGCTTATGGTAAAAATTTCTCCTGATCTTTCCCCTACGTTCCAAGAGGACATTTGTTCTGGACCCCTTCCAGAAGCCAGCTAGGCCAGCAGCAGGCTGGTGGCTTGTATAAGACCCTGTGAAGATCCTTTTAAAGAACTGACTCATAAAGGAAGAGACTTCCTCATGGCCCCTCCTGTATAGGAAACAGACGGTTTGGGAGACGATGCTGTCTGTAACAGGGGCCAGGGTTAGCAAAGGACCTATTAGTGGCAGAGACAAGATGCCCATCGCCCTTGTTCTCTTTCCTAAGAGAAGCAAAGGGACGTGACGGAGTGGGGGTGACAAGAAAAAAAGAGAGAGCTGACGAGAAAGACACATGCACATGCAGAAATGGAGCAAGTAAGGATTTTGTTTTCTCTTTACAGATGTGTATGAGCTATTGAGGAAATGGCCTGTTGGAAAACCCGAGCAAATGTAAATATATTTCTTGGAGCGCTCCTTAAAACAACTACCACCGAGGCAGGAAGTACATGCTGAGAGGAATACATCGGGCAGAGAGGGACGGAACAGATTCATGTCAACAAGAAAACACAGTACAGCATGGAGTCCCACAGGCCTCTCCCCAGCCTGGAAATGCATCCAGCATGAAAAGGCCCAGGCATCTTCTTTATCTTCACCACGCACAAATGTCAAAGAGGGCTGGAGACATCCTGTTTCCCTACCCTGCAGGTATGAAGGGAACAAACAGGGCAGCCGAATTCTCCTCCCTGGCCATGAAGCTCCCAAGTAAAGGACATGCAGGGTCCTCTGTTAGTCTGATTCCAGTGTACACGGATAGGAAAATGATATCTGATATCAAAACAAAGGCTTCTTCTTCTGGCAGCTGCTAAAGATACTGAGTTGTCCTAAACCAAGTGACCAGGCCTTACACAAAGTGAAGCAGTAGCCGGCGACTTGGCAAGGTAACCAATGTGGGCAGTTTTTATGAAGAAAAGAGGCGATGCGGATCGTTACCCAGCTCGGATATACCCTTGAATAAAGGAACACTTTCTGCACACTGGAGCCTAGCATGCCTTCCCTCAGTACCTTCTCAAACTTTCAACCACAGCAGGTCGGGCTGGCTCCCCCTCCTCGTGCAGGTCGTTCTTCACTGCCACTGTCCACTGCCACATCTGGCTCTCTCACTAGACCATAGCTAGACTCCTGAGGGCAGGCCAGATGCTTACCCAGGTGGCTCTAGTGCCTGAAGCACAGCAGGAGTTAACTACAGGGATTGAGCCCTGCAGACCCACGGTGCCATGGAGCCTTTCACACAGAGGCACTGGCCGCTGTGCCTCCCTCTCGTGTGCACCCACTCTTCTGATTCCAACCCCCACCTTCATCTTTCTTCTCCTCCCATGCTTCCACGTGAACTCTGACTGTAGCCAATTTCAATATTAACTTCTAAAGTCAATATCAGATAGAAAGACCTGGCTAATGGGCTACTTTTTAAAAGCAGAAATGTGTAATACTTGCCACTGCTAAATTAGCTCTATTAAAGATCACTTATAATTAGCACTTTAAACATGTGGGTAACACCTCTCTAAGCCCAGCTAATGAGCAAACTGTTTCTGTTTATTCTTCACAAGACTTAATATTATCCGGAGCTGAGACCTCAACCGCAATTCACACATGCTCACTCTCCCTCTCTCCCCCCAAAAGTTGGCATCCTTGAGTGTAAGACAAACACCAGAATGTGACCACTCCAGGAGTGCCTCTGTCTATCCAGCACGTTCCCTGTATTCTAGCGGAACGGGATATTTAAAGTGCTCGTGTTACATGTATCATTGAGCAATGCTTCTGCAAAGGACCCCTGAGGAACACGGAATGTGAGGCTGCTGGAGATGAACACCAGCCAACTACTGAACATTAGCAATATAGTTGCTATTCTATTTAGAGAGAGCTGAGAGGCTGGTGCTGTAGCAGTTCAGGCATGCCAAAGGCTTGCTCCTTAGGGCTTGGTTCCCCTTCTGCTCCTCAGTAAGAATGTCAGCTACTGACTCTAAAAGAAAACCTTGACTATGTCATAACAAAGAGCACCCAATCAGATGTCACAACCTGACATGGCCCAGGACGTCTCTAATGCTCTCTCTTCTGCCCTCACTCTGTGTCCTGAAATGTGGACATGATACAGATAGCAGCAAAGCAAACAAACCAATGACAACAATAATCCAGCAGCCATCTGGGCAGCTCAAGGCAAGAGACCCTCGTGGGAACTTCACGGAGCAGTCCTGATGCTCTCCCTGCCCCACCTCCACTGTTTCATGTTACTTCATGCTCCTGTTATGGCCATAAGTGGAAGAAAGGTCACAGGAACATAACAGCACAGACTGGACCCAGGAGTTAGGGTCATCGTGATAAGCAGGTTTACAGAACTGCCGTGCAGAAGCAGGTGAGAAGGAATACATCCAATCCTCCAGTAGCTACAGGAACTTCTGCAAACCAAAGCACCCTCCCCTTTCCAGGCAAACGTGTCGCTGTCCTCGGTACTGAAGCCACGTATGCTTGCTACTTCACATGGCTGCTGACCAAGCTGTCCCAGAGTATGTGACCCAAATGAGAAGGCAGCTGAGAAGAAAGAGATGGCACACTGTGTCCCGAAGACGAGCATGTATGATGAAATTGTGGAAGAGCACCATCAAAGGAGGGTTACTGATTACTGCAGAGAACCAAAAAGCTTGGTTCCTTATTGCTTTCAAATAATTGCAGAGACCAAGGAAGGCCTGTGCCGGCATGCACACACACACTTGTGCACACCCACATGTGCACACACACACACCAAATACTCAGATCCCATGGAAATGAGGTGGCAGAAACCTTGCATGTCACCCGACGCATATTTGGATTTATAAATCAGTAAATTAACCATATCCGAAGTGGATGAGATGCCCTGAAATGATTCCTAGAGTTTTAAGCAACTTTTAAATCTTTCCTGAAGATTTTTGTCTTAGTCACCTAAACACACCGGATTAATTAAATTTAATATTCATTGAAAAATATGTATGTGTCGAACAAGACTATTACCACTGTGAGAATAATGTAAGGTTCCTGTTAACAAGGAACTTTAGGTTTGGGGGAAAGTCAGACATGTAATTTTAATGTCAAAGCAAAGTATAGAGGTATGGGGAAAATATTCAGAGATTTTTAAAAAGATAACAAGACAAACAACAGCCTAAGAAGGGACTGTGTGATGAAACGGCTGCAAGTGAAACAAAGGCAAAGGGTTGTGGGAGCGTCAGAAAAGTCTAGGTTAGACGGGACTGTGGTGAATCTGTCTGCAATGTCTCAGACAGAAAGGCAGTGAAGTCAGAACAAGTTTTCTTGTGACCCGCACATTCTCCAGAGTAACAAAGATTGAGTTACTATCTATTAGAGATAGGCACAAAAGCTTCCCCGTGGACCTGGCACGACCAGAGCCCAGCATGAGCTGGCGAGTGGCCAAGATCAGGAGAGAGGCCAGAAAGTAGAACAAAGTCAGTGGATGGAGTAACCCACAAGACTGAAACAAAGCGGGCGCGGTGCCTTCCCATGACATATTGTAAGTCACACTGCTCAGGGTCCTATCGGCGTGGGTTCTCTGAATTTACATGGCTACAGTCCAATATGCTGGCCTTGTCACTTCCTTCCTAACTCCTACCCCCACCGCCCAGGAATCTATCTGTGCTCCACACAAAGACAAGCAGGTCCAGATGACATTTCTGACAATATATTCTAAAAGCTGGGTCACTGTCTAGATGAGGGTGCCCCAATAGTACCTGAAGGCAACTTCAGAGCCACACAGGAGGCCATCACTGCCTTCAGGGAAAAAGGAAGAGAAGGCTGAAGCAGCCCATATCCGAAAATTCAAACTATCAGGCAGTAGAGAATGAGGGTTCACAGAAAAAAATGAGAGCAGTTAAGTTGTTCTTCATTTATGACACAGACTTCAGACCTAACATCTGCCTGTTACCAGGAGTGTCAACTCCCAAACTGCCCAGGTTCTCTGCTGTATGCTCTCTGAAATGCTCTCCTTATGCCTCCAAGTAACCTGCAGGAAGCTGGGTATCTGGTCTACTTTGCTCTTTTCCAGCTTCCCTAAGAAGAGGGAGTCCTTATCAGAACCAGGAGGCCATGAGGTGGCTCTGTGCACTGATGAACGTACATATGTGCCCAGGACATATAGACTACATGCTAAGACCAGATCAATTGAAGTTGTGGAGTTAATATACTTTACACAGTTTTATACTGCTGAACACTTAGGAGCAAGCTACATGTTTAACCTCAGGGGATTGGTTAAATAAGCAGAGATAAATCCACTCAAAGTGGTCACTAGACAATAACCACTGCTGTAGAAACTGCACAATATATTGTTAAATGGGAAAAACAGATTACACAACAGAATGTATAAGCTTATCCTAGATGCATAAATGCAGGTTTCCACCTACATAGAAACTACATACAGATAACGCACACAGTGATTATTTCTGAAATGTGTTATTATTGCTAATTTTATTAATGTTTCCTAAATGTTTTATGATGTGGTATTCCCCTCTGTATGCTGTGAATATGCTTCATTACCATTGGTTAATAAAGAAGCTCCTTTGGCCCATGGCAGGGCAGAATAGAGCTAGGCAGGGAAAACTAAACTGGGAGAAAGAAGGCGGAGTCAGAGAGATGCCATGTAGCTGCCAGAGGAGAAAGACACTCACATGGGTACTAGTAAAACACGAACCTCGTGATAAAATATAAAACAATAGAAATGGGTTAATTTAAGATGTGAGAGCTAGCTAGAAATACACTTAAGCTATTGGCCAAACAGTATTGCAATTATTATGTTTTCTGTGTGATTATTTCAGGTCTGGGCAGTTAGAAAATGAATGAGCAGCCTACACCAACAGTTTCCTATGTTTAAATATCATTTATTGTCAAAATTGGAAAAGAGGCAAAATCTCTTCATTTGTATGCTTATCTCTTATATACAAGATCTCTAAACTTTCATACAGTTTAAAGGTTTAATAATCAAGCTACAGATACATCAACAGTGAATGGCATTTAAAAGGCAAATTTATTTAAAGCTGAGGACAACTGTTACACATCTGTTCAGCATGATGAAATTTTGTAGCAAATAAAAAATGTTCCATTTACCACAGATAAAGTTGTCTAAGAGAGCCATAGTTCAAATAAGTAATAAAAGAAAATTTCATTTTCATAAAATATCAAAGATTTGCCGTGGATGCAAAGAGAGCTTGTTTCAAGAATTTGAGATGCTAAGGACTCAATAAAATCAACATGTTTCTGTTCATGAGCAATCCATCTATCACAGTAAATCCTGCTACGGAAATCTCTAAGTGTATGCTATGTATCAACGCATGGTTCTCAACTAGACAGCCAACTGGAAGAATAAATGCATGAAAATACTCAAACAGACTTTAGAAAAAGATAAATAATGGTTGAGCTGCCCTACTAGATTTTAAAAGATAATTTAAAAGCCTCAATGACTTAAAAGGTGGAACAGACAAAAAAACGATGCCAACCATTTAACCCAAAATTGACTATATAACATTTTAAGACCATAAACAAAATAAACCAGGGAAATGAGATGCTAGTGAACACAGATGTAAGAAATAGAAGAGGGAGCTGGGAATACTGCTTCCTTCAACAGTCTTTGAAGAATGTGGAAAGAACATGAGTAAGCATTTTGGGAAAGAAGGAAACAGATAAGAAATATTTGAAAAAAAGTAGTCAACCTAATTAATAATTAAAGTCTAAACAATGAGACCCTTTAAATTATAAACTTGAGACTTTGAAAAAGGCAAAAATCCTCAGTGTTGGCCTGGAGGCAGGCAGTTACCTCCCTGTTCCTCTTCCTCAGGGAAAGCAACATGTCAGGCCCTTTCCAGAGGGCAGCACTGATTGTGAGTGGAAGCAGCAATACTGGGTATATCAAGTAACATAGCAAATCCTCTTTTGGATGTACAAAGGAGAACAGTAAGCTAGATATCAGTGGAATAGCTGTTAGCCACTACCATTTAAGTCACTTTTAATCCTACAGAAGTAACACATACTGCCTGTGAAGTAAACGTCAGGATGTAAACACAGGCACCACGTGTGTGGGTTTGGATAGGGTAAGACTGCTGCTGTCAACTACGTTTTAACTTCGGAGCTGGCGATTCAATAGGCTTCTGACCTGATACTTATGAATGGGTGTGGGGTTGGGGTAACTGGCGGCCTTCCATACCCTTTTCTATAGTCTTTAACCTGCCACCCTAAAATGTATCAAAATGATTATTTTAAAAATACATAAATCCTATAAAAATAGTCAAGTTATACCCAGTGGTGTAGTCTTAGCAGTCAGGAGACTGAGGCAGAAAGATTGTGGAATTTGAGGATAGCCTTAAAAAACAACAACAAAAATCCTATCTCAGAAAAGGAGAGAAAGTGGGCAGAAAAGGAGAGAGAACATGAAGGAGATAAGGAGGAAAAAGGGAGGGAGACAGGGAGGGAAAGGGCTGTAAATTCACATCTATTTTAAACCATTCCCACCTTCTCTTTTCTAGATGTTTCCAAAGACACACAACACAAAACCAAAACCAAACAAGCAGGATGATGCACAGCAAAGGAAAAGATGCCCTAAAGATTGAAGGAAAGCATTTCCAAATGACACATCTCACAGGAGGCTACAACCTGATAGGATCTCAAAACCCTAACAGATAAACTGATTTTAAAATTAGAAATAGACCTAAATAACATTCTTTTAAAAATATAGAAATGGCCAATGGGTATATGAAAAGTGTCCACCATTACCATTCATGAAGGAAATGCAACTCACAGTCATAACTAAGTACCACCTTGCTCCAGTGTGAATGTCTACACTCAGAAGAACTAAAGCATACACTCATGAACAAATGTTTGCACAAGGCACACACTGGAGTCAACGGGCTATTAAATAAAACAAAACTGAACACTAAAGATGGCAGGTATTGATCAGGATGCAGAGAAAAGGGAACAATTGCTCATTGTTGGTGGCAACATAAATCAAACACTGTGGAAACAGTGTGGAAGTTTCTGGAACTTTGTTAAATGAACTGCCCTATGATCCTGGTTATAATTGCAAAGGAGAGGAAATCAGTACAACAAAGAGACATCTGCATTTCCATGTCCCTCACAGCACTGCTCTACAATGGCCAAGAAAATGGAAGCAAGCTGTGTCCATCAACTGATGAGTGGCTAAATAAAATGCAGAACATATTAACAATGTGTTATTATTTGGCCATAAAAACAATGGGATTCTGTGATTTGAGACAACACAAATAGAGCTGAGATCATCTACCAAGTGAAATAAGCCAGGTACAACAGGAAGACAACAAACACATGTATTGATTTCCTGGAAACTGAGTAGATGGTGGCTGACAGAAGCTATGGGGAGGAAGGGAAGGGGAGAAGGCACCATAGGTACTAAGGAACAGCTATGCGGGAACAAACATTTCTGGTGTGTCATGTTCAGCAACAGCAGGTAATTACAGAGAATGGTCAACAGCCATTTTAAATAGCTAGAAGAAAGGCTTCTGAAAAGTTTTCACCATAAAGAAATGGTGTTTAAAAAGGACATTTAGCTGGTTTTAAACACTATACAATGAGGACATGTTTTGGAGCATGATATTTATATGTGAAATTTTAAGTATCAGTTACATTTCACTTTGAAAAATAACATAATCCCCTTCATCCTTAATTTCTTCAACTCCAGGCCTTTCTTGATCTTTGTCTGTTCTTCAGCTCAGTGATTTGTTCTATAAGCTGGTCATTGTTATCTGTCTCCTGAAGAAGTAGGGTCCTAGGAATCAATCAGCCCCTTTCCCATAATAGCCAACATTCAGAAGATTTTGGTGTCTAGAGGTAGTCCGTGCTCAATCAGTGAGCTGAAGTACCAAAGAGCAGGAAGGGAAGGCTGCTTCCTCCCATAATGTGTTGCTGCTATGCCTCAAAACTGTCCCATGGCAGGCTCAGGGAAATGGACTTGGAAGGCCGCTGTCCCCAAGGATATCCTGGTGAAGAACAATCTCAGTTTCCCCACCCAACACCAAACCATGTTCTATGTTCTAACTAGATGTTGCTGGGGTCCTGACTTGTGCCCCTCATGGAGCACATGAAGTGACAGGAAGGACATCAGACAAAGGACTGGGATTACCAACTCAGTGACTCTGGGTCAGCTGCTGTCCAAGCTGGACCTTCTTCAGGTAGAGATTCCAATGCTGTCTCAGAAAGCACCAAATGAACTCAAGGTAAAACATTTACCAACTACAACTCCCTTAACAAAAGTAATACATGATGTTTTACATTATGGAAGCAATTACTGGCTTTCTGAACTTAAAGCATGTCTGTGATTTAAGGCCTTATGTAAAGACCTTCCACCACATCTCGGGGAAGAGGCAAGCCTGCATCAGTAGCCATGATCAATGACACCTGTACCAATAATTCAATTCCTTGTCCCATATTTACAACTATTTACAGTTTACTCCTGATTTTCCCCCTGCCTTTCTCTTTCCTTTTTTATTATTTACCATTTATTTCTGAGTGCTCATTATTCACCTCTCCACTTGTGGTGCAATTTTCTTGTTGGGTCCCTCAGGTACTCCCTTGTATGCATGGCCACACTTTTGTTCATTGGGCGCCATTGTCATGGACCACACTCAACAAAGATACCTCTTGCCAGGGTAGGGCCGTGGGAATTTAGAAATATCAGTAAAAATACGAAGACACATAAAAAATTATAAAACAGAAATCACAGAATAGTAAATACTGAAATCGCCTGTGTTTAATTTTCCATAGCTTTTCTACCTAAAGTGGGAGGGGGAAGAATGTAACAAAGACTTCTTTGGCATGATAGATACAAAGGGCAACTCAAACAGTCAGTCTCTTTAACACTCTGAGACATCACAGCATTAGCATTTTGTTGTTTAGGCAGTGAAGCTGCCCTAGACCATCCTGAAGGCAGCCACTCCCCAGGTGACCTCATAGTTACAAAAGAAGGAGCAGAAGTACATTTGCATATCCTGACCACCAGTCAGGATGGCATGGACCTATCTGAATGAGCTATTTTAATGTTAAAAGAATCAAGCAATCACATCCTGAGTTGGGATGTGCAACTATGCTCGGCACCCAATTGAGTAACCTCTAACTCTCTGACCGGCAGCCAAGGTGAATATGGGCCCACAGTTTTGGACCTCCACAGCCCACTACTGGTGTACGCATAGTAAATTATGAGGACAGAGTGATGGTAGTCTAGAGCTCTGCTAGTTAGTTCTGAAACTTGCTGTGTGTGCTTTTAAAATTCCAATTATATGAAATTTATCATTCTGCTCCTTAGTTATATTAGTCACACCAAAAGTGGCCAGTAGCTACTGTACTGGAGAATGCAGGAGAAGACACGTTATTGTGGTTCTCTTAGTAGCTATGATACACACATGAACAGACTCATTACAAAGGTCAGAGTGCCCTGAGTCCAGTCGGTGTCCACCACAGTGAATGAATAAGAAATAGCATAGGACGCATTTTACCAACAATGACTCAGAGGCCATGAAACACTGATGCGACATCCAGAGGAGGCAATAGATGGTTTCCCTTTATGCACATGGACCTGGGGAAGAAGCAAGTCTCCTCTGTCTCACTGTCACATATATATGGATTAGTGCTGGCTTCTGACAGACATGCCTAGTGTTGGTGTCCTGGATTTTTAGCTGCATTCGGAGGTAGTTTTTGCCAGATGGCTGAAAAGCCTAAATGAAAATGTAACTATTTAGGTTCCTTCATGGGAAAAGAAATCTTCACAAAGCCTGAAAACTTTGAATTTTCCAGAGAAAACATAAAACCTTGCAGCTACCCTTCTCCATGGTGTCCTATCCAGTTAGTAAAAGGCTTAGTGGCTGTATCTGTGGCTGCCATGCTAGAGGCATGGCACCCTGCCCAGTGGCTTCAGATACCCACAGACCAACACACAGAATGATGGGATTTAACCCAAGGGACCAGACATCCTCTAGTAAAGGAAAAAACCCTTTGCAAACTAGACTTCACCTGCCCTGCTCTATTTACAATGTCTTATAATTACCAATAAAATCTGTTTCAGATATATAAAGCCTTCAATCAATGTAGCTTCTTAAATACACTCGATCACTCACTAAAACCAAAGGAAAAAAATTTTACTACTTACAGAAGCCAGAGAAAGACCAGACTGCCTGGATATTTTCAAGCCCTGGGAACGCTAATGATGCATGAAACAAAGCAAAGGTCTGATTTGTGTCCTTCTGGCTCAGTTATGAGTGACTGACACAACCAATGTAGAGAGCTAATGGGGTACAGGGAACCCTTTTATTGAGGCAGCATCTTACTTCTATAGACAAGGCTGGCCTGGACTGGACGTCTATGTACCCAGACTGGCCTCTTCTGTAGACAAGGCTGACCTGGACATCTATGTAGTCCAGGCTGGCCTCTTCTGTAGACAAGGCTGACCTGGACATCTATGTAATCCAGGCTGGCCTCTTCTATAGACAAGGCTGACCTGGACATCTATGTACCCAGATTGGCCTCTTCTGTAGACAAGGCCGACCTGGATATCTATGTAGTCCAGGATGGCCTCTTCTGTAGATGAGGCTGACCTGGATGCCTGTGTAGTCTAGGCTTGTCAGGAGCCATGTCCTCCCCAAAATTATTATAGGGATCATTGCCCTGAGGAGATTGCAGAGGGCTCCACTTCCCAATTGTATTGAGAATTGTTTTATTGACAAAGCCTATCCCACACCCAAATTGTCTGTTAATAGAGAGCTATCTGTTAGCGGAACCCGCCTCACACTCTAACTATCTAGAGAACTAGGTATGTCAACTTGTGAACTCCTGGCAGAGGAATCATGACCTGACCGATCGTAACCTCTTGGCCTACGTGACCGGCGTGGACCACATGGCAAGATCTGGTGCCCCAGCCCCCCAAGCTCCTCATCCAGGGGCTATATAAGCTGTAACAATGACTCTAATAAACGAAGGCTTGGACAAATCTGCCTAGCCTCCTTCTTCTCACCAGCCCATGTCTTTCAGGTCATACCTCTCCGTGACCCTGGAATACTGACCAGCCAGGTGGGTTACAGACCCTAGACAGAGTAACTCGCTAAGGCGGTCGACACAGGCTGGCCTCAAGAACACTGTAATCCTTGTGTCTCAGCCTCCAGTACTGGAATCACACACCATGTGATTTTCTTTGCTACAGTCTGCATTTGTCTACAGTCTGTAGTATAAAATGATCCATACTGCAATTTCAATATTAAAATTTTTTTCTTACAGCTTTAAAGGTCTCTCCTAGTTGTGACTGCTATATCACTATTCTTCACCTGGAAGAGTCACCAATGTCCAAATCAAGATCTTTAAAACATCACCATTCCTCAGTTTTCCCATCTGCAAAATGTATGTGCTAGCAAAACCTCTTGAAGCCACTTGTGACTATTAACTGAGATTGTGCATGTACTTGAGCCTAATGGGCAGAGCAGGTGCACGGAAGTGTGAGGTGGTGGAGTGAATGAGTGAATCAATGAAGTGTCTGGACGGCGTGATTGATTCGTCACTTGGCTCAGCTGTGCGAACCTGGAAGCAGCCAGATTGCAGAAACAGTTCTCAATTGAAGACACAGTCATCCACATGCTGTCAGATCCCGAAACTGCAGACAAAGAGCCAGGAGGAAACGCGCACAGCAGGCTCTGTAAATCCAGCTACTGCAGCATAGGTGAGAGCATCATAGCGCCCATTTTAAAAACTCTCCCCTCTGCTCTAAAACTCTATGAGTCAGTGTGAGAATGAGAGAAAAATGGTCCATGATCCAGTCTTTGCAGCCTGGGGACTCTGGCATAGAAATCTGTTCCTCAAAGCCCATATATGGTCTTAGAAACAATCATCATCCAACTGGGCCCAGCTTCTTCAGCACAACTGAGTCATAGCTGAGGAACTGTTGGCATGAATGAAAGCTCTGGGTGGAAACTCCAGAGATCAGGTTCCCTTTGGGTTTTTTCCATATTTCTCTTTTCCCTGGCCTTTATTTCAACAACAGTAAAATCAAGCCACACAAGTCCAACAAGACAATGGCTGAGACCATCCCTTACCAGATGTTTCTTTCCCTAATTTTGCTTTGCTCTAGAAGAGATATAAATCCTGTAAGAATCTAGGGAGGGTGGCATCCCAGCACAGAAATGAGACCCTCGGGGAGAGACTCACACTGTGGAAATGCCACATTTAATGAGTTGTAAAATGCATCATTAGTTTTTGTACCATTAAGAAAGAAAAAAATCTACTGCTTATTAGACTACTACACTCCATAAACTATAAGATACATGATTTCAGAGGTGGCGAAATGGAGGGGTAGGAGAGGAAGAACATTCTAAAAGTTAATAAAATACAGTGACCAGCCTTAACCAGGAACTTGCTAGATTCAAGGCACTAAGCTAAATGTCTTTTTCATGTTATTCCTTTTAACCCTAAAATAACCCTGTGCAGTTAGATGGAAGCTCGTGAAAGATCAGTATGCTACAGCAGAGAGGAGCATGGAGAGCTTAGAGAATTTGCTTACAATCATCTGACCAATACGCATAAGAGAAAAATATGAACTTGTTCCCATTTCACTCCAAATTCCACCTTCTTAACTCCCTTTTCCTTGGAAAAAGTTGAATGTCTGTCAGAGTAAGAATGGGATGGGACTCAAACACGAGAATGCTATGCCAAAGTAGCATACAAGAATGAACTACGAGGAATCAAAAGGAACCATAGAGATTCTGAGCATGCACTTTATGGATAAGCAGACTGAAGACCAGAAAGGTTATGGGTCTTGCCTAAGGTGACTGCTGCTGTTTAGTGAAAAACCTGAGACCCTATAATTTTACCCAGTAATAAGGTTAAGCTTGCCAGTCTGAACATTTCTTTCTGTCTGCCTAAGTTCTAGACATTGTCCTGTCTTTATGAGTTCTCAGTGGCATCTTGTAAGTAGCACCATTAGCAACTCCCTTCAAGCCCAAGGTGTTCAGCCTTCTTAGAGAAGTGCACACAGAAGAACTGGATCTGGTTCTACTGGACCAACTCTAAGAGCCCAGCACATTTACTCTCTACATTGTGTAGACACGTGTGTGACAGGAAGGGCACAGCACAGCTGCACAGAGACGGCGCATGCACGGTCCCCAAGGCACACAGTGAGCAGACGCCTGAGAGCAGCTGTCACGGCTCTGAAGACTGAAACAGTGTGGGGCATTTCCCCTTCCCTCATCTCTTTTGGCTAAGGGTTTTGCACAGCAGGAGGTTTTGCATTCTCCAACCTGAAGCACTATTTGGTCTGAAGTCTGTACACATGAAACCAGCCTGCATGCCTGCTTTCTTCGTCTTCCTTTACGACAGGCCGTCCTCCTCAAGCAGGGAACCACAGCCTCCTGTCACCGCTGCTCACCGTCTCTTCTCTATGTGCATTGGCCCAGTTCCCTTTGGCTTTTTGTACAAGGGTTATAAAATCGAGCTCCTTGAAGACATCCGCTTCATTCTGTAATCTATCCCTGCTGTTTTAAAGTGAAGGCCACCCTCTCTCCAAGGCATGGTAGCCCTCTAGGTTCATGGCATCGTAAGTTCAAGCTCAAGACCACTTACACCACCTTTCAGTCATTAGGGTCTGAGTTTGCGTAAAGGAAAACCTCTTCTTATCATCATTTGTATGTGCTATATGTCTAGTTACATACAAGTTAGAAGGCAAGGCATGGTCACTATGCTGCAGGCTTCTAGGAGAAGGGCAAGCCCTGTGACTGGGAAGCAGGAAGTGCCCATGACACTGAGTGGCCAGGATGTGGGCTGACTTGAAAGCTCAATTTTTCTTGTTGCAGGTATCTAGCTGGGAGAAAGCATGTGCCCAGCCTCATGTTCCCTCTCTGTGGAAAGCTCAGCAGGATTTGCAAATCAAGCATCACAAAAGCCTGAATTTCAGCCCCTACCTTCCCAGGCCCTCCTGGCTATGGCTCCCTTCTGGCTTCTTTTGTGGGGCTTAGAGGTGTCTGTCACCATTTACTGAAGGTTACTATAGCTAGGCACAGGCTCCCAGGTGCTTTGCACTCTCGGGTTTAATCCTTCCGCATCCTCTGAGGGGCACATATTATTTTCCCCATCCAGTGAAAATGGAAACCTAGGATTAGAGAAACCAAATAGCTTACCCAAGACCACTGAGCTAGAAAAGAATGAAGTAATGATTTAAACCAAGTCCATTCCACTCCCGAGTATATGCAGAGTCTTTCATGTAGGGATCTGTATCATCCAGTAGCCAAGTCACTCTGATCAGGGCACATCTACAGCTGTCTCTTCAGGACCAGGACATAGCTGTGCTTGCTATAGATCAAAACATAGCATTTCATGTGCCTGGAACAAGCCCCAGTTCCTGGGTTTCTGTGGAGTCACAGGACAGCCAGACACAGAGAGTTTCTTTTGAGTCATGCAGTTAGCACTGCCGCCAGTTAACCCTTCAGAGTCTTGACCTCCTTTGCCACGACTCCCTCCTGACAAGAGTTAGAAGGAACAGCATCTTAGACTCCATGTCCCCAACTTCTTCAATGAGAACGGAACGGTAGTCTAGTGGTGTGGAGTTTGACCCTGACTCGCTCACCCTTGTGGACTCTGCTGACACCCCAGAGGGGTGACTACTTGGGATGGAAGTGCTGTACCTAAAGAAGCTTTGTGTGTGTGTGTGTGCGCGCGCGCGCGTGTGCGAGTGCGTGCGCGCTGCATGCTGGATCCCCTTAATTTCAGTGCTGACTGTTCACTACCCCCACTCAGCCTGTAACTTACCAGCTACCAGTTATCCTGCCAACTCCATCAGCAGTCAGTTCGTGCTTTAAAGTATAAAGTCGGTTTTCAACACAGAGCAAAGCAACTAAAATGGCCCATGAAAATGGTCTGAAGCATTTCAGACAAACAGCTGAATTAGAACGAGAACAGCCCATAAAAATAGCCACCCCATATTATTTCATGTTAAGGACACAAAAATTACAAACACAACAGCAAATACTGCCACAGACTTCAAATGTTGACTTGAAACCAGCTGGTGCACCAAGCCGGACTCTCCAGACCTGAAAAGTTCTGGGACTCAGGTAACAAGATAAACTCAACAGCCTTACTCCTGCGTCTCTGAGGTTGCAGCCTAACTGTGAGAGCGAGGCTGTGCTTCTCATCATACCAAACTACCCAGAAATCACACGAAGCGCAAACAAGTCTTTCCGGTGACCTGGGATGAACTCTATCGGATGTTCCTCAAGCCTACTTCCCTCTCTGAAGCACACGACGCTGGTGAATTTCCCAGTGTGTGAGGACTGTGGTTTGAGAGCCATGGGTCTGATTCAATGTGAACAAAGCATCATGTGCCGTGCCTAGGACGAAGCCACCCTCATCATATCTCCCGTGCTTCTTGCAACCTCCAACAGTTAGAAGCAAAAGTACCAGATAACTCCAAGACCCAAGGGATAGCAAAGCCACCGAATAAAAACAGCTCGGGGCCTGGGTTGTGACCAAAGGAATCTGTAACGGGCCACAGAGCAGCACATAAGCTCCCATTACATTAGTGCTAACCTGCAGCTTTCTGCTGCCAATCTGCGCTGAGCAACGAGCAGAGAGCACTGCTGCTGTTGGCATGATTTTTGGTGAAATATTAATTATGGAGTCTGTGAATTGCTTTCTAGCTCATTTCAAAACCTTGTGCCCAATGTTAACATATCCTATAAAACGCAAAATCATTAAAAGCAACAAGGGCATGTCAGCGATCTGGGGCACAAACTTCAGAACTCGGAGAGAGTGCAGATGAGCACGGGAGAAGGAAAGTTTGGAAAGAATTCAGTGCCAACAAACAGTGGTTAGGTGCTTTCCGCTCTCCCAAGGGTTCATGCAGGGCCATGCCTCTGTCAGACACATGAGAAAGCACTGGGTACATTCTAGGGAGTGATCAAACATGAAGAACTATGCTCGTTCTGTTTCCCAAACCTACACCTTTGCCTCTCCTAGACTGGCTGCAGCTAGATCTTCAGCTAGCATGGAGTGCCTCTATCCCGATGGCCCCCAAAGGAAAAACTCCTCTGCTGGCCTCTACTTTGCAGCTCCATTGTGCTGAAGAGGAGGATAATCAACTGCTTCACACTTACCCCGTGCTGGAAACAGGATGGAAACGATCTCGTTAAAGCCTCCCATCCTTTCCTGAGATAGACACCACTGCTCTCGTCTAACAGATATGGAAGACTGAAGCTCACATCAAATAATTTACACAACGCCACAAAGCCTAGGTAAGTTGGAGCTTTGATGATGCTCTTCATTTGTGCAAAACACCATACCCGATTGGAATTCTCCCTTGAACAGCTAACTGCACCCAGTGATGCTAGGAGTCTGCTCCTTCTAGCGGCAGAGAGACAACTGTATTTCCAGGTTTTTCCAGCTGTTTCTTAAACAGGTTGGTGTCTTGAAAGCTGCTATAACACAAGTACTTACACAATGGAGAACAGTAAATGCTACAAATATAGCCACCAGGGCTTTTATTCCTCCCTAGAAACCTTACCGGCTATGCTTTCCTATCTGACCCCACTCTTTGGTTGAAATTCCAGGAATAGTAAAAAGCAAACTCCCCTTGTAGACTTCATTAACAAAGACTTTCAAAAGTAAAGGCCAGTGTTACACAGACAAGAAGGACAAGGAAGAAGCATGTCTCCTTTCACAAAGCTTGAGCTTCTGCTGCCTCCCTCGGGGGCTCTGCAATAGCAAAGGAGAAGCAGAAAGAAGAGCAATGCCGGTTTTAGATGGAAGGTTACTCAGTTGCGGGTCAGCGTTAAGACAGCAATGGAGAGAGTTATTGTAAAGCGAGGCTGAGGAAGGCATCATAAACCACCTGAGGTAAGTTAGAAAACAGCGATTAAAAAATGATATTGATTCATTTGGGGTTTGTATATGCATATGTGTTTGGTCACGTGCAGACCACAACATGCATATGGAGGTCAGGTGACTACTTTAGGGAGTAGGCTCTCTCCTTCTAACATTTGGGTTCTAGAGACGGATCTTGGGTCCTCGGGCTTGGCGGCAAGTGACTTTACCTGCTGAGCCATCCCACTAGCCTGACTTGTTTCTTTAATGAGCAAGCCCACTAACTGCAGTCTGCACTTTAATACAGAGGCAAAGATAATCCAAAACCACATGATATGTTTTAAAACCAAAGACGAATATTTGAAATTTTTTCTTTGATCAGTAGCAAAAGATTTACCTTCATGAATCAAAGTGCCTCTTAATTAGATGAGCACAGTCTGATGTGATATGCAGCAAAGGGGCTGAGAAGCTTACGGAATACTTAGGGGCAATCATACTGAATTTATTCTTTCTTTTTAAGTAAATAAACCACCTATGCAGAAAAATCCTGCGTGAAAATGAAGGCATTATTGTTTTAGCTTGTAACCCAGAACTATTCCCAAAATTGAATGATCATTAGATTCAGTGGAGATGACTTAAAAATATATACTCCATCATCTGTATTTAGATACACATTCATAAGTCTATGAAAGTATGTGTTTGCCCGAACTGAACCAAAATATTCATAAAAAAAACATATGAGCAAACAATAATTATCATGATAATGAAAGGATTCTAAGGAATCTAATTTGACCCATGTAGAGTAGGGAACAGAAAAACACTTAAGGGATTCCAGACTGACACAGCTTTAATAGATGCAGCAGGAATCGAAGAGGAAGGCAAGCAGGTTAGTAGCCAAATACTGGCTCTTTGTACAGGGCAACTCCTCTCTGCACACCAGAGAGACTCAACTAAACTGCTGAGCCCCAGGGATACACAAAGCACCCAACCAAGTACAACGGTTCACTGATGGAAAGGCACCAAACCATCAGAAAGTAAGACACTGGTTTCAGCTGGTCTCAGCACCCGGTCCACTGACAGAGAGACGCCAAGCCATCAGAAAGTATGACACTGGTTTCGGCTTGTCTCAGCCCTGGTCCACTGACAGAGAGGCACCAAGCCATCAGAAAGTAAGACACTGGTTTCAGCTTGTCTCAGCCCCCAACTGACTACAAGAACAAGCTTCCTTTTTCCCTGTATCTTAATCTCCAGCCCTGCCGATTAGCATAAAGGAACTGGAGCTATCTTAGTCCAAAGCTCTGCTAAAGAGCTCAGGGAAAGGGTTAATGAGAAGGATAACATTCAGCTCAGTCTAACAAGCCCACCTGACACTGTCCCTGGGAGCTTTCCTGCCCTGGTTAGGAAGAATGCTGGCGCCCCCAAACTACTGCCCTGAGCTTCGGTTAATTGGAAGCTGGATGACAGATGACACCAGGCTTCTGGGAAAGGAAATGATCTCTCCATCCCCAGCCTGCCTCAGCCAGAAGGAAGGAGGAAAGGGAACTTCCCCAGAGGAGCCCAATCAAGGCTCCTAGGGGCAGGGAACAAAACATTAATGGAACTCAAGCCACCACCAGAACGTGTCAGGGAGTAAAGGAAACAAGCGAAGTGAGACTAGAGAGTGTTGCTGGCCCTGACTGCCAGCTGGCAGGACACCCTGGAAATGAAATGCAGCCAGCCAGACAGCAGCAAGACAACTTCAGAGGACCATGGCAGCACCAGGAGCCACAGAGACTCTGGGAGAGTCTCAGGAATTAAGGCTTCAGCTCTATGTTCTTTACCAGAAAGCAAGAGCCAGGAACACAGAAGAAAGGTGAAAAAGCTAACGTTCCAGGAAGGCCTGGATTGTGCCTGCTAGGGAACGGGTCAGAGACATGACAAATGCCATGTTCGGTAAGGAGGCATCAGCAAGAGTCACACTGAGCTCTGGGTGAGGGCTTCAGATTTCCAGTATTTTCCCCACTGTTCACCCAGAGGAAGTTTCTAGATCTCCACGATAAGGATTTTTCCCCTAATTTAAATTTTCAAAATCATTTCATGTCACTGAAAACATGCCAAATACATGGGCTTTCACACTTCCCACTCATCGAGCACCGAAGCTGCTGTGTTTTCTCCTGCATGTGAAGGAGGGAAGGAGACGGGGCTGGGCGGAACGGATGCGATTTGACAGGAAACACTTCTCACTCCATCCCTGCACCTGGCCTGTCTGGCCCCATCGCTGGGCCCCAGCTGGCTGCAGCTTGCCCACTGCAAAGGCCCCGTTTCCAGCCAGTCCCCATCACAGCTACAGAGTCATGACTCGCTAGAGATGAGTCCCCAAGCCTCAGCGAAGATTCTTCTACCCCAGAAAAGGACTTTGTCAAATCCCCAAATACGTCTATCGATGCACTCTCTATTTGATCAGTTTGCACACCCTCAGAGGGCACATTCTCCAGACGGCCACCATCCCCATTCTGCTGCTTTCTCCTGCTCAGTGTCTTCTGTCAGACTGGGAGCTCCTGGGATAGCTGGAGCCTTGGAGAATAGGGCCCACACCCATTCTTACCTATTCAAATCCCAGCAGAGCCTCTACTCAGCAAGACTTTGCAAGGCTTTGCAATGAGGACACCATTTGAAATCCCTGGTTTTTTTCCATAGGATTTTTTTTTTTTCAGAGAAAGGAAAGCTCTGAAATCTGGCACTGTCTATTAGAAAAGAAAACATATCCAAAGCTCCAGTCCTCGAGGGAACTGCCAGGACACTGAAGTGACCAGGAGCTCAGCCAGATGGAGTCAAGGAGAGCCATTGTCCTTTCTGGGAAAGAATGGCCCACACTCACCATGCACTGTCTCCACCACCCTCTGGGTCCAAATTCAGCAAGCACTTCCTAGACCTCCGAATTCTGCACTAGGATTACATGAGGCTGAGAGACAGAGCGAGTTCTACCAGAGTGGTCGAACCAAGTAAGGCATTTATTTGTCGTAATCAACAAGAAGTGTGGAACCAGTACTCACTGCATTAGTGGTGGGTATTTTCTTAAGCTGTCTCCTTGACCTTTATCTCCTGGTAACAAAGTGGCTGTAGCACCTTCTGGGCGCTTACACCCATTCCAGGAAGAAAGGAGAGTGAGCAGTAAGTAACCATTTCTTTGGCTGATTTTGTCTTCATTTAGGAAGAGAAGGCCGTCCCTTTAATTCACGTCTGTATATTTATCCTGTGTGTCAAATAGTCTTCCTGGGTATTTCACACTTTACACTCTACAGTAAGGGAAGGAACAGACGCTGAGTACACAGACTGTGTGCCATACACACAGATTTACAAATTAAAAGGGCCCTATGCCCTCCTAAGAGAGGCATATTCAATGACTCTTGACCTTCCGTGTTCTTAATACGAAGAGCTCTGAAAAAGTATATCCTAGACTCCAGTAAGCCCCTGTGGTTGCCACACATGTTCCCATCCACTTAACATGCAGACACACTTCCATGTATCCTGTCATGAAGTCTCCACTACCGCTCTGTGGGGCAGGTGCTGAAAGCCGACGTATGCCTCCACCCCAAATCCCCACTCCCTATGATCTAAAGGCAAAACCTTGGCAAGGAGGACTGAGTCGTGAGAGTGGGGTTTATATGAAAGGGACTAGAGCTCACTCTGCCATGTTAGAGCAAGAAGAAAGCTCCATGCAGACGAATGAGCCCTTATGAGATAAAGAACCTTGATCTTGCATTTTTTTTCTGGCTCCCAAATTGAGAAATAAACAGTTATGTATGCTACCAGCCCAATATTTTAATATAGCTATACAGTATGGGTAGAGATAACCGGAAAGGGAATACTGCACATAGAAAGAGAAAATCTCCGAGAGGCAGAGTGACTCGTCAAATTCTGCAAGAAGTGGTGACACAGGTCAGGCGCAGCCTTGTGGTGCCGGTCCCCCGCTCTTCCCACCGCGTCGCTCTTCAGTCTTTGCACACTGCCTGCTGCCTGATCCTGCGACTGCTGCCTGCTTATGGTGCTCCTTTTCCTTGTCTGCAGGAGGGGAAGGCTGGTCATGGAGAATCTATCAAATGCCATGGAAAGTTGACAAGATCGAGAGCCTCTGGATCTGGCCAGATTTTGTGCCCCTTGCTAGGGTGTTCCCTTACAGAAGAGGAGCTAAAACCCAAAGATGGAAAATGCCTTCCTGAGAGCATCCTTATCTGTCCACCCCACTCAACCCCTTTTCTAGAACTCCTGCTAGGACCAGCTATCCCCAGGGCATGCTGAGGCAAGACGTGTATTGCTCAGGCTAGCCAGGCCTTCCTACACAGTAGAGCAGGTAGGTAACTCCACAGTAGTGGCCCCGTTCTGCTTCCACGCAAGACTTTTCAAGGGCTAATTCAAGATTGCTTTCCCAACATCTGACATGGTACCTGGCACAGTGTGAAGTTCTCGGTAAAAAATACTTAGGCAGGTGAATACAGTGCTCTGATCCTTCCTGTTCCCCATACATTTCTTAATCTTCAACTTCTTTTTCTTTTCTTGTGGTGCTTAAGACTGCTAAGCAAACACGCTGCCTCTGAGCTGTGTCCCCAGTGTGTCTACCTGGTTCTTTCCCCCTCTTCAGAGTAATGAGCCATTGAGAACAGACCCAGAAAGGTCTTAGAACAAAGTGCAGGGGGGTCAGAGTTTTGGGCATTAGACATAGTCTTTCTGTATTATATCATAAGAAGGCAAGGAGTCCTGAGGGTGAAGTTCTCATTCCTAGGTTTAATTCACTTATGAAAGAGAAGCCAGAGATCTTGCTTCCGCATTCTCCCATGTGAGATCACACAGGAAAAAAAAAGACACTGTTCATGAAAACTGGCTCTCATAGACCTGTGTGTAGGTACCTTAAACTTGTTCTTCCCAGCCAATAAGAATCCTAGCAGGCAGGACTTGTGTTGCAAAAGGAAGTAGAGAAAATGGAACATCAGCCAAAACTCACCCTGGGAGAAGCAGGAATGAGCATCAGGATGGTCTGTGGTGTTCAAGATTTACCCATAGGCCCTCACTCAGAGGACCGGTGCAACAGTCCCCTAGGAGCTATAGTGTTAGCTTCAGAGACTCCCACCTTTCTCTTAGAGTGTCAGTGAGCTCTGTAGGCATGGCCCATGCCTTTCCCTGACCCCTGGTACCTGATTATGGCTTTCTTTTAGCACTAACTCATCACATGGATCATGACATCTGGCTTTCTTGTACTTCCCAAGGCCCTATGACCTTCTCCCTGGCTCTGATATCAATCCTCCAGGCCTGCCCATGTAGTCCGCAGTGGCCGTTGATGCAGGAAAAGGATGCAGTCACCATGGATACCTTAGAATGGTGGTTTCTACCCTTCATGGGCACTAGCCCATTTGGAAATCTGATGAAAACCAGAGATTTTTTTGTCCTAAGAAATTTCACATATACACAGAGCCACAGTATTCTCATGCTATTATAGGGGTTGGACAGAGCCTCCCCAAAGCCCGCTCATGGAGCTAATGTAAGAACTCCCAATCCAGGAGAAACCATGCATTTATATTTTAGAGATGTGCTCTCTCTGAGAGAAGGCTTTAGTGGCTCAGCCAGGGACCTCCCAGCTTGTCTCTCCCCAGGGAATAATTAGAACAGTGAGAATACACATTGCCTCTTGATCCCTCCCACCTCCAAGGCTTTAATGAGAAAAAAAAGAGTACTAACTGTGAGGCAAGTTATGGAAAGCCTAGAGCTTGACATAAATTTTTCTAGAAATCTTATCTTTACATTAACTTGTTAAGCAGATATTATCCCTCTTTGTCACAAGGACTAGTCAGCATGAGGAAGGTGAGGGACTTAGCAATGGAAACACAGTTACAGAGTGTGGAATCAAATCCAGACATACCCAAGGTCTACACCTGCTCTTCCCAGCATCACATTCTAGAAACTTCCTAGGGGAACTCGTCTTGAGAAACAAGCACTGTTCGAAATGCAGTGCTGTTTTCTGAAAGTCACACAGCGCCTGCAGAACTGAGGCTGGGAGCAGAAAATGACCCTGGATCAGTGTGAACCTGGAGACCGCTGTAGGTGGTCCTTGGATGGGAAACCCTGGAGAGAATAGAAGGGTGGAGTAGAATAAAAGAATATAAAGGGGGTATCTCTGAAGATACAACAAAGATAATTAATTAGTGGGCAAATAAACTGAATAGTAAGAGAAAATAGATAAGAGTGTTTCTGATAGTTCTTTTCTGAAGCATAGCAGTACAGGGCGAGAATCTGCACAGAGGACTAGCCCTGCTGTACCAACTCCCTGAGAAGGCAATGGAATAGACGGTCTTTCTAAATCACCATAGAGATGCTGATGCTGGGCTGGATGCTGATACAGGAGAGCGAGCAGGAAAGATCCTGCCCTCGTTGGAGATACTCTGTAGCTGGAAAGCTCAGGGCTAGAGACAAAGACCAGGAGTGATGGGATCCAGGAGATAAGGTAAGAGAAATCAGGTTAGATTAATTGAAAGAGGACACTGTATTTTGTGTGTTTATTTGGAACCAACACCTGGGCTGGCTTTCTGAGGCCAGAGACCAGGACTTAATGAGTGAGAAAACTAAACTCACCTTGTGTAGAGGACCTGGAGAAAACAGTCACCTCTCTCATATCCTAGATGGTCAGAATAAAGCCTTATACCATCAAGTACATAGAAAAGGCTCAGCTTGTTACAAATCTACAGGATCCCACATAGTTCAAAGATAGCAGGACAATGCAAGGCAGATTTAGTCAAAGGAATTCCTGCGAATCTATACAAAGAGTAAGCCATGTGCCACAAGAATGTACTTTCCCCCTTTGAGAGAGTCTCACTATGACCGTTGGCAGCATTTTTGTAATAAGAAATAATCCTTGAGCTGGGTCTGGTGGCGCATGCCTGTGTTCACAGGACTTAGCAAGTGAAGGCAAGAGAATCACAAGTAGAAGGCCAATCTGGCTATATAACAAGACCCTGTAAAAGAAGCAGACATTATAATTTTTGAAATCAATGATACATGTCTGAAGCATAAAGAGTAGTTAAATGAATGAAGGTCAGACTGTGTCCTTGGTAGGCGTATGCAGTCTAAATCCAGAACTATCAGATCAAATCCTGGCTCTGCCCTGTAGGGACTGCATGAGCTTCAGAAAGGTACTTATATTCAGCCACAGAGTGGCAGTACAAGCTCCTGATCCTAGCACTTGGGAAGGGCTGAGGCAGGAGGATTATTGGGTTTAAGGCTAGCCTAGGCTACATAGTAAGATCCTGTCTCTATAAAAGAAAACGGCACTCTGTAAGGTACGAAGACAGAGCCTGCCTTCTATTACTGATGCCTAGCACAGTGCTTGACATATCTCCAGGCAAGGTGAGCAAGCAAGCATTCTGGGTTAGCAGTGACAGCAGCACTGATAGATGCCGCCACGTGATAAAAGACAATTAAGCCGATGAAAATTAATTCCCGCAAATGTAAGTATAATGAAATATGTCTACGATGTGTTTTGCTTTAAAATATTACTAAGTAGGTATGATTTATTTTTGTCACACAAACATTTATGTATTTCTATTTATATATTTCATATGTGTATATTTGGGTCTTAAGAAATGAAATGAAGACTTTAAATAACCAAGGAAAAATTAATTTTGCCTTCAGAAATAAGGAAAAGACCTACTTGAATACACACATACAGAGAGAGAGAGAGAGAGTTAGAGGGAGAGGGAGAGAGAAGGAGAGAGAGAGAGAATGTGCTTCTGAGGAATTTCTTTGATGTAAGCTTATTTTAGAAAAAACTGTCTATCTCTCCTGGCCCCTGGTTCAACCCAACCTTCTCCCTTGATCCCATCTGAGCACTTGGATTTCAGCTGGAAAGGACAGCAGCCTCCATTGCTATCAGCACTATGGACAATAACTACAGCAAGTCCTAGCTGGAAGAGCACGCCCCCTTTAAAACCGCCTCTGCCCAAGCTGTGAACCCAAGAGAGACTCCACTGTAGCTCACATTTCAGTCCAACACAAAATGCCTCCGGAGGCCAGGAATAAACAGAAATCAGGGAAGCTTGCTTCAGCCACATTCCGCAGGTAGAGTGACATGCGAGACAGGCGGGGCAGGGCAAACACTGTCCTCTTAGTGGACATACAGGGAAAGAGCTCTGAGTTCTGCAGAAAAAGCCAGTGGTGAAAGAAATGTCCCCGGCTCCCTCCCTCTCTGCTCCCAGGGGCTCTTCCTTCTCTGGAGGCAAAGGAGCACTTCTGACAAGAACCAAACAATTCTGAGCATACTGGTGTTGCAGGTAAGTTGGACGCCAGGGTCTGAAATTAGATTTCTGGCTGGTTGGCAGGCATCTGTAGGCTGGGGCAGCTGTCCTTTTGTGGAGAAACATGGACAAAGCACCCTGGGCTCTGCTGCTAAACTCAGCTCCTCATTATTACCCAAACAATAGAGCCAAGAGGTGACTTCCAATAGAGGCCAGGATGGGTTCTTGTGGAGCCGAAATACATGCAGTCAGTGATTCTGTGAGACCCTGATCTGAGATTTCCCCCCAGAGCTGGTTGGGTAAGGAGAGTGACTCCACATGGTGATGGGACCAGAAAGGGAAGACTTCTTTCCATCTTCCCACCAGGAGAAGGAGCCATGAATGTGAACAGGCTTTATTGTAGCTTTCAGATAGGCCGGCTTCCCAGAAGGCCCCACCACTGGCAAAGCACTCTATCTGCTCCATCCTCTGGTCCTTCAGTGCTGATCCCTGCGGTCTATCAGGTTTGGGTGGACAGCTTCCTGGGGAACAGATCACAGAGAAGAGCTTTCTCTTCCTCTGTGAGAGGAAGAAAGAGGCCTTGGGACATCTAATAAGCTCTCTCTCTTCTTGGGTAAGCTCCTGAAGAGAAGTTCCATGACACAGAGATTTGTAGTGCTTCCACACCTGAGGGTGCATGCTGGCCTCGAGTTCTAACCTCCTCCAAGTCTGCTCCCTGAGTCTCTGCTAATAGTAAACAATCAACATTTCAAGTACACCCCAAAGTCATTTGGGAACACAAACATTTTGCACCAATATGCAACTATTCCCCTAACACACTTAGTGTTTCCCCCACCCATTCTCCCTACCATCACTACCTTCTCTTCCTAAAAACATCAGTCAGTTCCGAGTCCGCAAACGTGTATCCCTCACAAGCATCCTTCACATCTTCAGAGCACACAACCTCTCCTCCTGTGACGCTGCAGAGAAGAGCCTGCCCAGGAAGGGAATGGGGCCAGGTTGAAATCAGAGAAGAAGCACTGAACTATACCCCAGCACAGTGCCCTTGGGTTCAGCTACACCAATGGATACATTTCCACATCTAACACGGATGCTAACTTTCCTGTTCTCAGAGGGCGGACTGTTTGTGCGTTCAGTAGCGTAGAAACAAAATTCTAAGGCTAGGTGACAGTCACCTCATTCATGGAGATTCTTCACCTCTGTACTCACCTGGGAGAAAATGTTCATTTTGTAGGGGAATAAATAAGACCGTGTAACTCTTCTGAATGCTGCATTTCACTCCACAAAGCAGGAAATAGTACAGGTTCCCAGCCTGCCTACCGTAGCAGGACTAACATGGCTGCCTGACCCCAAAGACACTAGCATATACCTCCCCTTCTCCTGAAGGGTTTTTCTTCTTCTCCGGGTCCATGGATCACTTACTATTCAGATCATGTCGCAAGAAGAAACTTGGGGATCAGTCAGGCTCATATTGATCTCCCCACATTTTTTATTGCACTCCTAGTCTGGAAACTTCACCCGGCAATTGACTTCTTTTGATTTCTCTTTTCTCTGATGGCTTCACTCACGCCCTCTTGGCTTCTAGGCATCTCTACTCCAATGTCTCCTCCCCCTCTCTCTACAACACAGCCCCCACAAGCCCTCAGTCCATGACTACAGAACAACCAAATTTAGAGACACAGACGCAAAATCTAATTGGCACACTCCTTTTGGAGCACAGAATCTCCTGTCAGAATTCTAGCTTCTTGGTCCTTTTATAAGCTAAAAGTGATGTTATAAAGAATTCTAAATTAGTGAGATGCTGATGATAAAATGCCAAGCTAAAAGACAGAATGCAAAAAATAGATACACTTTGTGAGCTTAACTATGAAAAAATGGCATAAAAATATTGGGAAAGTAGAAAAAAAGAAAATGTAAAATCTAGAGGAAAATATATCAAAGGTTAAATTTTATCAAAAACAAGTTGGACTGTAGAAGACTACATTTTTTTCATTTATTTTTGTTTCTTTTAGAAGTGCCCCAAACTGCAGTTTAAAGCATTCCAGAATGAATGCTAAATTGGATTCTATGTGCAGAGAAAAAAATCTGTGTGCTTAGGAACACAGAGGTGTGGGTGTCTATTTAAATCAGGAGAAATATTAAGCAGGCATATTTCTCCAGGTCCAAGTAGAAAGACAAAAATTACTCCAGGAATTAAAAACAGGAAGTCCAGTGTAGGAAACTGGTTGCCCAGGTAATGGGATAGAGGAGTATCAGCAGCCAGGGCTACACTGTAGAAGTTACAGCTAAAAGAGCGCAGCCTTGTGTCTTCGCACAAAAGTTGGGGGATCTAGGAAGGCACGTAGAGAGGCCCGGGGCCCCCCTTTCTTCCTGCCTTCAACATCACACCAATGCCTTCATCCACTAAGCTCACCCAAGAGGCAGTGGTCAAGGAGCCTTGGAGGTGTAGTCTACAGGGGCTGACATCCAGAAAAGCAGGCTAGGAGAAGTTGGGAGACGTCTCTGAAGACAAAGCCATTTAGGGTCGGCATGAAGGGAGCAAAAGTGGGTCAATTATCAAATAGTTTCTAGGTTAAAAGTTCATGAAGAAGTGCCTGTGCTGGCAATCTTCTGAAGACAATGTTTATACATATGAGATACAAGACAAACCACTAGTTCATGGTCAACTCTTGTCACCTGAGTGTTAGTCTATATAGCACCATCCAGAGCACAATCTGAGTGCCCCTTGCACATTTGTTTTCTGACAGTTCTAGAAGTTGGAACCTCAAGATCAAGGTGCAATCATGTTTGGTTTCCTTTGAGCCTCTCCCTGGTTTGTAAACAGTTGGCATTAGTACCCTCAACCTCCTTCCCACTGAGACGATGATCTTCTATTAATAAGGACATCAATTATATTGGGTCAGTGCCCACTCTAACAGCCTGATTTCAACTCAATAACCTCTTAAAAGCTATACCTACAAATGTGGCTGAATTCTGAGCCATGGCTTTGGCATATGGATCTAAAGGAGACATCATTTAATCCCTAACAATCAGTGTTCTGTTCTTGACCTTCCCAAGTGACTAAAGAGTCCTCTGTGGTCACTTGAAATCATACCCTATTTAGAGATACAGTTTTATCTGGTAGGATACATTAAATTTAAATTGTTCACTGGTTCTCTGAGTAAGAAACAGTCTAACTCCCACCCCCTTCCATCTAGATAGGTCTTCATGATTCACATAGCTAAGAGAATGTAGCAAATTAGGTAACAGGGGATCTCTGAGGCCTTAAATTCTTTGTCTAAGAGCCTAAAAAGAACTAGAGAAAGCCAACAAGCTCTAGAGAGGTGTGACCACAATGATGTGAAGAGGCCCAGGCAACGTATATAGAGAGATCATACAGAGAGAGAAAGATGGCCGGTCAGTCAGCTGATTCTGTCCCAGTACCAGATAATGTTGCAGGAAAACAAATAATGGATATTCTGGCCCCAGGAGACACTATGTAGGAAAAGGGATGTCAAGGAGTAATTTGGTTTATGGGATTATGAAATGTGTAGTGATTTTTGCCCCCATTTCCAGACATACAACTTCTGAAACCATGGGATGATCCTCTAGACAGCTCTAGAAGAAGGATGCTATTACCAAAAAGACCACAGAATGATTAAAGGGTTGGGACTTTGCCCAACCAACCCTGGAGGGCAGCAGGGAGAAAGTAGCCAAAAGTTAAATTTATCACCATGGCCAATGATTCAATTAATTGTACCCATATGATAAAGCTTACATAAAAGCCCAGGATGACCAGTCCAGGTTACTGCTACATAGGAAAATGTGTGGGGGCTGCGGGACAGTTTTACACTCCTTTCTCAGGGCCTTGACCTATTCCCCTCTTCTATCTGGATGTTCACCTATTTGCAAAACCCTTTGTAATACTCCAACACAAGCACTTCCCTGAGTTTTCCTCTCATGGATAGAGCTAAAAAGTTCCTAAGAACCCCAATTAACAACCAGGCAGTCAGAAACACAGGTTCCAACTTGGGGGTTCCAAGCGGCATTTAAAAGAATGCACTTATAAATCTAAGTTTTATGATCTGTTACTGTCTCCAGGCCAGACTGTGTCAGAACTGAATGGAATTATGGTGTCCCCTGGAGAACAGAATTAATTTGGTTGCTGGTAGAGAGAAATACCTACATATATTGGTGACTTGAAGTAAAGTATTCTATGCCAAGTATAGTATGATATCTCTGTTATAGCTACAGGTGTAACTGGCTCCATGTATATGCTCTAACCCATGGACATACTTACTACTTCAGCTATTGAAGCCCACAGGCCTTGTAAACACAGAACCTCCACATATTTTCCTACTCTTCTAACTCTTGACCTGCAAAATCACAAGCCCAATAAAGTGGGTTTCTATACACCACCATGTCCTGAGGTCAGCAATAGACAAGGGGACTCTGGTTGGCACTGAGTAGCTTCTGAGATAATCTGGCTAACCCCCAACTTCACATTGGACTGTGTTCCCAATAATTCCCATTGCTAAATGCAGCACTGGTGAAACAGAAAGGGAGGCAGATGAGATCTTAAAATGTCATTGTTCAGACACATAATTCCTTGGGAGGGAAGGCCGGAATCCCTGGAAGGGATTAGAGGCGATGCGGGGAGGCCAACCACAAATCTCCCTGCATGATTCAACTTCTCTACCAATATATCCTGGTGTCCTTTGCTGTTCCCTGCCCTTTTCTTCACCCTAGGCCTTCATCACTTTCCACTGCTTAAAAGTTCATTTCTGGAGAAACAGTGTGACCTTGACTGATCAATCTTCTGTGTTGCACAAAGAAAATAGGAAGGGCAAGTAGTCTGGCAAAGTACTTTGTAAAGTTCTGTTTAAAAGTGTGTGTGTGTGTGTGTGTGTATTCTTGTTTATATGCTGTTTTGTACACAAGATTGGATATCCTCTTTGAGCAGCAAGAACAAGATGGTCAATGGGAAAAACAACGCTACCTCCTATCCCCATGTCTGTTTCCAAACTCTTGACATCCATGGTATGCTCTGAGGACACAAGGTGACATCCCCTGCAGTAACCATCTTTTCTTTTCTCTTTTCTTTCTTTTCTTTTCTTTTCTTTTCTTTTCTTTTCTTCCTTCCTTCCTTTCCTTTTGTTTGTTTGTTTGTTTGTTTTACAAGGCAGGGTTTCTTTGTGTAACAGTCCTGGCTATTCTGAAACCACCTCTGTAGACCAGGCTGGCCTCAAACTCACCTGCCTCTGCCTCCCAAATGCTGGGATTAAAGGTGTGCACCACCACTGCCCAGCTGATATTTTCAAATGTCAACATTATGAGTACTTGGTTAGTGTCTCAATGCACTCTCCACTCCATGCCTAGATTAATTGCTATGTTCAGTCTTCCCGGGAGCTAGAGATATATAGCAAGAAAACCGTAACTTTCACTGCTGAAAGTCCACAGGAGTTAGGGGACAGTTCTCCAGGGTTTCCCATATTTTTGCATGTCTTATAAACAGCTTTTGTTCAAGAATATCTTTTAAAGGGCTGTCACTGAGAAAGTGAGCAGCAGCCTTGAGAGATACAGATATCATTTCCCCCTGAGTCAGAAGCCATGTTTCTGCAGACAAATACAACAAACGTAACACTCCCACTGAGACAGAGGCAGGCTGGTCTGGAAGGCTGCAATCTCCTAAGGCTGGGTCACACTGAGGACCATCACTCTACATACAGTGTGCACTTGCCCATGAAAATGAACACAAAGAGGCTGGAATTCATGCTGCCTGTTTGCCATGAGTAAGATCCTTGGACAGTGGTCTAGGATTCTCAAATTGTCTTCCAGAATCCATGAAGCTGGCAAGCTAACTTCTTAGCCTGCACCTCGATAAGATCTCGGAGCCTGACACTTCACAGCTCTGGACACCAGGAGCCAGAGAGCGCACACATCCCGCCAACACCTGCTCTACTCACATTGCCTGTCCAAAGTGCTTCCGTCTCTTGATTATAAACCCCACTGCCTGTGCTGCCACCGTCCAAGAGCAGCCAAAGGTAAATGTAATTAAGTGACTAAGTCGAGTGCTAGAGACCAATTTCTGTCAGAGCCAGCCATGCTGAGGGGGTAATGATACAGTAACTACAACAGCCTTTGCTCGGAAGAGAAATCTTTTCAGAAATGTCTTTTTCCTGCAAAGAGTTTCTCCGCCACCACCTTTGCCCTCACAGCCATTTTTGTGCTGCCTGAAATGTTCACATCCTCTAACCCAGCTGCTACTGCAGAACCTGAGCTGTTCCGGAGACATTTGGTAACATGCAGATTTCTGCCCCTTCCTTAGACCTACTGGACTGTCTCTAGGAGGGAAGTCCAGCAACGTTATTTTAAAGATCCCCAGGTGAGTCTCCAGTGTGCTAACATTTGTTCTCAACCCTGTGGACAGTCTTGCTTTTTAACTCTGGAGTGAGGCGCAGGGTGGGTTTATGGTTGATATTGGTGCTTACTTAGCTGTTGATTATGCTTTGTGTCATTTTGAGAGGTTTGAAAACTCCTTTCCCCAGGAGATTCCGTCTGTAGCTAGGGTTGAGGACCTGTAGTCTATCCACACTGCTGGGAAATGCATCCTTGGAGGGTTTTCTCACAGTATCCCCCTACTCCAGCATCCTGTGCATCTTTCAACAAATTCATTGAGCCTGCAACACATGAGTGAGGTCAAGAATTTGCATGCCTGGAATCCATGTAAAAAGCCAGGTGGGTGTGGCAGCCTGCCCGTGATCATAGCATGTGCAAGAGGCAGAGACAGATGAACCCCAGAACTAGCTCAAAGGGGGACCCTGCCTCGATATAGTACATATGGAGATCAAGGTAAGACACCAGTTGTTAAATGAGTTATCTCAACACTTAAGTACACACATGTACCCACTCATACATGTGCACCCACTCACATGTTAAAATACACACACATACAGGCATGTCCTATACACATGCATGTCCTATACATATATGCACACAATTTTTTCAGAAGAATTCCTCCTATCTTATAGCTTTCTGATGAAGACTTACAATAAATTCTACTGCCATGCTGCAGAATGAAGGGCCTGTTTCCTTGACTCCACACTGGCAGACCAGTAATCCATTTACAGCTCATTGATCCTGTCAGTCCACATGTGCCTTCCCAAAGACATCTTCAGAAACAACTAAGTTTCTCCCAGCCTGTTAATTACTCTGTCGTTCAGCCTGCCCATCATAGCCCCCAGCACCAAATCCTCGGGGAGGAAGAAACCCGGATGAAGACATCCCTATACAGCAGATGTTTAGTAACAGGTTGGGTCCAAAGTTTCTGGAGATCCTTGTCCTGACTCCCCCTCCTTGTCAGGATGGGTACTCAGGAAAACATGTAATTCTTATCTTGATGTCAACTCCAGCCTAGCAGAGCTGATGGGGAAACCCTGCCTCCCTCTGTTCTTAAGAGTGTGGCTTGGGTATCTGGTCCCCTGCAAATAGATGACACTTACATGCTTGCTAGAAGGTACTCGTAGGTTGTTAGGGAAGAAAAGGTATTAGTGTTGTTACCCAGCTGTGGACCCCACCGGCTACAACACTAACCAGACAAGTAATGTAATACTGGCATGACTGCTGGGTGGGTAGCAAGAGCTTACTGGTTAGCTCAGAGACCCGATCCATGAGAGGGAATACACTCTTCCTACTGCAAATAAACCTGGACAAGGGATTTATGCCTGGGGATGTCACAGGCCCTAGTGAGGAATGTACCACTGACAGTTTACAAAATGGACGTGCAGTAAAACTGCCTTCTAAATATTTATGTTTATACCTAAAGGCTAATGCTGCTCTCAACCTGTGTCGGAGAAGCTTTCAGTGACAACCATTAATTCATGGAGTCACAACTGGTCAAAGTGCTGAAAAATGGTGGCTGTTGAGTGGTAAGCTATAGATGGGACATGGATACACCCTTCCAAAACCCAGGGAACACTGCAGAAAGGGGGAGAAAGGCTACAGGATCCAGAAGATAGAAATGTTATGAAATGTTGCCTTCTGAATATGGCAGGGCCATCGTGACCACAAACATAGCGAAGCTGTGGATACCTGCACAAAACTGTAAGGCACAACAATATAAAAGTGTGTGGGGGGACTAGTGAGAACACAGCAGGAGTGGGAGAGTGTAGATGGGGGCTGCTCATTCATTTCCAGTCACCCAGACCCAATATAATCTCACGGAAACTGTACTAATTAAAACACTCTTTGGCCAATCACTTAGGCGTGATTGCTAGCTAGCTCTTATATCTTAAATTAACCCATTCCATTTATTTTATATTTCACTATGAGGCTCATGGTTTACCGGAAAAATTCCCAGGTGTCTTTCTCCTTCAGCAGCTACATGACATCTCCACCTTCTTTACTCCTCTATCTGTGCTTGGAATTCTGCCTTGCTCTATTCTGCCCTGCCAGAGGCCAAAGCAGCTTTATTCATTAACCAATAAAAACAACACATATACAGAAGGACTTCCCACACCAGGAGAGAGTGAAGAAAGAGTAATGAGGGGTGAATGTAATCCCAATGAATTATATACATGTCTGACATTGTCCAAGACATAAACAATGATATTTGTTTCTTTCAAAAGGTAGACACCTAGATGTGGCGGCACACATTGTAATCTCAGAATTCTAACACTCAAAGGCTGAGGCACCCCTCCCTATGCCATGGAAGTGGAGATGCATCTCTAAAGCTAGGACACAGGAGACACAGTTTAGTAACCAAGAGCACTTGCTGTCTGCACAGAAGATTGAGCTCAGTTCCTGGTGCCCAGATGGTAAACACCATTTGTAACTCCAGTTCCAAAGGATTCAATGCCTTCTGACCTCTGTAGCACTAGGCATGTATGTGGTGCACATACGTACATGTAGGCAAAACACTCCATCTCAGTTGAGGTTTCTTTTGCTGTGAAGAGTCCATGGCCACAGCAGCTCTTGTAAAGGAAAACATTTAACTGGGGCTGGCTTACAGTTCAGAAGTTTGGTTCATTGTCATCATGGTGGAAACCATGGCAGCACACAGGCAGACATGGTGATGGGGAGGTAACCGAGAGTTCTACACCCAGACCGGCAGACAGTAGGAAGAGAGTGAGACACTGGTCCTGGTTTGAGCATCTGAGATCTCAAAGCCCGCCCCCCAGTGACACATTTCCTCCAACAAGGCCATACTTTCTAATAGTCACTCCCTGTGGTCCTACAGGGACCATTTTCATTCATACCACCACATACTCATAACCATTAAATAAACATACAAAATTAAATAAAATTAGTATAATCTACACCTTCTAGATCCTAATTTCTGTTTACTTCAAAACTATAGCCCAGTCAAGGTGAGCTCTGACCAGTGCTGCCGCATCATCAAGATCGACCTTTAAAGTAAATCACCAGTCAGTTCTCAAAAGGATAATTTAGCCTCACTCCTTTCCATGCTGACTCCAGAGTTACCTCTGTCAAAAGCTCCGCAGAGGGACCACATACTCAAGCTTGGAGGACTGATAAGCCTAGAGATGAAAATGTCTTACATCAGAGGAATAAGAGACTATGTGGACACTTCTGAGATGGGCAGGGTCCCTAAGGGATTGAGAGACAGATTCCGCTCCTGGAGACAAAGGAGCACGTTTATTAACCTTAGCTCCAACCCAGTGAACAGAAAATCCACGGGAAGCTGAGCGGTCTTGGCACCTACTCACAACAGACTTGGGTTGGATAGTATGGACTCAGTGTTGTGTAAGACAAAGTCTCTTCTCTCCAGCTCATGAAGGAAACTGCACATTAAGGGGCCTTTGAAAATAGCCCATGTCATTCCTTTGCTAAGCACACTTCTAACCATCTTATAAAAATTAACTAATCAGTTGTTACTACAACCCAGTGGAGGTGGTCACTGGTTTTCACAAATGGACACAGAAAGTGAGTAGTGGAACTTAGTCCATTTTGGTGATATACCAAAGTAATTCAGTGTAGGTAATTTATAAAAACTGAGAGTTCTTTGGCCCACAGTTCTCTAGAGGTTGAGAAATTCAAGCATGCCACCCATACCTACTGAGGAGCCTCATTCTCTGTTATAACATGGCAGAGAAGGGTTGCTTAGCTCAGGTCTCTCTTCCTTTGCCTATGAAACCACTAATCCCATCAAAAGGTCCCCATATGCATGACAATATCTACCCTATTTAGCTTCTTCAAGTATTATAATCAAACACATCCACTGTGGGAATGTGGAAGTTAGGTTTTTAAGGTTTTAAGGGGCACATTTAAACCATGGTAAGAACCAGGATTCAACATAGGGACTCAGGCTCTGGAATCCAAGTATCTAACCACTTGGCAAATGTCTCAGAAGATCAATGGCAGCAAATGCTCAAGGATGTTGAAATTTTCAAAGACAACTCTGTAAGAGGCAGTGCTGCCGCTGCCCAGAAAAGACCCACCGTTCCTCTTCAGGAATGCTCCCTGATTGCACATGCCTTGTTTTTCTCCAAGGAGACAGCCACAAGAAATAGCCATTCTCATGACTGAAGAGTAGATCCCACACGTCTGCCTCCAGTTCCCAACACCCAGACCTACCCAGGGCCTGCTGGACTGAATCTGCTTTTCCAACAATCACAACAGCAAGGTGATGGACTGTGGGCGGGGGAGGGGCACTGCCAGCACCGCAGAGCTGATGAGATGGGAGGCTGGGGGCTGATATTAAGCTCCTGGAATGCCCTGGGACTTTGCAAACCTCTTCTCCACATCCCTGGCCCACGGTGTGAGTTTATGAGGCAGCTCCTCCAAGCAAGGCAGAGGGTGCTGGTACTGTCGTTGTTCCGGGCATTCTTGGGTCCACAAAGTGCAAATACTGAAGCAGCTGGTAGAGGAGAGCAGCGCCAGACAGTGGGAGAGGGAAGCAGACCTGTGGGGTCTGCTGCTCCTGAGCCATGAGAATACCTCTGAGCCAGGTTAGGAGGGGCAGAGGCAAAGTCTCATATCATTAGAGTTACATTTAGATAAAGACCTACAATCAAGTTTTAAAAAAAGGCACGTGCAATCAGGGAAGACTCCTAACAAGGACAGATGGGTCTCTTCTGGGCAGTGACAGTACCAGAAAGGAGGACAGACCCCTGTGAAGGTTCCAGAAGCATACAGAAGAGCTCTGATTACAGCTTTGAGATACAGAAGTGGAGGAAAAAGGCGAAACCCAAGTGTGTGTCTTCTCCAACTGTGAGTGTGAGAAGAGCAGACAAGCAAGGCTTTGGCCTTGAGTGTGAGTCCTCGCTTTCGTGGCATGTTGAAACATTTTTTTTTTTAAACTCCAAATCTGGAAACAACGGCAGTGGCTAGCTATCCACAGCCAGTACCGTCTCCTCGCTTAAACACACGCACACAGCTCACCTTTGACAGCTTCCCTTTCTAGCTCAGCTCTGCCCATATCTCAGACTTATAAACTGAGTTCCCAGGAAAGGGGGCCACAGATGAGGATAGATTCTACAAGGCTGGTCGATTAGGACTTTGGGGGGTACAGAATGAAACCGTGCAGATCTGGAGTCCAGTTTTCTTGGGCAATCTTTAGCCTTCTTACAGCCATCCATGGTTTGCTCTATGTCCTAACATCCTTTGAATTATATAGCAAAATCTTTGGGGGTGTAGTAACAGACCCACTGGCTTCCACACACTCCAAAGCTGAGAATGTCATCACAGCATTGAAAACCTACAGCAGTGTTTACCCCACTTTACCTGAAGTTCCCACCAATGTATTTGAAAAGTCCCTTGATTTTTTTCTTGTAACTATTAAAAAATGTCCAAAAAAAAAAAGCCCCTGTTAGAATGCTAGAATATTTGAGGTAATCTGAAGTTGCACTCAAAAGCCATGATCCTTCATATTTGGCTCAATTATAAACTATGGAACTGTTTTTGCATTAATACACCATTACTATGCTATTACTGTATACATATGTATCTCTATTCATTCAACAACCACTCAAGGTAGGCCTACTCTGTGTCAGAAGCTAAAGACCCACAACTTCAAGGGAAATGCATAGTTCTTGACTTCAAGGGCTCTCTGGGCAAACAAATAAAGAAGCAGAGCATAGGTGTGAGCCCTGCCGCTGTAACCTGTGAGATGGCAGCAGGGCTGAGTGTAGGCAGCTCTGAAAAGCTTTCAGGGGAGCTGAGGACTCACCTGGGTTTTCATGGGTATACAGTAGGGAGGGAAGTCTGAGGACTTGCCTGGGTCTTCGTGGGTATACAGTAGGGAGAGAAGCCTGAGGACTCGCCTGGGTCTTCGTGGGTATACAGTAGGGAGAGAAGCCTGAGGACTCGCCTGGGTCTTCGTGGGTATACAGTAGGGAGGGAAGCCTGAGGACTCACCTGGGTCTTCGTGGGTATACAGTAGGGAGAGAAGCCCGGTAAGAGAGAGAAGCACAGCTGCCTTCCTTCAGGTTGGAACAAGAGGGGAGCTTGGGAAGTTAGACAGGGCTCTGCGAAGAAATTCATTCCACAGAACCACTGAAGAATTCAATGACCTGAGATCTGTATTTCCAAAGCAACTGTAATGCCGGATAGTCAGACAGACCTAGTGTTCCTGTAAGCCCTTCATTCTCATCAATTCTCCCAATCCCGACAACAACCCACGAGCCTGCATGGTAATTATGTGGACCTTAAAGACGGGGATTTCAGGCACAGACATGCTGACCCGTCTGGAATCACAGGGCCACTAAGAGACAGAGGCAGATAAAAATGCACATCCAGCCGGGCGGTGGTGGAGCACGCCTTTAATCCCAGCACTCGGGAGGCAGAGGCAGGCGGATCTCTGTGAGTTCGAGACCAGCCTGGTCTACAGAGCTAGTTCCAGGACAGGCTCCAAAAACAAAACAAAAAACAAAACAAAACAAAAACAAACAAACAAGAAAAACAAAACAAAAAAAAACAAAAACACACGTCCATTGGACTGCTGCGGCTAAGTGCTCACACTGGGGTTTTCCATCCTCATATATCCTCCCCTTTCCATCTGAAAACTCAATCCATCCTAAGAAGCAGCTCAAAATAAAGCCCCCTCCACTCCCTCTATCCCTCCCCCCCATACACATGGGGCGACAGCGGTGCTCATCACACATTCCGATTTGTTTGCATTGCCATTGATCAAAAAGATGGTGAGATCTTAAAGGCACAGGCCAGTTGTAACTGCCCAGCCCTCCTCTCCCGCAGTCCCCACGAGAAAGGTATATCCGTAGTCACTTGTCCATTGTCATGACCACACTGCACACGACCCAGCTGAAGGGAAGGACCATTTATTTTGGTTCATTTATTAAGTCATGCTTTCTGAGGCGTTCAGTCCACTGTGGCGAGGAAGGTATGCCACAGCAGCTCAGATCACGGTGGTGGGAGGGCGTGGCAGCGGCTGTTCACATCATAGTGGACCAGGAAGCAGTGAGAGCATGACCAGAACCAGGGGCTGGGCATCCTCATCCAAGGCCTGCCGCTAGAGACCTACTTCTTCCAGCCCGGGCCCAAATCCTAACAGTTCCACGGCATGTCAAAATGACTCCACCAGCTGGGGAATAAGCCTGCAAAATATGAGTCCATGGGGAGACATTTCCGATTCAAATAACAAAGGTGTCTATTAATAAACATGAAACTAATGAAATTTTACAATAAAGATGCTCCATGCGCTAGCTCTCTGGAACCACCATGATTAGGTACCACAGCCTGGGTGTCTTAAACAACCAAAATTGATTTTCCACAGCTCTGAGAGATTCAAGTCCATCATCAAGCAAGGTGGGTTTCCTCTAAGGCCCCTCTCCTTGGCCCGTCAGTAGCTGCCCCGATTTGCCTGCTTACAGTGTTGTGTGTCCTGTGTGAGCCTCTCACATCCACCCTAAGAACCTCATTCTCAAATAATCACATCTTGAATGGACTTATCAATAAATAGAGTCACACACTGGGGTAGCAGGGGCTAGGACTTTTAACATTATGAATTTTAGGACCCAATTCAACCCATCACACCCTTTCCTTTATACACAAATACTTAACGCTCTGACCTTTCCTGTTTCTATCCCCCACCGCTTTTTCTATGTGTGTTTTATATGCAGTACTAAACTAAACTCTTTTTTAGCGAGAGGGAACAGCTGTGAAGATGCCATGTTGGTCAGAATGAATGAGCAGCAGAAGGAATTCGAGCAGAAGGCACATATTTCAAGACTGAGGCTGATCACTAGGCAGCTAAAGAGGCCTAGATGAAACCAGAGACAACGAAACACAAGGTCCTGCATTTCCAAGTTTTTAATTTAAACGTTCTTTGGAAAAGAGACCTCAATCCAGGAACTAGGGATGTCCTCCACTTGTGTACCTGCCAGGGAGTGGACTTCTTCGCCAACAGAAAATGGCAAAGGTAGTAACATGGTACTTGGTGATTGTGCTACCTAATACAGTGGCTTCTCCTTGCTTGCTCTCTTTCTTGCCTTTGCTGGGGTAAGCTGCCACATTGGAGGTCCTCAGAGCAGGGAACAGAGGTCCTAAATCTAAAGCTCCTTGGTGGGCTGCCCAACCAGTTTAGCATGTTTAGGAGAGGATCTAGGTGACACTTTCACTGAAGCTTAACAAGAGACCATGGAGTCTCGAGGAGCCAGTGCACTACATCTGGACTCTTGACCCCAGGAACTGTACATCAAAAAAGATATGTTGTTTAAGAATTCTTTCTTTTACAACAACAGATAGCTACTATGTGTTCGCTAGAACTCCTCCCCAGACCCCAAACATTTGCTACCCTGTTGTTTTGAGATACAACCAACAAACATTTTCCAGCATCCTTGTGTATATTTAATTCTCTCAGGATAATTTTGTCTTGCATAAATTTTCATCAGATTACTGTTGCTTAGCGCAGGAGGACAGTCGTCACAAGGCCAATAGGAAAGCATCCAAGCTTAGAATAAAAGCAAGACTTCTTCTGGAACCCAGGTCCAAAACACTCACAAACGCTCACCCTCAGCTCCTCCTTCTCCTTCTTCCTTTCTTCCCTGTCGTATCCAGCACCAATGTCCACTGTGGGCAGGGCTGACATGGTAAATGTCACATATCATCAGCACAGCCACCTCTCCTTTTAGCTCCAGTTCTTTCCAAACTATCTCAGGAAGGGTTTTCGTTCCTCTCCTCTCTACTTTGTCATCCCTGCTTAGTTCCATTTTAGGGCCAAGAAGAATCCTAATCATCGCTGCTAACCACTTACACCTGCAGCAGGAGAAGGGAGCCTGCGCATTTTGAAGTAAATTAGAGCTAATAAAGAACCAAAGCCAGCAGCTCAGAAGTCTTAAAAGCACCCCGAAATCAACATCAGAGCCTCTACCGACATCTTCCCTCAAACCCCTTCACCTTCTAATTTAATCTAACCTGCTCTGATCATGAGCAGTAATCAGAGCAGTTTTCCAGATGAGAGTAAAACAGGGCTCTGCTTTGCTGTGGGATTTTGCTATTCTTGTTATTAAAATAAAGCTCCCTCCCTTCTTCTTCATTACAAATGTATGTGAGTCAGGGTTTTTTGTTTGTTTTTTTGTTTGTTTGTTTTTTTGGGTTTTTTTGGTCTAGCCTGGGACTGTTTAACCATCATACATAAGGGTAGGCTTTGAGATAGGACACCTGACATGTCAGTGGGTTTTAGACACACTTGTAGGCTGCGGTCATAGACATACACAGAATGAGAGTTGGTGTGTTGTTCACCGGCAGTGAGGAGGGAGAGACAGAGACAGACACTGAGGAGAACCAACGGAAAAGACAAGAGAGTGATGTGAGTCACGCAGGAAAGAAGAACCAGGGTAGAGCAGTGAGAACATGATATTATTGAGAACTGTGTGGAGGGTGGCACAGAGCTGCTGGTTCCCTATGCAGGGGATCCTCACTCGGTCCCACCTGGGAGGTCGCCTATAATTTCACAGATAAGGTGACTGGTTATTTGGGACGGTCTATGACCAGCCATGGGTCACACAACTGGCAAGTGATGAGGCAAAAATTCCAAGTTGGGCCTCTCTGGAAAGTCAGAAGGGCCTATTTGTGACTTCCCTGTAAACCTCTCTTTCTTCCCCTAGGTTGTAAAAAACATGGAGGAGGGCAATTTGGTTTTCTTGGTGAGATTTGGGGAAAGCAACACTAAACGGGGGTAAACTAGCAGAGAAACTGTTGGAAACGCTATGGAAAACTCAGTCGGCTTCAAAGTAGAAGCTGGAGGCCTGGAAACATTAGTTCCAGAACTATCTGGGAGCAGTAGACCAGGAAAATTAGGGCACTCCTTCCAAACAGGAGGAAAGAAGCAGAACAGCCCTGCAGAGCTTGCCACAGCTATGAGACCAAGCAGGGATGGACAGACACAAGCTCCCCAAGTTCAAGTTTAGCAGCATCCTGGTCAGTGTGTGCAATGGCTGTGGTCACAGATAATCTGACAAAAGGGAAGCCATGGCTTTAAAAAAAAAAAAAAAGTAAGCCGGGCAATGGTGGCGCACGCCTTTAATCCCAACACTCGGGAGGCAGAGGCAGGCAGATCTCTGTGAATTCGAGACCAGCCTGGTCTACAGAGCTAGTTCCAGGACAGGCTCCAAAGCCACAGAGAAACCCTGTCTCGAAAACCCAAAAAAAAAAGTAGACACGCCATGCATTCTGAAAGTGTTTTCTCTGAAAGAATTCTCCTTTTACCGCTTGCTTACTGGGGTCTTCATATCACCTTTAAATAGAGAGGTGCGCTGTGGATGGCACAACAGGATTGCACAGCGTGTGGATCTCAACTCAGGCAGGCTCTTAGATGCCACTGTGTGATTCTGTAGGTCTGGACCTACTTTTAAGATATGAGGCTAGGAAAACTGCAAAGAGAACTATTTGGATTATCGCCCCCCCTAAAATACAATTTTCTCTAGTATATATCAAACCCACCCCACCAAGCACTTCATGATCGGCTTTTCAGTGGCTCCTTGGACCCCCTTCCAAAGCTTCAGGTCTCTTGGGGATACTTAACTCCCTACGGTGCCCCCAACTAACTGGCATCTACACCACTTTCTAGATTATGTGTGTTTCAAGGTTCGGCCTGGATATTCCTTGTAGGAAAAGTGCTAAGGTGTCAACAGAGGGCTTTATCCAAGTACACAAATGTCAAACAGAGGCCTTGCCCTTGATTTGTAGGTATGAAATATTGCTGGCCTTCCTCTAAGCAGCACAACTAAAGACGCCTCTATCCCACACACTAGGAATCCATCATTCTCCCAGGTCCCATGGAAAGGGGAAAGAAGAAAACCCGTGAGAGTACCTGTTCTCAGCAGTGCTGTCCACCTAGACGTTTCTGTCTGCCTCTAACATGGATGGACCCCTCCTCCCGTTCTTAGGGAAGTCAGGTGATCTTTACTAAGTGCTCAGTACCCTTGGGAACAAATGGACCTCTCCACCCCAGGGGTCTGACAAGAAATCAATCTCCTGTCTCCTTTGTTTTATAGATATTATAAACGTCCATCAGGTAGAAGGTCTCTCCTGTGGGCCACACTCTAATTCCTTTTTAGCCAGGATTCCCGACTTTCGGCACAGGAGAAAGACATAGCTGATCTCAAGTAAGAAAATACAGGCATCTTCCAAACTCCATTGAAAACAGAGGACAGCAGTGTGATGAACAACCCAGAGATCACAGAACTGAACTATATTTTACATCTGAAAAACAAAAAACAAACCTAAGGCCATACTGGGAAAGGGACTTGCACACAAGGTGATTCAGCCACGGGTTGAGTTTGAGCTGTCAACATGACTCTTGGTTTCCATGCTTGTCTTACGCCACGGCTTGGGTCAGCTATCTTTGGCTTGACTGGTATGCCCTGACTTTAAGCACCCAGGAACTGCTTTTTACCTTTGAGGTAAATTTGACCCCACTAATAACCCAAAGGGTCAAAATTCCTAATCATAAACCAAACAACTGATAAAAGATAAGGGCCATGGTCACAGAGGAGTAGCAAAGAGAAGACCACCAAGGATTCTTAAGACATTTTAAGTGTATCACAGTGGAGGTCAGAGTATGACCGTGATGGCCTCTGAATACCACTGGAGGCCTTGCCTCGCGTGGGTTCCTTGAGGACGCCCTTCATTCTACTCTGTCCTATCCTAGTGACTACGACAACACCCAGATTAAGTTATTGCTCCGGGATGTAGTGATGGCTCAAAGGTGTTACTGCTTTAACAAGATGGATCTGGGAGAGTAAAAGGAACAATGCAAGACCAGAGAGGCCGGCCAGGACATTCTCAGTCATCTTCACATGAGGTAGGAAAGGAGGAAGGAAGGCAAGATCTAAGAACTAACATGAGGCCACCATGGAAGAGAAGATGATTAAGAAATCTGGTATTTGTAAGCTTTAAGAAAGATAGAACATACTGAGCGGAGACTATGTTTAATTTTAGATATGTTGAATAAGATATTCACCTAGGACCACACAGCAGACATCTAGAGAAGAGACGGTGAAGAGGGTGGTCACATGCGGCACTCCATGAACTCGATGCGCTATCACCCCCCAGCACCTCACCACACAGAACACAGGGCAACACCAAGTGCCGAACTGACACCCGCTGGCTGCGCATGCAGGCTGACTCTGCTTCCCCTGCAGGGCCCACAAATCACCTATCTCTTTCATTAGTTTCCATGACATTAGAAGTCAAGCTGGCCCAGTGCCACGGGCCATGGGTCCTGCCAGCTGTCCCTCCTCTTGGAACCACACAAAATCTTCCCCCAGTCTCTTGGTAGTTTAAATTCAGCTACTGTTTGCTCAGTTCTGGTGCTAGCCACTGACAGATAGCATGGACACCATCTTCAAGCATCTCCCCCAGCCAAGGACTGTAAGTGCTAAAACAAGGAAAGGTAAGACTTTGGTCTTAGAGGAAGCTAAGATGCCTCCAGGCTCCAGGATCTTGCAGATGAGACTCTAGCCACATTTCCATCATGGGCAAATGGCCAGTTCTGGTTCCCACCCTGGAGCCTGGTGTGAAACCCCATTTCCACTTTTCTATACTATCTTCTGCCACAGGAGTAACAGGACTTACACCTTTCTTTTAAGGCACCTGGGAGAGTCGGGTAGACTAGTGGAAACTAGATGCTGCTACACACCTCAAGCAAGCACGTGTGTCAACCCTCCTGAGCTGCTGTCACCTGGGCACGCCTTTAAAGTAAGGACTTCCTTTTTCCCTACATTCACCAGAGGGTACTGCGAGCTGCCACAGCATCAGGCATCATGGGAGCTCAGACAGACGTCCCGGGTATGGCCCCTCCTATTACCTCGCCTTTGTGGGATTGGGAAACAACAGAAAGCCTGACCTAAGGAACAGAGCTCAGCAGAGCCTTCCATTCCTGGCCACATCTGTCCCCCCAGAACTCCAGCTGGAATCGTCCACATGCCTGAAACACCCTTCCCCCACCTCACAAGAAGAAACTCTCCTTCTCTGGGTCAGGCTCTGCTGCAGACCAGGCCTGCTGTACAGCAGAGGGGAGCTGGCGGAGGCGCTGCTCCAGGCCAAATGTATGGGGCCCAGGGAGAGTTCTTCACTTATGCGCTTCTCCAGGGAGACAGCTGCAACTTTGGACTTCTGGGCATACTGCCCAACAGTCTGACATCCTGGAGATGGAGGAGGGGCCCAGCTGGCTTCAAGAAAGAAACCTGGCTTGAGGGGTGTGTGTGTGTGTGTGTGTGTGTGTGTGTGTGTGTGTGTGTGTAGCAGCAGGGATCCCAGACCTGAGGAGGGAATGGTCGTGACTGCCAAGCAAGGAGGCTTTGTGTACAGAAGGTAGAAAGGTTCTGGTTTACAACATCCCCACCTCACTGCTGCAGAAAGCTTGCAGAAACATCAAGGGCTCCCAGTAATGATAAATGGTGGAGTCCTCTGCATTTCACAACAGCAATAAAATAATTTCTTCCAGATTCCCTGACGGGAATTTCTGAGGATTTGCCTTGGTCTCCCCAGTTGGCCATGACATGTGGCCATTCAGAAGAGCAGAAAACTTCAACCCCTTCTGCCCTAACCCCTCCTCCTATGAGAGGCAAGGAAGCCAAAGCAAAAATACTAACCAAGTAAATGAAGCATCATGGAGTTACTGACCCTCTCCCCCATCTTTATCCCCTAAAGTACTCCAAATACACAAGGTACATGTTCCATCCTCAGAATCTAAGAGAGTCGGTGTCTACTGACAACCTTACCTGCCCATGTCTACAAGATTCCCTTCCAGCCCTGGTCACCCAGGCCCTCATCTAGACCCAGATGGATACTAAGGTTCTCCTCTCTCAACCTTTCTCTTTTAAATTCACTTCTTATTTTAAGCATCGTGAAGGTGATCCATGTTCACCATACTGATTTTGCAAAATAGACACAATAATATGACCTCATGTCTTAACACTATCCTACCCCTTGGATATTAGTTGTAATTTTTCCACGTCTTTCTGAATTCCATTCTACTTGTTCATTTTCACCTCTTTTCCCACCCAATCTGGATCACACAATCTAGTTCTCCATCTCTGTCACTAATTACACTGTATGCTATGCTCCATCTCCCGAAGCCTACTTTCCTGGATAGAATGCCAAGGGAAGCTGATTGCAGCAACTTTGCTCATACCTACTACATCTGTTTTCCAATGAACTCTTTCTTGAGATCAATAATCAGGTCAGTGAAAAGGAAATAGGATTCAAGTTATAAAAAATTCACATGACACATGGCTTTTTAAAGCATAGCTATTACATCCCAGGAGGCAGCTCATTTGAAGAATGCAATGGACTTCCTGTAGAGTGCTCCAACACACAGGGAACAGAGGTGCACAACATAAAGAGGGCTAAGAAAAAGAAGGAGTTACCATTTTACAGTGTGCCTACTATGCTCCAGGAACTTAGCTAAACTCTTACCAGAATTATCTTCTCTTCTCAGCAAGCTTGGCAAATAAAATGATGATCCCCAGCAACACATACAGAAAGCTAGGCTCAGACAAGTTAGACACCTAGGACCTAGGAAGTAGAAGGCCTTGCTTGTTGCATCCAAACCTTGGTCCTCTGTATATTGGTCTTACCTGTCTCAAGGATCTCTTGAACAGAATCTCTTGTCATCTGGAGCAGACCACCTTGCTTATTTCCTAACACTCCTCTAGCTCATTGCAAGAAGCTTTGGCAAGTGAAGGAACCCCATTTTAATCTTCCCTACTGCAGCACTCTTGACAAAAGGAGACCGGCAGACGTGTGGAAGCATGGGACCTACGGGCCGGCCTACCAAGGTGAGATGAAAGCAAACAGCTGAGAGAGGAGGTGCGCTCATCTCAGGGATTCTGAATAAAGAACTTGGGTTCCTGGTACCCTAAGACTTTTTTCTAACAATCATCAATTGCTGAATGACTCCCCACACTAAGCACAAAAATAGAAATATCCATTTTTATGGGTGAGAAAATAAAATTCAAACGAGTCAAGTAACCTACCCAAAGCCATGTGGTCAGTCACAACCAAAGAAGAACTGGCCGAGTACAGGTCTCTCCAACCTCCAAGGCTTTTCACCTCACCAAGCTGCTTTTTTCATCCAGTCTCCAACAGCCCATGGGAACAGCACAGGGTTTGGATGAGGTCACTGAGAACACTGGTCAGAAAAGTGCGGTTATTTCATTCAAGGACACTGACGGAACTGGCTGCAGGTGCTGAAGCACCTGTCCGGGAATCTGAACCCTGAGAAAATACCCACAGGCAGGAACATCTCAGAGACCAGGTAGCGGAAGGACAGTGATGGTGAGTGAAACCAGACCTTCCAGGACAGGGGCCAGTTTATGAAAATGGCCACATAGAATCCTTCTGTCCATACACAGCTTGCCATGTGACTTTGCCTCCTCTCATCAAGAGGCAGATTCATGTTCCTGGACCCTAATCTGAGCTGGTTCACACCTTGCTTTGACCATCAGAATATAGCAGAGGAATCCCATGTGATCATAAACCAGCTAGGGAATCTGCTCCAGGTGACAAGAAAGTCTATTCAAAGGATATATGGAAGAGCCAGAAACGATACACAAAACATCTTGCCACTGCTTAGGAGAAAGATATGGGATTGACCTCACTGTCAAGAGGCCTGGCAGCATCTATTCTCCCTCTCTCAAAACCCTCTTCAATCTTACAAAATAACTCAGCCAGTATTCCACAGGTAGCCTCAAAGCGAAACAGAAAGACACCCGTACGACAGCCACTGCTAACTCCTAGATGCACAAGTGCACCTATATTTAACCATCCAGGCTCAGACAAGCTGCCCAATGATTGTAGCTCTATGATACCCCAGGGCAGATCAATGGAAGAACTTCCCAGCAGATCCCAATACAAATTTCAAATAAGTAAACAGCTGTTTTAAGCCATGGAGCTTGGAGCATTTTGTTACACAGCAATAGCTAAGTAATACACCCTTCCCTCTACTTCCTCTCTCCTACTCCTCTCAGTAACGCTCATCCACCTGTACCGTGGAGAAGTCTCCACTAGTTCTCGGCCACTCTTGGGAACCATGTCTCCTAGAAACTTCTTACTGACAGCTTCATTTTATACATCCATACATACATACATATATACACATACAATTTACATAAATGTATATTTTGTTTTATATTTACATATTATATAAAATAGAAATATATGCTCATGCAGTGTATATTTCTGCTGACAGGCCCAGCATATCCACAGATGTGTAAACTGAGGACTCCATTCTCAATGAGTATTATAAACATGTATTCAGTGTTATAAATACCAATACGCCAGACCCCTCAAAAGGAGAAAGAATAGAATCTGAAGTGTGCAGCTTGGTACCGAATACCATGTGGCTGGTGGACGGAAGTAGTTTGAGGTTCATTTCTCCAGACTTCTCTGCACAGGATTACTCTATGACATGAGTCCACTATTTCTGAGAGCAGGAGTGGTACAATGATCGCCGGTCTGTAGACAACTGGAAGGTAGACCTCAGCAGGACAGCCGGCAGTATTCATGCCCTGAGACTCTACAGGCTCCAAGAAACACCAAGACTGGAGCCAAACAGGACACAGTTTTGACTACATAAAGCAAAACCTAGCCCAAGTGTTTCACAAGGGCCCATAAAAATGAGAGCAGTTTAGAGGCTGCTTTTATTGATCTGCATTTCCTCAGTAAGCTCTCAAGAGGAAAATGGCTTCTCTCATATATCAAGCTGTTAGTCATAGTCAAGAGCTCCCTGCTCCTTTGAAAAGAATTCCAAACCTGTTAAACTGATGGAGGGACTGTAACATATCTGATGGGGACATCAGATCTAGAGTTCTGATCCTACCTACATATTCAACGACCATGTGACTATAGGCAAGACGGGCATGGAGATGATACCATTATTATAAAACCAAAATTGATATAAAAAGTGTTTGATAGTATTTCTGATAGCCACTGGGGAGAAACAACATGTAAAGACCAACACCTTCTGTGCCACTAAGGAAAGAGAGCTCATTTAACTAGGGATGGTAGTACCTGCCTATAATTCCACAGCTTGGGAGGCGGAGACAGGGCGATTCAATATCATTCTCACTACATAGCAAGTTCAAGATCAGTTTGGGCTATATGAGACTCTGTCTCAAAAAAAAAAATTGTAAGAGCAGAGGACTAATTGTTTCAAAGAAAATAATAATATGCCTAGAATTTTTTTTCAGGGTTCCTATGCTTTCTGTATCCATGGAATATATGTAGTTAAGAATTCCTTCAACCTCAGACTGGAGATATTGTGGGAGAGTATCTTGCCTATATACTGAATGTGTGAAACCTCTTTTTCTTGACCTTATTTCCTAATCAACACAATGTACAACTATCTACATAGCATTTATATTGCATTAGGCAATATAAGCAACCTAGTGCTGATTTAAAATATACAGAAAGATGGGTGGTGATTATATGAATTTATTGTGTCATTTTATATAAGGGACATCACAGATTTTGGAGCCAAGGAACTAATCTCCTCTGGCCCCAAAGGAAATTATACATCTACACATCAATCAAGTAGCTAAGGAAGACTGCCAAGGTATTTCCTGGGTAACAAACTCTGAAATGCTCTTGGCTCAGTTTTAACCAAGCCAGCTCTCCACGCCACCCTGCATTTCCATATCCAACAAAGGGCACTTGATTCTGAGATAACTGTCTTACATTAAAACTGATCCCCCTTTCCCAGTTCCTTTGGTCCTAACTGCTTTCTCCCAGCAAAGCATGCAGCCCACATCCAAGCAACTGAATCCCAGGAGAACTGACCTCGTCCCGCCATACCTCCTACTCACTACTGATCGTAAACCCCAACACACACAGACATATACATCGCATGCCACAGAAAAACAGGAAGCCGAAGAGAACTAACTCTCCATCAGAGACTGATCAATACCACTGATAGAGACAGCATTTCATTGAACTCGAGGTGTCAGGGCAACCCCGAGCTCCTCCTTCCCACCTGAAGTATACACACCACTCCACATCAATTCCTGGACTCCCTTTGCTGGTAGGTTGTCGATTACCCACAACTGTTTACACCAAATGCAGTTAAACCAGCAACTGGGGAACAGTTCAAGCTGCTAACATAAATTGCTGGCTCAGGATTGAAGAGGGAGACTCATCCCGACCTATCTTTTACTTGTCTTGTACTGAGTACCTCCATGAATCACAAAGCCAAGCCTGTTTCAAATGCCCAGAGAGCATGCATGCCTACTGAAACACAGTATCTCCCAGTCTCAGAGCACGGACTCCCCAGAGCTGCTTGACTCTCCTATCCACATCCTCACAGAGGGAAAGGAAAGACGTGGGTAGGTGACTCGATGCCCTTGTTTGTTTACATACCCATGCATCAATTCTTTTCTAGACTATCTTCAGGTTAAGGCATTATTTCCAGTTCAGGAGTAAGTGGAGATTCACAGAACACCCAAGATATCACAGTCAATAAACAGGATTTAGATCAAGGTCCAGGTAGCTCAGTTACTCAAGATCCAACCCTGAGGGTTACATTTCCCTAGCTGCCATGCTTTTAACTCAGGGACAGAGTTTATGCCCCTATCAGATGTACCTATAGATCCCAGCATAGTGTCATGTGCTTAGACATAAGGTTAACAATGACACAGCTTCAATCATTCCCAGAGTCCTCGCCCATCAGAAGTTTCCTGGAATTGGACCCAAACCACAAGTGTGTGACAGTTGTTGCCATATTTCTTTCAAGGCCATGCCTTTCCTACAGTATTCAAATGCAGATTTTCATGACAGAAGTTAAAACCAGAGCAACATACATAAGAGGGGCTGGAGAGATGGAGCTTGATCCTTAGCATTCGTGCTAAGGTGCTCACAAGGACCAATAACTACAGCTATAGGGGATCCAATCCCTCTGGGCTCTGTGAGCACCTGCACTCATGAGCACATCCTTACACTCATACAATTGTTGTCGGAGACTGTTCATTTGTTCCCGGTCGCTCAGAGCCTAAATAATTACACAGAAACTGTATTATTTAAAACACTGCTTGGCCAATAGCTTAAGCATATTGCTAGCTAGCTCATATATCTTAAATTAACCCATTTCTATCAATCGGTGTATTGCCACATGGCTGAGACTTACCAGGCAAAGTTACGGCTTGTGTTTTTCTCCTTCTGTGACTACATGGCATCTACTGACTCTGTCTTCTTTCTCTCAAATCTCTGTTTGGAGTTCCCACCTGGCTTCACTCTGCCAGGCCATTGGCCAAAAGCAGCTTCTTTATTAACCAATGGCAACAAAACATATTCACAGCATAAAGAGGGAAATAAATGTAAATCTAAACCCCAATAACAACAACAACAAGACATGAGAGGAAGGACAGAGAAATCTGGCCCGGATACAGACAGAGAGTATATAGCCAGAGCTATAGCTTTGCTATCAGCTCATTCCTCATCTAGGAAAGATGATGGGACCACTAACTGCTCCTTAAGGATCACCCCCTAGTTTCCAAGCTGAGATGATTCTGTTGCAAGTCCTCCTTGTGAATCTCATTGCCATTCTGGGGATTCCCCTAACATTTAGGGAACCACAAACTGAAGCCCGTATTCCTCATTCTTCCCTTGACTTTCCTATATTCTTTCCAACTCAGGTTCCCAGAACCTGGACAAAGGAGAGAACCAGTTGCCAACAGCAACCAAAGGCCATTGTTTCAAACCTGGCTTCAGTTTGATTGACTCAGAGGGATAGAAATCAAGAAGGAGCCAGGGCCAAGCTGCCTTCCCATCTAATGCATTGACCCAACACTCACTAAGCTTTGTACTTGTGTATCACAGACTTAGATGGGCTCGCCAGCATCTTCTGGGCATCATTTGTTCTCCCTGCAATTCTCAGGGTAAGTAACAATGTCCTCAGGCAAACAGAAACTCCCTGCAGTGCTTTTGCCCTGCTCTACCAGCCTCAGCCCCTCTGGAGACTGACAGCCAGCCCTTCAGCAGAGAACCTGCAGAAAGTGACCTTCCTAATCCAAAGCCACAGAATCACTCAGCCTTCTAGACGATGGATGATAGCAGCTCTTTCGTTATCCGCCACCTGAGGGCAGGGGTGCCCTCTAAACCAGCAGTGTCCAATAGAGCATCCCAGGAAGGCGGAAGTACACACACTTGTCCTGTCCAATTAGAAACTGTGTTAGGCAGAGAAAAATAAACACTTGAAATGTAGCTAACGCAACTGAGCAGATGAATTTTAAATTGTATTGTCGTAGGTCTATTTATTTAAAGTATGCATTTATGCATGCATCTGCCTCTGGGTTTGTGCACATGAGTACAGTGCCCGCCACAGTCAAAGAGGATGATACCCTGGAGATAGAGTTACTAGTGGCTGTTAGCCTCCTTCCCGTGGTCCTATCCCTAGCCTCCTGTGAATGCTGGGGACTGAACTTGGGTCCTTGACAAGAACAGTGTGTGCTCTTGGCCTCTGAGCCGTCGCTGTGGCTCCTATCCCACAGATTTTACCGTCAGCAGACACACGTGGGACGATGCAGCTGCACGGTGACCAGCCACATTTAGCTGCAGTTGTAATTTGTCATGTCTATCTCCACCACACAGTTCTGCAGGTCAAAGAGGACCATGGAAATTTACATGTTTCATCTCACCTTTTCTCTTCCCCTGCCCAGATAGCTATTTGGAAAGCTCCCAAATGTATATGCTCCTTGCTCCCTCCACAAAAAAATTCTGTTCTCCTCTGAGATCAGCTCAGAGACGCATCTGTTTAAACGTTGGGCTTCTTGACAAAACTGGCTTCCAGAAGAATCTCTTTCCCTTGTTATGTGCTGAACGAATCCTTAAAAAGAGGGGTTTCCATTGGAGTACCTCCTAAAAAGGAAAATGTTGAAATCCTGGAGACGCATATTGTTTTCCTTATAAAAAATATATTTGTTTTCTCTTTTTAAAAACCCTGGACATTAAGAAACGTAAATATGCACAAGCCTCATTGGCACTGATATTATTTAGAGCTCCTTTGGTCATCCTGACTATTCAGAAAGCAAGTCTGTGGTACTTAAACACTCATCCATCAGACACTCAGCAAACGCCTCGTTCTAGTCACTGCTGAAGGCACGGCATTATCTTGCAGGGAGACAACATTCATCTGTTCAATATTTATTGAGCTCCAACTAGACAGCCAAAGTCCCCATCTTCATAAAACTTGCATTCCAGTAGCAGGAGGCTTCTGCTAACCTTGTATACAAATGAGCACTACCACTCAGATAATGTAAGTTCTAGAAAGGGCATCACAGCAGAAGGCTAGAGGATGCTGACAGGATGGGAGTGCACTTAGGGCCATGGGGAAAGGGAACTGGAAGGTGACATATACACGAGGGCCTGAGTAATAGGAGAGAATTGAAGGAAGAAAAGAGACGTCACACGCAAGGCCCCGGAGTAGAGTCACAACGTGCATTCGGGATGGCAGGCTGGCGAGGTCTGAGTAGATAGAAAGAGGCAAGAGCTTAAGTCTGAAAGAACAGGTTCAGGTCATCCCAGAGTTCACAGTTCACGGATGGCGTGAGAGTGTCATTGTGAGTGAAAAAGGAAGGCATCTGAGTATGGGGAGGCTAAACATGAGAGAACTGTAAATATACATACATCACCACACCCGGGAAGAACGAGCAAAAGCTAGTTGTTATAAAGTATTTCGGGTTCAACTAAAGAAGTCTACGGTGCAAACAGGGACCAGGAAAGATGACCCCCTTTTAGGATGACAGCATTCCAGGTCATTACAGCCAGCTGATGCAGACATTGGGAAGTCTGAAATCTAGGGTTAAATATGGCACGTTAAAGGGAATCACAGAGTAGGGAGGACATGCTGGGGTAAGCCATGGTAGAGGAGGGTACTTAGACATCAGCTCTGGGACTAGGATGGATTTTCTGATCTCTAGTTCTTAAGTCTGTCTCCTAATAAAAGTACTAAATCTTAAGACCCAAGCCAGAGCAATTATTACATCAAAATTCCCAAGGATAGGAAGGCAAGAACTTACTGTGTGGTTACCACACAGTCAGGTCTAAGAACCAGAATGCAGGGGATAATTTCCGGGGACCAGATGGGTTTTTAGACAAGAAAGAACAATTATTTACTTTTTATAGCAGCATGGTTTTTTTTAAAGATTATATATTATAATACATTTAAAAATATAATGTATTCAGGTGACAATGACTAATTAATTACTTGCATTAGCATTGACTTTGCGTAGATGGGTACAAGAGGATCTACAAGTTTCCATTCCTCTTTAACACCGCATCCTCGGTTTAATCACAGCTCTAGAAGCTACGAAAAGAAGAAAGCATCTGCCACACAAAGCCGACAGATTTCATGGCACACCCAATTGCAGAGATGCAGAAAGAGGTAGAGAGAGGTGCCAGGACAAGGGTCAGTGGCCAAGGCTTAGCGGGAACCCAAGCTCCTTCCATCATACCACAGTGATCCCCCATTCAGACTTGGCATTTTCTCAATGTGAAATAGGAAGTAAAAGACTGACTACTTCACATCAGAGGAAACACTAACAGAAACCCAGGGGTGTATAAAGGGATGGGGATTTAAGCCAGTCCAATACTGGTTTTGGTACATACACTCTATTTTTCAGATTATCTCCAGTTAAAGACCTCTACATTTATTACTTCCTCTGACTTGATACTTTCATAGGTTTCTATACACTGACAGTTGTTTTTTTTTTTAATATGACACAAGTGTTCTACAGGGCAGTAATTCTTGTTTAAGTCATTCATTCTGAGATGTAGGTGCACATCTTTCTCTGGCTTCCAAGGAAGATCTAGAAAAGACTCACTAGATGAGAGTCACTCCCGTGTCTCAGAAGGCACCCACAGAACTGAATCAGCAGTCAGAATCAAACACCCTTGGGCTTCTTGAGCATAAGCATGGAGATGTCCCAGGACTGGAGGACTGAAGTGTGCTGTTTGAAGGTGCGCTACACAAAGTAGCTTGAGTCCATCCGCATTGCTACTGCCACCTTTGAGCCCTGCGACCAAGCTTCGGGCGACAGCAATGGCCAACAGTGTGGCTCATCTTCACTGCCTGACGAGAACTTTCACTTTATTCTCCTCTGGACAAGACAGAAGAAATCGTGCCTGGAGATTTTAGCGCCTGATCTGCGTGCAGGCACGGCTCTGCAAACTGATCCTGAACATTTAAGAGCATGAGCTAAGCAGAAAATTCAAAGAGATGCTTCCTGCTTCTCAGCATGACCACAAAGGAGATGGAATTGAAGCTAGACTCAGCTGTGAAGGCTGTGGCAGTCCTCAGCAGGGATAGATGTCACAACTAAGAAAAACAGTAACACTGACCACAGTAATAGTTGGTCAGACAGGGTGGGTCAGAACTGCATCCAGGAACAGGTGGCCAAAGAGCAAGACTATAGAAAGGGAAGTCTGGTAGGAGGGAAGCAGGGCCATAAAGAAAAGCATTTAACTGGGGATTGTTTAGCATTTCAGACGTTTAGTCCACTACTGTCATTGTGGAGAGCATGATGGAAGCTCCATGGAATCTGAGCATCCTGCATCTGGAACCTCAGGCAGCAGGAAGAGAGTGAACCTCTGAGCCTGGCTTGGGCTTCTGAAACCTCAAAGCCCAACCCCAATGGCATACTTTGTCCAACAAGGCTACACTTACCCCAACAAGGCTATTCCTACCAATTTCAAATAATGCCACTCCCTAATGACCAAGCACTCAAATCTATGAGCCTATGGGGGTCATTCTTCTTGAAACCACCACACATGCCAAGTGCCATTTATTTTCAATACTTCTGCAAACAAAACTCAAAAGCCAGCTCCCATGTCATTACCATGAACCCATGGTTCTTTCCCGCTGTGTGAGTGATCTAGAAATTTCTCAAGCAACCACCTGCCTTCTGTGGACATTTCCACTACCCATTTAATAGCCCCATTCTCAAGAGGTCTGCAAGAATGTCTTCTAGCCAAGGGGCTGATGCCCACGTGAAACTTATGGCCAATATGTCGTTTCAGGTACTCCTACCAGGATGTGAGGAAGGCAGAGGGCTTCCTCCCTAGCTCCCCAACTCTACCCCCAAATTTCGCCTTCAGAGTTCATGGTATCTGTTAGCAAGTGTTATTAATACAGATGTGAACACTTTGCATGATGCTCCCCTATGTCGCGGTGAGGCTGCTACCGAGGTAGCGCTGCACGTTCAGAGTGTACTCCTACAGTACTCCTCATGGACCGCCTCACACGGAGCAGGAAAAGGCTTCAGATGGATGTGTACTGACAGTATTGGAAGTTGTGTTCATTTTTCACCCTCCCCGAGGAAGGCCTTCCATCTGCACGAAGGAGGGTTTCTTTTGTTAAGAAGAGAAAGGACGCACCTACAATAGTGTTTTTCCGTGTTCTCAACAGTCTACCCCACTATAAATAAATCTGACTGTAGCCTTCAGAGGGCATGACTTCACACCTTAGGACTAAGACTGAGTGTTTGGCTTGTCTCAGAGCAAAGGTTCATGAGAATTCAAATTTAAAATAAGATACATTATGGCAATATTGGGCCTGAACTAAAGTAAACTATTAGACTTCAGCAAGATGTAAACTCATGCCTTTTAACAAAGAGATAAAACTCCGTGATTCTCAAGTTAAATGGCCACAAAAGCCTGAGTCGCTAGGTCCTTCCAAAGCCCACACCCTCACGCAAGTTCCCACTCCTGCCTCTCCTGACCACTGCAGCCGACAGTTCTTCCTGACATTCCCCAGAGGCCCCAGCAACCATCTGCTTGGTGAAGACTTTTACATCCCAGTTAGGAGGACTGGGACGCATCTTCCAACCTGTGGAGCAAATTCCAACCACCAGCAGCCCATAAGGAAGCACCTCGCTGTTTCCTACCCCACAGACCCACTTAGAACACTGACTGGCCATCAGAGACCCAAGAAGCCATTGCATTTGAGAGCCGAGGCTCCCTCTGTGCATGACTCAAAATAAGATGGCAACTTTTACAATTTTAAAGTTCCTCTTTGTCATGCCCCGAGTATTTGGACATCATACACTAAAAAGCTGATTCGGGGTCTATGGTACCTGGGAAGGTTTTGTTGTCATCGTTGTTTTAAGACTGTATACAAGTAACATAAGAGAATGCTTCTTTCTGTGCCAGGCTCATTTATTTCTGTGGTTCTGATCTTCAAACATAGCTAAGAGCCGAAGGAAGGAGAAAAATTGGGAAGTGATAGCAGGAGTTGTTTTGATGTGGATGCCACAGGTCTAGAATGAAATGATCTAGGAGAGGGGCATATGGCTCTCAACTCTGGAAACAAAGTCTTGGCCAGAGGACCAGGGGCTGCAATAACAAAGGACATTTTGTTGACGTTCATAAGGCCCTAGGAGACTCACAGTTCCATAACACAGATGTAAATATATTTCTGCCCTCATCTACTCTGATAAATAGTAAACTGGGAACCAAAGGGAAGCAAGGCAAAGATGCAATGGGGATGGAGAGTGACTCTGAGGGCTGAGCAGAGTAAGCAAACTGATCCCAGATCGTTAAGCACACTTTACAATTCATTTCTATCTCAATACTTTTAAAGACTTTACTTCTTTTTTTTCAGCACACTCTGACATTTATTTCACTTATCCCTACAAGACTTCCCTATCAAATTCTGAAGAGCACCTTCCAGACCCCTATCAATTGTGGTATTAAATGCAGAAGTTCACTGTCAAACCTTGCTCTCACTGTGCCCAGTCTCTTAGCTCTGTAGCTGGAGCACTGGACTTTCTGTAACTCCTAACTGTAACTGTCATAACTCAGCTCACAGATCCAGCACAGAAATGCCTGCATTTGAGGTGCTCTTGGGTCAGTTTCTCACGCAATGAAAGACCTTACTTCTAAATAAGGTGGTATTCTCAAGTTCCAGGTGGACAGGAATTTCAAGGAACGCTTGCTAAACTCTGTGCAACTCCCTTCTGTCTTCAAAGTGTACCAGATTCAGCTTCTTGCTTTCACTGGGTTCTGCCAGTTTTTGCCTCCAGCAACCGTTCTACTTCAAACCTGTCACTGACTGCTGAGGAACTTGGGACATTCCTACCCCTCCCCCATTAAACACTTCTAGATTTCATTGTTAGATGGGTTTATGAACACAGGTCAAGAAGGAAATAATGCTTAATAGTCCACAGAGAGTTAACTATTCCAAGCATTTATATATCTTCCTATTCAACCAGCAATAGCCTATGGTCTTCTTATATTCTGAACTGGACTAAAGGGCACAAGGGGTCCTGCTCTCTGGGGACCAGTGCACATCTACTAAAACAGAGAAGGCAAAAAGGGATTAAGTAATTTTAACAATATAGGGAGTCAAAAAGATAAAGAGGCAAATAGGCAAGAGCCAGGGGAGCTGAGTGCTCAAGAAAGGTCTAGATCTGAGCTGGTGGTGCCGCGTTCAGAAGACGTTGTCAACCTAGGGAACGGTGTGGAAACTTTAAGAAATTGTCTAGAGCCGGGCGGTGGTGGCGCACGCCTTTAATCCCAGCACTTGGGAGGCAGAGGCAGGCGGATCTCTGTGAGTTCGAGACCAGCCTGGTCTACAAGAGCTAGTTCCAGGATAGGCTCCAAAACCACAGAGAAACCCTGTCTCGAAAAACCAAAAAAAAAAAAAAAAAAAAAAAAAGAAATTGTCTAGAGATTCCACGTTAGTGCATAGTTAGCTGTGCTATGGAGTGGCCTGCACCAGAGATAAGCTGATGTACACAGTGGCTTGCTGGTATATGACTACCTGATCCCATAGGACCCTCAGTCCAGGCCAAGAGGACCCATTAAGGAACTTAAGCAATTGGGGAATTAGACTAAGTGGCATTCAGGGAAGCCAGACCTGGTTGGGTGTGGATGATGGACAGCAGGGAGAAAGGGGGCTGGCAGGGGAGCCTTGGCTAAGAGCCCAGTTATGATACAGGCTCCAGGGCCAGTGCTTTTTTTTTTCTCCACCGTCAATGGCCTTGTGAAAGCCGAGTGAGTCCTCATCCATTGCCATAACCTTCTGTCAGACTGCAATCAATATGGCTCTCCGACATGGCTGGCGCAGGGGCCCCCTGGCTGGCTGCCCTCCAAACCCTCCTTCCCATTAACGTGATGAGTAGCAGAGGGCATGTCAGGGAGCGTTTTCAGTGAATTCCAGGAATGGAGAGCCCCTCTGCACAAACCCTCCCCCCAAAAGACAAAGAGGAGCTCAGGAGTGCTTGGCAAATCAACCCACGGACGCCTCTGAGAGACAATGGCCTCTACAGAAAGGACAGGCTGGCCACCTCAGTTCAGATCCTGATTCTCCCATACTGCACGAGCGTTACAGAGGTAGTCAAGAGTTCCTTGACTTGGGCATGGTTTCCTACCAGATAAAACCAATTACTGTCGCCCAGCTAGACCAGGTGCTTCCAGAAACAGTCGCCCTGACCCGCCCTTCATTCTGACTCCCATCTCGTTCTTTTCGGCACTAGACACAGGCCGGGGAGGTTGTAGCACATTCCTGTCTCTCCAGGCTCTCACTCAACAACAAATGTCCCTGCGTGCTACTCTGAGAGCTAAGAGGGGGTTGAAAAGTGACACAAAGGGGACAGAAGCAAATCTAGAGAGCAACGGGCAGACCTCTCTTTGATGGTCACAGGCACATCTCTCAACATAGACTCTCCCCAGAGGAAGGTGAGCAGAAGGGAAGCGCCAAGAAGAATAATGGCGGCTGCCTTCCATCTCCCTTCTCCTTAAAACTGTCTGGTGCACCATCACGAGGGCCCAGGACCCAGATACACAGCCCTGCAGCCTGATATTTCTGCAGGGGAAGGGTCCAAGTAGGGTTTTCAGACTGTGCTAAAGCAAAATAAAGCAGAGCCATGTTCCCCACTGTCCCTCTGGCACTGTGAGGGTTCAAGCTTCACAGAAGCAGAGACACAGGACAGTCACACAGAAGACCACCTCCTCCAGTTGGTCTCGCTGTCGCTATCAACGTCAGCTGTAAGACACGGCAACTCCCTCCTCCGTACCACACAGGAGGTACAGACAGACGATCTCCTTAGACTAAAATGAAGCTTCCTCTGTGCAACTTCCTAATGGTATTTACATATTGACTCTGACTCACACTTCTGATCTGGAAAGGGTTCATTAACATAACTCCTCATCTTAACCCATCCTCTTGGGATTCATGGCTCTGGCCCAAAGGACATTTTGACTATTTCACATTACCTTAAATCCCGGCCCTGATTAAAGTTTCATGACAAGCACATTCACAGACTCCACAGGAAACTCCTGAAGTCTCTGGATAAGAATTAGTGGAATGGGAAGTGAGAGGAGGGCTCGTCCTCATGTACCAAGGACTGGCGTTCAGGACCTTATGGACCACTGCCTGTGTGACGCAGTCGGTAGCATCCTCAGTGCCCAGACTCCCATCCATGGGAGGAGGCTGCAGACCCAGCACCATGTTCATCCTCCCCTAGCTTTGACAACTCATGATTGTAAAAGACGTTTAAAAATGTCTCCAGAGAGAGAAATCTCAGTTTATTTAGACACAAGAAGCCTGGATTGATGATATCCAGTATCTCTTAGCTCTGTACGCCTGTGATTCTACTGTACACAATGGTTTTTAAATGTGCAATGGTGTAAAAATTAAATAAAAAGTAAAACAAACATAATTTTTAATATCTACTTTTAAAGAATAGAAATTAAGGAGTCTCGATCTCTCAAGATATTCAGCATATACATTATTATTATTACTTTTAATTTAGGTTCTTTTTTTGTCCAAATGAATGGACGTGATCAAAGTTATACAACATCTAGGTTGTCAAAGACTTAAAACAATTCTGATTGCTTTGTTAAATAAATAAAGCAAGATAATTACGGTGGCACTATTATCTTAACATGAAGCTATAACTTCATGTCACTTATATTTTCTTTAATTTTTGCATATATGTGTATATGTGGAGATAAGAGGAAAACTTATAGGAGTCATTTCTCCTTCCATGTGGGTCCCAGGTATCACACTTAGGTCCTCACACTCGGTGACAAGCACTTCTACCCACTCAGTCATCTCACCAGCTGGTTAATTTTTTATTTTTTGTTGTTAGGCATGGGGAGAAGCTGGAATCACAACATATATATGCCTTTCTATAAAGGAAATATTTCTTTCCAGACAGTTTATCACTCCAGAGTTTGAGTCTAGGCTCTGGGATAGCAGAGAAATATCTCAAGACCCTTAAGAAATCCAGGAAGTGGTTGAATGAGAATGTCCCTCTCATGTTCATATATATTTGCATCCAGTTGATGAACTGTTTGGGAAGGGTTAGGGGGTGTGGCCTTGTTGGAGTAGATGAGGCCTTGCTGGGGGAGATGTATCATTGGGAGTAGACTTTGAGGTGTCAAAAGCCCATTCTCTCTCTCTCTCTCTCTCTCTCCTCTCTCTCTCTCTCTCTCTCTCTCTCTCTCTCTCTCTCTCTCTCTCTCTCTCTCTTTCTCCCCTTCCATTCTTCCTCTCTCCCTCTTTGCCTGTTGCCTGTTGATCAGGATGCAAAGTTCTCGGTTCCTCTTTAGCACCACGCCTGCCTGCATGCACCATGTTCCCCACCGTAATAACAGACTAAGCCTCTGAAACTGTAAGCCAGTCCCAAATTAAATGTTTCCTTTTTATAAGAGTTGCTTTGGTCACGGTGTCTCTTCATGGCAATAGAACAGTGACTAAGACAAGGGGCTTCAGTGGGTACTCAGCTGGGACATATTGCCACATAAAACTATCTGTGTTAGAATCACCTCAGTTAAAAAACACATAGAGTAGCTCAAGTCCTGTGAAGGTACAAAGTGGAGGAGAATAGGAGACTGGGGGATGGCTTGGCATTTATTAGCCCTTCCTTGCTGTTCAGTTATGAGGACTGGATCCTAGTACCCACATATGCCTGTAACTCTAGCTCTGAGGGACCTCATGCCTTTTTCTGTCCTCCATACCATGGACCAGGATGCACGCACACATACACACGCACGCACACACACACACACACACACACACACACACACACACTGGGGTGGGTCATGGGGTGATATATACATGCACAAACACATACATACACAAATAAATAAATCTTTAATAACAATTGGGTTGAGATTTTCTCAAAACCCTATGGCAGGGAATAGGAAGAAGCAAGCTCAGGGGATCAAACATTGTGATGGTTTTTAGACCATCGCTTAACTGTCTCAACTGTCCTCAAAGTACCAGCATATAGAGAGTGCTCAGGGGTGCTTACTGAACAAATGGACACTTATAAAGAAGTGATTTCTCCAATGAGGTTTGCTTACTGAACGATGTTTTCCATTCAGGCACTCAGACTTCAGATGAGCCTCGGGAGAGGTGAGCAGAGGTAGAAATAGTTAGAGATAAAGGTGCCATTTACCACCTTTTGCTTGGGAAACACTAGAAAGAGCTGCACTGCCCGGCAAGAGAAGACTCTGCAAGAGTTGTCTCTATTGATTAAGTTAGACAGGACCCTTGGAAAGGGATGTTTATCCATCTGAGGAAACCCCCACATTAGCAGATCCCAGACCCAACTACTTTAGACTACTTTAAACACCCGAAAGATGTCAGGGTGCTATACGCATTTGTACACACACAAAAGCTCCCCACTGAGTAATTAAAATAAGCAGGATCTTAAAGGAGTCTAATTCCTGAATACTCCTATCAGGCAGATGTGATAAACCCCATAAAATGGGCAGAAGCCAAGCCTGTCTGCAGAGAGGGTTCCCCCTGTCTAAGAGAAGAACCTGCTTTGGATGATAGAGTTAAAATTGCTTGCAGATGAATCTTATGATAAAGATGTATTTAATTGGAATATTGTTACATTCTCACATCTGATGATACTTGTTTGGGCTTTTTGTTGTTTTGTTTTAGTTTAGTTTGGGGGTATGTTTATTTGGCAGTTCTTTTTCATTGTTGTTTTATTTTGCATTCTTTGAGGTGATATTTTGTTATATTGCTCAAGCTAAACTTGAACTCCTAGGCCCGAACTATAGACATGAACCAGCACACAGAAAATCCATCTTCTAATAGAGGGCAATGTATTAATTGTCTGGCCTATTGATGGGTGTTCATATCATGATTCTACTGCAGCTATTTTACTAGAAAAAGTCATGGACTAATGTATTTCCTATCTTGGGGACCTTCTGGACCTCAAATCATATCCTGGCCCTTCTTAGTCATCCATGCCTGTGCCGAGAGACTGTCACTTATTTAGTATAATCAAACTCAAAGTAGTGTAAGTTACTCAGTGCCTCCAAACAGACTCACACACTCCTAGTCTTTTTACTTGTGATAAAGGTAACACTGTAGTGCTATGGGAACGTCTCAGTCTTCAACAAATGCTCTCAAGTCTACTGGTAAAAAAAAAACTCCATCAACAATACAGACTGCACTTCAAAACTGATTGTTGATACAAATGTGAAAATTAAAACAAAAATATTTGTATTAAAATAATTCAAAACAAAGTCTCCTTAAACAGGACAGAGTGTACTATCTAAAAAATTAAAGGATGATAAATTAGATTACATTAAAATAAATAGCACTGTATTAATCTAAATGTATCATAAATATGAACAGAAGATAGTCAAAATATAGACAATTCATAACCAACTCATGTGAACAACATATAATGAACCTTCACAAATCAATAAGAAAAAAGCAGGTAATTCAACCAAATGGCCAGTAAATATATAGAAAGCAGTCTCTTTACCTCATTATTACCAGGGAAATAAAAAAAAGAAAGTAAGTCATCCATACGTGACATGAACACATGTGTAGTGGGAGGGCTAAAATAAAACAAATTAAAAAAAAAACAAATAAGTGGCAGCCAGTTCTTTCACAGGTAATACGGAGAAGTCTCCTACCTGGGGCGGGGGGGGGGGGGGGGACTGTAAGCAATACAACTTTTGAGAGACTACTCCCGGGATCTACCAAAGCTAGCATGTCTGTGCCTGAGGCTTGGGAGTTTCTGTTGTGGACTCCCAAAGTTGGATGCATACATTCATCAATAAAAATCTGTAAACCATAAATCTGTAAACAGAAATCTGTAAAACATAGCAGAATGTACAAATAAGCTTTGGCATATTCATACCAAATATGGAGTAAGACAAGAAATGCAGATGACCTGCTACACGGTATGACAAACATAACGTTAAGAAACAACAGTAGAGACAAAAATGGAATCAGATGTACTTTAAGATACTTCTGTGAAATTTCAGAACAGCATCTATGGTGAAGTAGCCACAGAGATGGCTCGGGAGAGGAGGGGCTAGGGTACAAAGGGGATGCTGGTGGGGACAGTGTACTAGGGGACTTGCACGGACGGCTCTTTGAGTACTGGTTGTCAAGCGTGCTTACTGTGAACAATTTCATCAGACTTCATAGGTTTATACGCTTTTCTGTATACTGTACTTCAGTAAAGAGCTTATATCATACAGAAACTATAAACATACAATGAATTTAAAGAAACAAGTGTCTGCAGGGGAAACCCTGAAAACTGTGTTGTAAGTCCAAGCTTACTAAACGAAACAAGATCGAAAACTTCTGGTTATCCCCAGGTTTCTTTTGTGCAATGAAATCTTATCTTTTGATTTATTTGTGACATATGACCTTCTTTCTAAAAGAATTTGAAGCCATAGCCTTATTTATTGAACCCAAATAGATTATAGGCTCATAGTTTTTCCTGGAAGTTTTGGGGACATCAAAATTGTTCAGTTTTCCTTGGTTTACTTTTACTTTTTCCCCATGTTAATATTAAGAATTTAAGTACCATTTTTCTTGGATAACACCCTCTCATAAAGATTAACAAGCCCAATATTTACATAACTGGCAGAGAAACTAAGCTGAGAGAACACAGTCCACCCAGTCAGGCTCTATGGGCAGCTTTAGCCAATGACTGTGGTTCAGGTCTAACAGCCTTGTGTTCCTTAGAAAGAAAAAAAGATTGAGTAGTTATCTCAATAATGTAAGCCAAGAAAAATGGCCATACTACTCAGGAAAAAGAGGGGCCACACAGACCAAGCCTGCCCCTTGTGAAATGGAGCCCAGCTGGTCAGAAAGAACTGGGGTTTCCACTCTGATGTGTTTACTGGCTTTCAGCCCTTCTGGGCGGCTTTTCAGGGACAAGGCCATCCTCACATTTGTCTAATGTCTCATGGCTTGCCAGTCCTTCTAGAGTCTAGATCATGCTAACCCTAAAAAGGAAATGCAGAAGGTGGTCGTTCTTGCTTATCATTATGATGGTGGGGGTGGGAGCGATGGGAACACTGAAGCTCGTGTGTGGGGAGACAGAAGGCCACGTAGCTGGTCAGTCCCTCAAAACATAAGAACACATTCTGTGCGGTGCTTTATCCTCTGTGCCGTGAGGTTCTCTGGTTTTTCTTGGGTCCTTGATAAGAATACAACCCCAAAACTTAAAAAAAAAAAAAAAAAGTAAGTATTAGGGGATTAGGCAAGCTGTAATTGGTGCCACGGTCCAAGGACAGGCTTCTTCTTTGGGGTCACGTCTTACTGAAGCACACAGAAAGGCGTGGGTACAGGTGAGAACTGGGACTCGTTAAGTTGGTCAGGGCAGCAATACCTATCAGACTCTACTTCAGGAAGGTTCCACCAGCAATGACGAAAACCCTTACCACCCGGGCAGGCTCTGCCACAGAATGGGAACTGACACCTGCGGCCACGGAGATAGTGTTCTGACATCTGCTCATGGGCACAGTAGACATGGGGTCCTTCCTGCTAGAGGTAACGCGCAGCCCATACTTCAGAGCCCAGCAGAAGTGGCTCGGAACTATAGTTGTACCTTTCACTTGACTGTGTCTCAGAACAAGTTACTTCTTGCTCCAAGTATCAAGCTCTCTGGCCACAATGTAACAATGATAAACCAGGTGTGATGGCACAGGCCATCCGAGCATTCAGAAGGCAGAGGCAGGAAGATTGTGAATTCAAAGCCAGCCTGGGATACTCAGTGAGTAGCTTGTCCATCTCCATCTGTCTGTCTCTCGCTTTGTCGCTCTCTCTCTCTTTGTCTCTCTGTCTCTCTCTCTCGCACACACAAAGATAATACCTACCCATCAAAGTCATTGTAAAAATAATAAAGTATTGTGCCATATAGTAGGCAATAAATTTTAATCTTTTGCAGCCTTTCCATGGTTTCCTCTGAGTGTTTAAAAAACGAGATTAATATTTTGTGTCTTCCTTTTCAGATAGAATGAAAGAAAGGCATATATCATTTAAATCCATTCCATATATAAATACAGGATAATAATGTATGACTATACAATAACCTAAGGTGGTCTAATGTTAGAACCTGCCTCCTCCCCCTTTCTTCCTTTTCACACAGAATTAATCTGATTAACTCAATGCATGTGTCCTTTTCCTGGAATAGAAACTGTAATAATCTTCTCCTTAATTTCAATAATTGATTAAAGTGGCAAATGCCTGTCACTTACAGACCCACCTTTCTAGGTCTGATGTTGTCAAATACTGTCTGAAAGAATAGACAAGTGTCAATTTCTAGGTTCACTTCAGACGTTCCCTGGACATGCTAGTCACAAAGAGAAGGGTTTGGGGGTTTTATTTTTACTATATTATACGTTTATTAGGGGGTGCATGTCACAACACAGGTCTCCATGTTAGAGGATGACTTTTGGGAGTCTGTTCTCCCCTTCCACCATGTGGGTGCCAGGGATCCAACTCAGGTTAGGTTGACAGCCTTTTACCCACTGAGCCATCCCACCAGCCTAGTAAGGGGTTCTTTATCAGGATTCCTAAAAGTTTGCATCAAAAAGCAGTCTTTTCAAAGTCTATAGCTGTTCTTCTGTAGCAATGTTCTGCTGAAGCTGATAACCCTATGACTACCCTCTACACCCAGACCTGGTCTTCTCTTCCAGTTGGCCCATTCCGTCCATGGCCCAGGCTGGCCTTGAACTCACAGAGTTCCGCCTGCTTCTGCCTCCTGAGTGCTGATATTAAAGGTGTGCACCAGCACCACCTGGCCACATTCTGAGATACTTAAACATGAGAGAGAGACTTTCACTAAAGTCATAGGGTTTAATATCAAACAAGTTCAAGAATCATTTCCATTAGTTTCCTGCTGGCCTCCTGCTATTGACTAAACACTTTCAGCCATAACTATTTCCCTACTGAATTGCTGCTTCTATATCAGGCTGCAAAGTCTTCACTTTTGTCCACCTGTCCCCATCCCCACACATATGTCTAGTCATAGCGGTGCCTTCCAGAACAATAAGAGATGGGTAAGTCTTGCCCCTCCTCCACAATGGCCTCGAGGCCCAGCAATATGGAAGGAAACCATTGTGCTCGTATGCATGCCTTATTGAATCAAGCATGCAATACAAAACATTTGCTGAGAACAAACCATGTATGCAGTACTGCTATAGATGCTAAGACAGGAGGCCTAAATAACATGGTATGTATAAACAAGAGTCTCACAATAGCCACCTAGAACTTCTGGCTGTGACCTGGCTTCTGGAATCACCCATGTCTTCTGTTCCTAGATACATCAGATTCTTCTCTTAAAATATAGAAGACAAAAATTGATATGTAAGTCTAAACATTAGGCCCATGTCCATTTCCTAGTTCCAGTACTGTACCATTGCTGAGTACAGCGCTAACAGTAAGGCATGCTAGGTGAAGGCTACATGGGGCTTCCCCACGTTTCTTTCAACTTCCCAGTAATCTAATTATTTCAGTTTTTTTTTTTTTTAAAATTAAACAGATGAGATTTCAGTGACAGTTCAAAGTCTAACAAAAGGCCTAACTTTGGATGAGTCTACCCACTCCAATACTTCTGGAAATATGCATAGGAAAAAACTGAAAGCAGAAACTTCTAGACAAAGGCTCACACTCTACTATCCCTTGGAGACTTTGTCATCCTGGGCTCCAAAACTCCAAATATGTGTAGGGCCTGCTCCTCTTTACAATTTTGGGCATCTGGAAGCTCAAAGCGTTTGTTCACATTCCCTGTCACCTGGAGGGTCTACCTGGGTGGGAGTCAAACCAGCAGGTCTTAGAATCCAACATAGCTGACGCTAAAACACAGGTCACCACTTCCTAGCTGTAGTAGCCTGGGCACATAAATTTCCCTCTTCAAACTCTGCAAAAGAGAGCTGGTGGCAGGAACTACTATCGATGTTTTGAAGAGTCATTAAATAAAGTAATTAATATTAAGCTCACGAGAAAGCTCAGCACCCACCAAAATGCTTGCGCAGGAACCTCACGCAGGAAAAGGTCTAGGTTTCAAGACACATTCTTATTTGCTTTCCAGCGTCAGGTCATCCGTCTTTTTTCCCATATTCTGGCACCTCCCCAGCCTGCCGAGACTCCTCCAATTTCCCTCCAACCCAGGGCTCCTCAATCTTCAATGAATTACCAGTTTGAATTTTTATGTTTTCTTTTATTTTTATTGCAATCTGTCAGCAACTAATACTTTAGGGGGGGGAATTAAATTAGCAGTTAGAGAAGTATAATTTTAAAAACAACATACAAGCTCTAATTTTTTTAATTCTTCGATTCAACAGCCACGTTACTTTGCAAGCCAGTGGGATGTTTCTAAAAGCAGCCCTTCCATTTCCATCCTCCTCCCCACGAGCGGGCACCAGGCATTTGGCAGAGTTGTGCAGTGGACTCTGCTCTGCAGCATCTTTCTCCAAACTCCTAAGAGTCGGAGAAAATTTAAGGACCAAGCTTTTCAGTCTCTGTGCCTTGCATCCTGACTTCCTCATTTAGATTTCAAGCTCTCTGGATGCGAGGATTGTGTCCACTGGCCCTACCATGAGACCAGACGCCTTGTGGGAGTTTAATTAGCTGCTGACAACCTAAAGATTGTTTACTTTTACCTTTTCACAGTTTAGACAACTTAATGGGCGCATTCGTAAAGACCTGCCCCAGGAGAATGTTCCGTCCCTTGGCGTTCCTCCTTGTCTGTCTGACTCCCGTCTCTATTCCCCCCTCCACCCCCCCCCCCCCCCCGCTCCTGGCTTCATCTCCACTTAACTGAAATGCACCAACATGGTCACTGCTTCTCTTCTACCGAGGGAGAAGACAGAATAATTTGCAGAAAGTGCCATTCATCAGGAAAGTCAACTTCTGGCTCGCTAGATAAACATGCAAGGAAATGGAAGAACGTCTATTAATTTACTTCCCAGGGATACCATCGGGCTAATCTTTTGGTGTCTCTCCGACACCGGCACATGGCGGCTGCTCAATGAGCATCTGTGTGAAAGGGGAACAGGGTGCCAGCAAGTCACCTCTTCAGTCACATCACTGGTAATGTCTGCGCATCTGTGACCAACATGGTGCAGTTGATGGCACTGACCCAGGACCGGTTTAGGGTGCCCTAGGGAGGTTGCCTACTCTGGCTGAACGGTAAAATCACCTAGAAAACCTTGTAAAGATACTTATGTCTGTACCTCAGACCCAGAAACCATTTGACGGGAGTGGTCTAAGGCATGCCCAGGGTATTCGTATTTTTCATGTAACACAGGAAATGCCTTCATGCAGCAGTATGAAAAAGTACTGACTTAGAACCCACTATTCCATATGAGGACTCAGCAGAGGTCCTTAGAATTGTGCTCAGTAGACAAATGACTGGACGGATGGGCAAGCAGAGGGGCAAACAGGAAGCTGGTCTTGACCTTCTCCTCATACCCTTCCCCCAACCGCTCTTCTCCCAAGGGTTCGTCTCAAGCTCCAGCCAGCATGCATCCAAGAAAGCACAAATGGGCCTCATCCTTGCCTTTTTCAAGCAGGAAACTTTGGGCTTTCTGGAAGACACACCCAGAAGGTACCCCAACCCTCACTGATCTCTGCTCACAAGGGAGGGGAACACTATATCATTTATTTCTTGTTAACCTAATGGCTGTTCGTCGATTGTTTTTCTGGAGGCCCCTAAGTTCAAGATGCTGTCTGAGACTGGAGACTTCCAGAGGCCAGAAGGGGGCGGGGAGGGCCGAGGTGACAGCTGCCTGCTGAGGGCAGTAACAAACACACAGACTTCTGGATCACCCACCATCCCATGTCAAAGGGCAAGGAAGGCTTGGCTGAACTCCCTACCTCCATCAAGCAGTGTGTGCTTGGGGCTGCCCGAGCTTCTGACCTCTGCATGCCTCCTGGATTGCTGCTCCTCCCTAACCAACCCCCACCCTCCACCCCTCCACCCTGCTTGCATGACCTGGAGGAGCCCGTGAATTTGTCATTCTCCCTCTGCATCCTGGCCTTCCCACTCCTTGAGTCGCATACTGAGCTAATTTGGATGCTGTGTGGGGATGTTTGGAAGGAGAGGAACACAGGGAAGCTGGGGAATCTGTTGTGAAATCCAACACATTTTTAAGGTGGAAAAAAAAAGAAGCAAGAAAACGCATTAGCTTCTGGGAAAGCACTCTCAGCCAAACACTCCTCAGGTCTCCGGTCCTACCCACCTAATAGCTTTAATTGTCCAGATGATTTGTCCTACAACAGAAAATTGTTCTTTTTGTTATTCAGGATATCTATCCTGCTTTTAAAAAGCAGTTTGAAGCTGCAGACTTCCTTGCTGAACACATACAGTATAGAGCTTTTTAGTCATCACTGGAAGCCTGAGGAATAACGAGACTGCTAAATTTTGCTTGTTTTATTCCCCCAACCCAGCCTGCCTGCATATTCATGATGCGCTGTGGCCAGCATTTACAGGCATTTTCTGGGTAATTTTGCCTCTATGCCCAAATGGAAAAGGACGCCTGTTTCTTAGCACTCTGTTAGGCTCTATTTGTGGTTTCCCTCCCACAATTCTTACAGTTCAGGAGCTAAACTTTGGGCTCTACTCAGGTCAGCCCTCTTGCAAGTGACATAGCCAAGATTCAAGCCCAGGCTGACATCAGTGCTCACCGGAGATGGAGCATCTTCATCTGACAGCAAGCTTTGCACAATGCCAAAGAAAACCATCCGGCCCAGTCTTTTGAGACCACTTCTTTGTCAGTGCAGGACTCAGGAAGCCCCAACTCACTCCCACCTCCCTCATGACTTCACAAACTGTGCAGCTTGCCTGAACCATCAGCTTGCAAAAAGGAGGGAAAGCACGGTCACCATTCGCATGCAGGTGGACACGAGGACACACACGCCTCTTCTCAGTGCAGCTGATAGAAGGGAGGAAGGTGGCATCCAGCCCAAAGGGGTGACCTGAGGACTATGTGATTCCTAATAGCACTTCCCCTTCCCAGAAGCACCTCTCAACTGCAGGGATCCCGAGAAAATGATTCATTCATTCACCAGCACACTGGCATGCACTACACACCTAGTGGGTGCCCCGTATGTACTAAGAACTGTACCAGGGTCTGGGGACAAAGCAGTGAACAAAGCAGCCACAGTCCCTGCTATGTTCACCATCTTCATAAGCCCAACTGCTACCAAGGAGCAAGACGGGGGTTCCACGGCCTCTGTGTGGTGACAGAACCTCCTGACACACTACCTTAAATTTAGAGCTGAGGCACTTTTGTGGGTGGAGAAGGAGGAGTATAGGAAACCAAACTGGTTGCTATGCAACGGCGATGATTTATTCTTAGCAGGAGCAGGAAGAGCAGCATGAAGCAGGGAAAGCAGCATGGCGCAGGGGTGGGTGGGGGGTGGAGCCGAGTGTGGGGGAGGCTGGAGGAGGACAGAGAGGGAGGCAAAGTGGTGCACAGCAGTGCCAAGGCTGCACCTGCAGCCCTCACCCCAGAGGCTCTCTCAAATGGACCTACCACATCATCTGCTCTCTCGAGGCTTTGGGAGAGTGTGGGGACAGCCCCAGGAACCACAGAAAAGCCCTTGTTTGGAAACCTGAAATTAACCTTCAGGTATAAGTAGACTTGTACTGAATACCAAAAAAGGGACAAAGAGTATAAGATTGAAGATAAGAACCCACCACCAGGGAATAGGGCTCACATGCGTAGAAACGCTTGGCCAACAATATTTCCAAAACGCTTCCACCAGGTCCATTGTCACCTGTGGCAGAATGGGGAGGGATAGGAGGTGACAGTATCTTCCTAAAGGAGTACATGTGCCAGTGGTGTGCAGGGGTAGCTTACCCATGGCAGATACATCCCTGTAACCTGGTGCCGTGCACAAGACTAGCTAAGCACTGGGTCTGTTCTGGGAGACATAAGGCAAGTGAACTCAACACATCAGGGCCTCGGGAGCCTGACCTCTAGCTAGAGACTCATTAAGCAAGCCTTTGCATGTGACACTTGTCTGTGACACTGGACACACACTAGCAGGTTTGGGTGAGTGTGGAACCAAGGGTCCTGTGGAATACTTGGGAAGGGCTGCCTGGAAGAGGCAGGGCTGAGAACAGTGGGGCAGGGAAACTGCTCATTGCTGAAACGGCAGGGCGTCAAGAGCTGGGCAAGGTTCTCCAAGCTGCGCCGCAGAGCTGGGGTGCAAACCCGGAGCTGTACAGGCTCCATTAACCCGTGTTGCCTCTGAGACACTGAGGAAAGGGAGGTGTAAGCAGAGTCTGACAGATACAAAGATGCTGAAAAGGAGCAGGATTAGCAAAGGAAGAGCGCTGAGTGAGGACCAACTATGGCCAAAAGGAGAGAGCAGTGGACAGAAAGAACAGGACCCAGGTGATCAGGAACCAACACCTGCCGCGCACTAGGTGCTACAGAAGGCAACGGTATATGACACGGACTTTTATTTGAATGAATTTATGACCAGGAAGATAAATTGTGAAAATTAATAATTAGTGAGGCACTTCAAAACGTATCAAACAAAATACAGAAAAGTAAACCGTAATACTGTTGACATGGTGGAGGGCTGCTTCCAAGCATTGTGTCATAGGGGGTTGGACCTGGACTTGGTGGATTCAGGCTGAGGATGTGCAGGTGAGAATAAAGGTCACCATTTGGGACAGGAAAAGCTTCACCTAGAAGGTAAAGACAGCAGAGGCAGGGCGCCAGACCACTCTGCTTGGAGGTGGCCTCTGTGAAGCAGTTCAGAGACGCTAAGCTGGTAGAACACACGGCTTCGGCTGCAGGTGAGGACTGCAGGCTTCAGCGAGAGGCTGGGGAAGCCCACTGAGCACTGAGTGGAGAAGATAGATGTTTAAAGAGGGAGGAGGTAGGGCAGAGGGAAACAGTGACCCTCAGACCCCAGGAAGGAACATGTGGCCAGGAGTGAAGACAGATGAAACCAGGGAGTGGCACTGGCCTGGCAAGCACCCCTGGGCTCCCAGGTAGCTCTGGAACAAATAGATAAGCCTTGCTCTCTGGGGAAAACAAAATTCAACAAGTCTCAAGAGAAAGGGGATGCCATATTCAGAATGAGAGAAGCCCAGGAAAAATAATAACGAGGGAGAGAACACTAATGAGGCAAACTTGCTCTACTTTACAACTCTGCTTAAGGCTCCTCCAGGACACGGCATACAAAACAAACTGTAATTCAGCTTAAATGGGTGAGTGGTGCTTCCCAGTGCACTGCCACAGGGGACTCTCAGGACAGGAATTAGACCGTGACTCACTCCATGTGAAACAGCTCTGGATCTCAGGACAAGCAAGGCAAGGTTGCAGGAACAGGAGATGGGTCAGTGGTCACCCAGAGTGATGCAAACCCTCCCCTGCTCCCTAAGCCCCCAAGGGAGACAGGACAGCTCGTTTGTGACCCGGGAACTGTATGTTCTCTTAAGAAATGTCACAAGGACTCAAGAAGACTCACAGAGTCAGTGCTCAATTATTCCCACTGAGGGGGCTTATGGGTCCTGTCTAGGAAGAGTCCACTTCCTATGTGAAGCGGCAGTTCCTGCTGTGCTATTGTGTGGAATACCATGAGGGGGGTGCCTAGTGTCTTGGTGTGTTGCAAAGAATCAGACAGTGGAGTCAGGAGGACTATGTGAAGGGCATAGCTGTTCCATCTGGCCAAGTGTGGGAAACCCTCCACCTCTCTGAAAAGCATACACACACTGAACACCTGGCACAGCGCAGGACATAGGCCACGCCACACAAATTTTAACCACCCCAGAGAGGAACTTCACTGCTATCCACTTCTTGTTGATACAGTTTGACCGCCAATACCTGCAAGCTATATTCCCTGAAACAGCACATGCACACACACACAAAAAAAGTGATGATAAAAGTGATTTTCTTCTTCTGTCTATTATATGTCAATCATGATTCACCTGATCAGCTGATTTGGGTCACCTGAAGCTGAATTTCTTCCTCAAAGTCTGAAAGAAATAAAGAACTCATCTATAAATACAGCCTGGGTCCCCACATGACACCTTTACCTGCTAGGCAGTGGTAGCTGGAATTTCACCATTAGAGTTTTGTTTTCTTGGCTTGGTGTGATTTCCTTACATTACAAACTCTTCAATGAGAAATAACCCACTACATTAAGCTGCTACCACTCACAAGTAAAGACTATCATATCAGACGACTTCAGGAGCAAGCGTTTTAATGGCTGGGAGAGGAGGTGGGGGAGGAGCGCATTTTAGGGCTGGAATCACTGACTCATTGGGTAGCTGTTGAACTGTGAGACCAGGGGGACCCGGGGTCTCAAAAGGCCAGTTTCACTGCTTCATTTGGGTCAGCCTTGATCACCAGATGAGAAGGGGTCACAGAAGAGATAATCCTGCCGGCTGCAAATCCCATAAGACAATGTGGGACACAAAGTACCACAGAAGGGTCATTTCTATCTCCCATGAAAAAAAAATAATGGAGACCAAGGTATACGAGGAGAGAGCGTGATCAGAAACCCAGAAGCATGTTGAGACGGTGCAGAACTACAGGGGCCTCCATGACCAACCCGTGCATCCCCTGAGCCCTCTCTCTCCTGAAACTCCCCTCAGCGATATCCAAACCCAAGACTTGGTCTCATCCCCCCCCTCCTCAGCTCTGATTCCTTTGTTCCCCTGGCTTCTCCCCAATGTCTCAACCCCTCTTGTGGTTCTCATAATACTGTAAAGCTTTGTCTCGCCTCTCCAGGGCATCCTCCTTGCCCCTTCCGGAGCAGAGGGACACTGTCCAGCAGGGAAGAGTGGCGGTTAGAAGCCCTGAAGTTGGCTGGTGCATAACTCTCTGCAGATGGAATAAAGGGAGTTAAGGCACTAGAATGTCAGCCCTGGAGTGACTCAAGAGGATCACACCACAGGAAGCCACACAAGGCACAGCTTTTGGTTCTGTTTCTGAAGGAGCTTCCCTTACTCAACACATCCGCCCTGACTGACACACAGCACCCACACGGCATGCTTCTGCAAAGAACAACTCACGGGGCGTGCCTCTGCCCCTCATTACTCTGCTCAGCAGTATCCTAGGAGATGCGGGGCTCACAAAGGGAAGAAGAGTGTTCTGAGCCCCTCAGCTGGCTCCTTAGTGCTACAAAAGGACTCTATTGTGACCCCTGCTAAGGACATTCCTACATTCCTCTGACCCCATGCATCAATTATCACCACAAAAGACTCCTCTCCCTTCACATCTTTATGACAGGCTCCAGGTCAAACCCAGACATGGGCGACATAAGAGAACACCATGCTACACCTCTGGCTAACATCCTTTCCCCCAGCAGAAGCACCAGGAAGATGAATGCTACGTCCCCCATGACAGCTTTCTGAGGACATAAGCCACAGCCAGGAGACACACATGATGCCTCTGACTCTTCTTTCTGCCAGCGCCATCCCCTGTGTTCTGTTTGCACTGGTAACTGGGGAAAGAACTTCATAGAAGGGAGAGGCATGAGGATGCACGTGGCAGGTGGAGGGGGGGAAATGCAAGGAGGGGAAGGAACCTGAGGGGATTCTTCCAGACCTCAGCATCTCCTGTCTCATCAGACTTCTCTCATCTCCTGCCTCAGCCACCCTTTTAATCTTTGGTGCTGGCACTGGTCTTGATTGAGATTTATCTTCTGACCTGATTCTCCATCTCAGTCCATTGCATGTGAAATACTTGGATTTGTCAGATAATTCTGAGCTCCAAAGCCCAAGCAAGGAAGTTGCCAAGGCAACAGAGTATTCTTTGGTACAAATGCTCATAGTGGGGGAGGGGGCAGAGCTCAGACTCTCCATCCCCTACTCAGGTTCCCTCCTTTAGTCAGATCTAGGGGACTTCAAAGAGGAAGAGGCCTGATGAAAAGGTCAGCTAAGCTGCTAACAGGTAATCCAGCAGACAGAATTTGTAGTTCTAGTTAAATGTCTAGCTCACTGATCCCAGAGGGCACAGCTGGAGACAGAAAGAAGGCTTCAGGGGGGCAGCAAGGACTGCTTCAGGGGACTCCTGAAACTGCAGGACAGACCCTGGGAACCTTGAGGTGCCGGCCCATCTCACACTCTGGCCAGAGCCATTCTTGTCTCTGCCTCTCTTGATCTCTCTTGATCTCCATACTTCCCTTCAGACCCATAAAAACACAAACTCACAGGATCAAATGTCTACATCCCCAAGCTGTTCAGGAAAAACTGTGCCCCTCAAGCCTGCTCTTCACAGACCCCAGTGTGCTCAGAAACCCCTGGCCATGCCCCTGTGTCCAACCCACACACAGAACATCATTGCCAGCCATCTCCCTTCTCTGGACTGCAGTCTCCCCCCAAAGAGGGGAGCTTCCTTCTTCCAATCTGCAATATTTCTGGAAATGGTGAAAAAAAAGAAAACACTTCACAATTTGCCTGAGAAGGCTCCTCAGAGATCCTTCCAAGAAGTCAGTGGCAGCAGCCCTGAACCAGGACTATGTTCTCAGCGTGGTCCCCCGCCATTGCAGCTCCCAGGTTCTGAGAGCGAGATGAGAAACCAGTCCAGAACACGACATCTTCCTCATTCCTACCACTCCCCCTGTAAATGTTCCACAGCTTCCAGCATGAGCCGTTCCCTTGGGAGAAGACCCCTGCCCCTCACCACTCCCTCCACTACCCTGTGCTCACTTCCATGAATCTGTGAGGCCATCAGGAACGGACCTACCCCTTTTGAAGCTTTCCCCACCAGGCAGCCAGGGGGACTCTTGCCCTACTCTGCATTCACCAGTCTCATTCTGTATTGTATCGTTAACAGATTTACAGGTGGTCCCACAGCATCTGGAACAGAGATCACACTTATTATTTGTTTAGGGTTTTCCTTATTCATCGTTCAGCAAAACCAAGCACCACGAGTCTCTCTGGGCTAAACACATCCCTTGAGAAGAGGATTCCATTAGCCCCATGTCTTTCACTTTGTTTTCTCTCCCAGTTATACTCTCCCTGCTGAGCCCCACACATCCTTCCCTGGTACCCAAACTGTCACAGCCACTGCATCTGCCACCATTTCCCCTGCTCATTCAGGACAGCTCAAGACCTCTGTCCCATCTCAGAACCACTAAAGTCACATCCCCACCCCCAACCTCTGGACTCCCTGTGCTGTTCAAATCAGGCACAGCTTTAAGGAGCAGCATCAACATCTTTGTAATAGACACTCTGGGGCAAGCAACCTCAGGACCATCTTTTCCCAGGTCATATACCACCCTGAGCATCTGTGTCCAATGTCAAGACTACAGGAACTCATGACTGCTCTAACCATTCCCCTCTAACACCCTCAAGGCCTCCTGGCAGGAAATGGTTATTGTTCTCCCCATGAGGAATTTCTGCCAGTCAACACTCTACCATCCTCCCAGAAGTTATCCAGACACCAAACCCATCTCCATTTCATCTTTCAGGTCCTTCCAACTGGCTATTGCATGGCAAGAGGGTGGGTCATGGTCTCTGGTAAGGTGATAGATCTGATCCCGACTCCATCCCACTCAGTGATCTTGGCATTGGTGAAATTCATTCAGCATTTGCTAACTGCCCACTCTTTTTATAAGAGATCATGAACTCTCATAATGGGGTCCCCAGACCAGCAGCATCAGTGTCACCTGGAAATTTGTAAGAAGTGCAGAATCTTGGGTACACCTAGACCTGTTGAACCTCAGATGCTCCCTGTGGTTCTGATGCATGCGCAACCTTGAAGTCCCCTGGATTAGCTCCTGTGAATGTACATGTATATGGATACACACACACACACACACACAATCTATAATGAGTCAAGGGCTGGAAGTGTATCTCAGTGGTAGGACTCTGCCTAACATTCATGATGCCCAGAGTTCTGTCCCTACCATCACACACTGAAAAGTTGATTGAAAATATTAAACAGCAGTTCTCTGCCCTAGCTGCATATTAAAATCAGCTGGACAGCTTTGAAAAGGACCCTAAAGCCGGAAACCCACCCCAGATCCATATTATCAGGACCTCTGGAGTGGGCAAACCATTACAAGGCAATGTGCTGAGAGCCAGGACTCTGTAAGGCATGCAGGGATCTGAGAGGGGAGATCAAGAAAACGGGGTCAGAGCAGGCATCTTCACCAACCATGCCTCCTTTCCCATGTCTAACACATGGGTGTGTTAATATGCCTTTTGTAAAACTTGAGTATCCCCCAGATGATGTGTGAAAATGCTGGGCGTGTGGCTGATGCCCTTTCACAGTCTGGGGCCCATACTGACTGAGCAAAGCAGCTGGGCCGATGTGTTCATGACCCCTGTTCCCAGTACATCATCAAGAACGCACCTCCTCCCACAGGAAAATTTCATATCTGTATAACTTGAAGAGTTCTCTTCTGCATCTATCCTGAATCCCCACTGTTCTGAATTGCTACAGCCTAGAAAACAAAACAGCCCAGGTCCATGGGAACCTCATAAGACAGCTCCTAGCATAGACCCCAGGCATCTGACAGCCACGGCTCTTTGGAAAAGCATCTCTATGAAGCAGATAGACAAAGGCCACTGGAGTTACACTAAGAACACGCTGCCCCGTTCCTGGGCCTTCTCAAGTCCGCTCTGCTGCAGCTCCCGAGAAGTCCCCTGACCGCAGGGTGAAATCTTTCAGCATCAGGCAGAGTCATTCACTACTCAGTCTTCCTCCCCTAGAACATGGGAACTTGGCAGAACATCAGGTTCATCTACCAGCTCAGCTCCTCCCCGCATAAGGCACAGGAAGAAGTCTGTTATTGCAAGGCATGTCCTTCAGGGGCTTCCTCAATGCTACTGAACCACAGGCTGCCCATGGCCACCTGAACTGCACATGAACATGTGGGCGTCGTCACAGCTGCCCTTGAAGCTCAGTGTTTAGCCCAGCAGGGATGAAAGATGTACTGGGCTTCTCCTAAGTACATCCTTCGCTGTCCTTTTAAAATTACATAGAAGGGGCTAGGATGGTTGGTTGGGATGCAGAACTGGTAACTATGGTGTTGGCTCAGTCAATAAAGTATCCTCTGTGTACATTATAGGACCTGAGTTCAGCTCCCCCAGAACTGCGTAACAGTCAGATGTGGAGGCACATGTCCACAGCCCCAGCACAGGGGCTTGGGTGGCAGGCAGATTACTAGAGCTCACTGGCTGCCCAGCTACATTTGGGAGCGAGCCTCAGGGAAGGCAGTCATGCTATTGTCTACTCCGGTGGTGGAAATGGAGCTCCTACATCAAGTAGAAAAGAAGCTAGGGTGGGGGCTGGGCTTTAGAGAAAAGAGTTTAAACCCCACAGGAGCAGGATAATTTTCCAAAGAGGTTGGGGCTGTCAGGAGGAAAATGGCATTTTTTTATAGGTCAAGACTTTGCGGGGCCTCTAGAACTCTCAGGGGAGATGTGGAATATGGGACAAGAACAGCAGTTCCTTCCAAATAGCCATGGGAGAGCAGGAGAAACACAAGTGCATCTGTCCTAGGAAGCCTTCCCAACAATCTTGAGTTGTGAGGCCCTGACTCTCACCAGACACCATAGTCACCTGTCTGGACCCATCGCCCCTCATTTTCCTCCTCCAAGTCCTGTTATGTGTGAAGAAGAACCCTGCCCCACACGGACAGAGTCAGAGGTGCTTTCTTTGGGTCTGCATTTCCCTTCAAGATTAACAAGCTCAAGCCAGGCAGGAAGCCCGAGGGTGAAGGTGGGGATATCCTAAGACTCTCGCCAACTTCTGCTCTATCCTGGTCCTGTGTTCTCACTGCTCTCATGACACTAAGCAAACGTGACCAAAGTGGAGCATCAATAGCATGCACCTTTGCCCATCAAGACATATTAGCTTGGAGCGCCAACGGGACAGAGGGAAGTTTAAAGGAGAGGAGACATGTAGAATCCAGTGGCACTCAAATTGATTGCACTAAAGGTACAAAAAAAAGACATGGGGTATTCAAATGCTAGGCAATCTATAATCCAGAATAATTTATATGGTTTGTTAGGTGACAATGAGGCTTGGCTGAAGAGTTGCTACTTTAAGATTTATTGTTTGGAAGAGGTGAACATAAACTCCCTGCAGACAAAACATAAGAACAGTGGGAAACAGTCCCGTGAAATGGGAAAGACTTTAAACTGAGAATTGCTTGAGTGCAGAAGGCACAGAGGAAGTTAGAGGTAGGATAGCAGTCAGCATTTGCCCCTGCATTACAGATGGGGGACTAAGGCCCAGGAAGGCAAAGGCACTGCCTTATCTCCCGGAATCATCTAGCAGAAGCACCAGAACTACACGTGTCTAACAGAAGAAGTCTACTAAGCACAAACACTGTTCTTGAAAATGGAACCCTCTTCCTGAATGCCTGCTGCTGACAGGGTGTCACCTGCACCCTGCAGGCTCCTGGCAGTAACAGCTCGATAATCACCACGGTCACCTGTTCTGCACCCTGATGTCACAGCTGTCACTAACAGCCCTGAAGCCAAACATGATTCCTAAGTCACTGCCCAAGTAGCTGAAATCACATCATGGTCCTCACTGACAATGCCTTGAATGTTTCCAACAGGTAAGCTGCTATCAGTTTCTCCAAGGTCAAGTACACCTAGGTCTTGTATTTCAGGAGCCATTTTGATTTCCCCAAAACTCTTTGATATCTTGTACCTTCGTGTATGTTTTCCATGTCCTCTGGGCCAATGATTAAGGGGACCCAAATGTCTACTGAACGTCCTTCATTGAACTTAGCCCTAAATGAACAGGGGGAGAGTGGAGCTAAGAGATTATAGCAGGGGCCTCCTGGCCTCCAGACCTAGGCTCTGTTTAGAACAAGTTGAAGAAGAATAATGAGCTGAAATTCACACCAGCCTTCAGAGGCAGGAATCATAAGAATGCTGCCTGCTGATGCTGAGTGAAGAGCCAGGGTCTGAGGCCAGTCATCTGGCTCACACTCCAGCATGACTTCCTTAGTATCGAGCATACTTCGCATGTAAGAAAGGATGACATAATAAGGGAACAGATTGGGTTCATATATGCATGTGCTAATGAAGTCAGGATCCAGATCAAGACTTACACCATTTACAGGTGCCCAAAAAGCTCCCTCGGGACCCCTTCCAATCAAGACTAACTATTAGGCTGAGCGTGATGGCTCATGCCTTTAATCTCAGCCAGAAACAGGCAAATTGAGTGAGTTTAAGATCAACCTGATCTACATATCAATATCCAGGCTAGCCAAGGCTATATAGTGAGACCCTATTTCAAAATTTAAAACAATTAAATAGCCATTATTCTGACCTCCTCCACTCTGTTTCTTTTTTTGCTTGCTCATATGCATTTAGTATATCAACATTGTGCTCGTTCTCTCTCTCTCTCTCTCTCTCTCTCTCTCTCTCTCTTTCTCTCTCTCATACCACATTCTGCTTTATCAATATACAATTATTAAATTTAATATTGACAGAAGTAACACTTTTTCTAGTTTGGGATGCTACTAATAAAGCTGAAGAAAGTAAACATTCTTGTGCATGTTTTGTTAAATATAAACACTGATATTTGTTGGGCCTATCCAGATATATAATTATAGGGTCAAAGGTATATAATAGATGCCACTAAAGTGATGATAATAATACATACCTCCAAAAATACTTGGTATTATTGATAATAACCGATGATGCAGATTAACAGTAGGACACTTGCTTAGGATATGAAAAACCCAGGGTTTGATTTCTAAGGCCATTAAATCAATAAATAAGTGAATTATCACTGAGAAACAAGGATACCTGGGTATCTTTCCAGATAAATGACTTTAGTTGTTAAACAGATTTTTTAAAAGTCTAACAATTACACTTTTTACATATAGTATAAGTCCTTGCAGGCCACACTGAGAAGTACAGTGAACAACCTGCCTCTGTATTAACTATGTAGGGATTACACTGTCCCCTCCATCATAAGGAAACATCATTAAAATGTCAACAGAGCACAGCAGCTCTCTCTGGCCACCATCAGAAGAGCTTTGAAGATGGTCCAGGCAGAAACTTAAACCTATACACTATGCCAAGTCAGTATGTTCTGGTCTTATTGGACATAGCCATCTTTGTTAGTAAAAGACCATTTTTCTAAAATGTCATGAATGGCAAAAACTGTCCCACAGATAAATGAGTTATTAATTATCCAATTTGGGTTTGGGTTTTGGTGGTACTGGGCACAGAATCCAGGGCCTTACATGTGCAAAATAAGCGCATCTCATTTGTTTTTATGTAGCTTTGCAAACTACAAACTCGTTACTCGGCTATACAACAACCAACACACTTATAAAGCACATATTCTACGTTACTATGAACTAGACAGTCTAGAAGTCAAAAGAATGATCAATATAGCTCCCTGCAGGGGGACAGAGCCCTAGGAGAAATCATATGGAATGTGGTCCTCTGACTCTCACTTTGCCTACCTATAACTTCTTTCAGAAATAGAATAAGGCTAAAACAAACATAAATGACCGCCTTAGCCTGCAAGAAGGGAACTGAATCCTATAGGATGGGGTGGGGTGGTTGGATAGCAAAGAGGAAAGAACACAACTCTCTATAGGGCAACAGTGATACTATAAATGGGTGGCTGTTGAAGGTGATGCATTATCATCTGGAGTAATTTAGAAGAGAATAACAAGCTCTATTTTGTCCCTACTTTCTCTAACCTCCACTGTTACCATCTTTCTACCTCCCAGGAACTATCTCTTGATGTTACTGTCCAAGTGACTAAAGCAAATATCACATTCCTCCCACACCTTCAGACCACTAACCACAGTGGTCCAGGCAAGATGTATTCCCTGACTGCCTAGCACATAGCAACTTAAAGAGAGTATCTATCAAAAGTCACCAAATACAGGTTCCAGTCTAGATGGTAATCACAATGGATGGGCTTTGACTACTCAGTCCTTAATTCAGGTAAGATGTAGACCACAGCAATGAAGCAGTGGTGAGCAGTGCTCTGTCCTCTGGTGGATCAAAGGACAAGAAAGGAAGAAACAGGGCCCTTGGGGCCTATGCCTAGAAAGAATAAGGGTATATAAATGGCTTTTTATCTTCTGATGATGCTAGGGATCATCTGGCTAGTGTTTCTGGGTAAAACTCAACTCCATCACTCAAACTAGGAATGTTTCCATTAAACAGGCAAATGAGGCTGTGCACAGTTTGTTCATCAGCATCTACATTATCAGTTTCTACAACTCTTAATTCAAGGTTGGCTCTCTAGATGTCAAACGTCAATACATGAGACTAGCTCTGCCGTTTCTACATAGATAGCAATCTCTTCTAGCCCTGTACAGAACGTAACCAATCCAGCTGGCATTGGATGTGGGGAAAGAGGCAGGGACAGGCAGACAAAGCTCAGTTTCATAAAGTGTTTCTAGACCCCAGTCAAGAGAGCATAGACAGCACAGCATCTAAGAGGGATGCAGGTGTGACTGCCTCAGCACTACCCAACATCCACCCTCTCTGAGGAGTGGATGGAGGTGGGGTGGGAGGGTAAGTGGAGGAAATGAGAGGAGGGGAGGGAGTCAGAACTGAGATTGGTATGTAAAGTGGAGACAGTTTGCATACTATGACACTCCCATTTGCCAGACCAGATGTTTTCTGGACCTAAATCTAGGACTCCCAAAGAATCTTATCCCATCCCAAGGGACAACATACCTACCTATTGCTACTTGATTTGAATTTTTAATTGCAGTTTTCTGTTTCCCCATCCATCTTCTCAGAGGAAACAATTTCTCTCTGGATTAGAGTAGAGATAAAGCTACCTCCAAGTTGCCAGTTAATAAAATGACATTGGGCTAAAACTCAGCTCTCCAAACAAAAGTTTCACCTTAGTCTGATCTCCTTGTCAGTATCTCTCTAAAGTTCTCAGCAGGAAACTCATCTTTTCTAGGCACAAGTAACTTTAAAAATACATCAAGCAACAAGCAGAGAGGGGGAGCGCTGAATAGCCATTATTATATGATTTGAAAGCATCTACAACATCCCATTTTCTGTCCAAGAACCAATCTTACTTGAAATAAAACAAAACAAAGAGTGCAAGATGAAAGCAGAAGAGGGACCATTAGAGAAGAGAAAGCAAAACTGAGTGATTAGAAGATGTAAGTGTGCTCAAAGTACACTGTGCACATGCGTGAATATCATCGTGAAACTCATTATTGTGTGTGATATATACTGAGAAAATATGATGGGGACACCCGTTGAAACAGCTTTCCTGAGCTAATGGGAGCTCAGCAACTCCAGCCAGACAGGGAAGGAACCAGCATAGGACCAAACTAGACCCTCTGAATGTGGGGGTATGGCTGGGGCAGACTGTGGGGTCACTGGCAGTACCACCAGGATTTATCCTTACTGCCTGTACTGGCTTTTTGAGAACCCATTCTCTTTGAATGGATACCTTGCTCAGCCTGTATATAGTAGGGAGGGCCTTGATCCTTCCCCAAAGCAATGGACCTTGCCCTCTCTGAGGAGTGGATGGAGGTGGGGTGGGAGGGTAAGTGGAGGGAATGGGAGGAGGGGAGGGAGTCAGAACTGAGACTGGTATGTAAAGTGAAAAAAGATAGCTTGTTTTCTTTTTTAAAAAAGTTTAATTTCATTTAAAAAATGAAACTAATTAAGAGAGAGGAAAAAAGAACTAATTTATTCTATTGATAATGTGACTGCAGGTAGACTGAATAGTTTGAGAAAAGTTAGAGCATGACTCATCAGGAAGAAATGTTTTAGAGCGAGGGGTCAGCCCAGGTCACTGGTACCTCCTCAGCACTTACCATAATTTAGTACTTAATAAATATTAATTGAGGAAATAGATGAACAGAATAAAGGGGCAATAATTGAGTAGTTCAATGCATATGGTACATATCACATAACACATCAATTCCTCGGAGAAATGGAGAGCTTGGCCTATAAAACTGTGGAATAGAGTAATAAAGCAAATGAAGCATAAGAGAAAAGGAAAAAATTAAGGAGACACAGACACGACCAAAAAGTATAACATAAACACATTAACAAAAGACAACAGGACAGTGATAACCACTGTCCTCAATTGTCTGCAGAACCCCAAGCAAGAAAGAAATTGTATGTCTATGACTCAAGGGAGGTGAACTAAGATCAATGTGCCTAAATTAAACAGAGTCAGATTTCAATCACATAAAATAATTTACTAATAATTAGATCTGTCCAATAACAAAATGAGTTGTTTCGTTGGGTCACAAGTACCTTGTTTCCCAAGACATAAATTGCCACTATTCACAGATCATTTAGAGGCAATTCTATCTAAACGGAAAATTGGACTAAATGGACCTTTAAGATATCATCTACATCTTTCTACTAACCCAGTTGTCCAGTGTGGATAGAGTCGAGAGAGCAGAGACCCCAAAAAAGGAGAGTTTGGGCAATACTAGGAAAGGGGTGACAACGAGAAGCACGGGTGTACATTTGAGTACAGGGCCTAGAAACCTCACCAAGCGTGCCAAGATTTAAAAAGTCGTTGTGCACCATTGTGTTAGGGACACGATAGGGTACAGAGGCATTATTCTCAGAATTACCTACTTTGATTAAATTGAGGCTTTCCTAAATTTAGTAGGTCATCCTTACCTGAATCAAACTGAAGCAGGGAAAGCCTTATCAATTGTGTAATAAGTTAATACAAATGGAGAAGCCATAGAGTTGGAGATTAAAGGGAACCAGCATGTACAGCCCACAAGTCTGTAATCAATTTGAAATTTATACATGTTTGTCTTGGGGCTGCCACCATAAAAGCACCCATCCTGGCAGCCTTGGGCTTTCGTCAGAAGCTAACCAGGGGCCATTATTTTATGAGTCCAACATTGCAGTTGAGCCAGACGGACAACAGAGCCTTCTTTCATTTGGCTTGAATAATGGCCAAGTACAAGTCACTTCACTGTGACTTCAAGAGTATTGTGTCCATATGCTCACAATCGATGGAAATAATTGAGGGGTAGGGTGTGCCAGGCACTCTTGGACAATCTTACGGAAGTGGTCTGAGAGATTTTTGGCCATTTGCCATATGACAACGATTCCTTTATCTGTGAACATATGGATTTGATGAAACTGTCACTTGGGGAGCACAGTGCAACAGGCTCGAGCCTTTCCATTTCCATAAGAAAATTTACATAAGTTATCACAATATAGTAGACTTCTCCTTCTGTGCTACATACATCATGAAAAATTCTTGCAGGCAAACAACTTTCTATTGTACCCTTTAGGAGAACCTAGCCTTGTGACTCAAATTAAGACAGGGACATTATAATCGGATGGCATCCCCCACCATGAATTTAAAATAAGACACCAACTCACCACGAAGGACAGAAGACCAGGGGACTTTGAGACCACAGAGAAGCCCCCACAACTTATTTCCCTTCCAATGGGTGGGGAGCAGCCTGGAACACTTGCTCGGATATTGGATAGTATAATGGAAATAGCAGATGTAGCAAAATCTTACCAACAATGGCTAAAACCACAGATGGGGTAATAGGCATCATCATTAATGGTCACCAAGGTAAGCTATGAACACAGGCGAGATGCTGACAAGGAGGACAGAGTGTCAGAGGGGACTGGCAGTAGGTGAGCTGTGGGAACTTAGTAGTCATCTTATTTTCCTCCACAACTGCCTTAGGGACTCGGAACCCAAAACAAGAAGGCGCCTCTAACTGCTGGACCACCACTGCCAAAAGTGAAAAACCAGATCAGGGCAGCAGAGCTCTAATGAGACAGAGGGGGTGATCGCCTAATACTGAGTCATCCAGGCTCTGAACATTACTTCAGCCCTCCTAAGAACTGCAGAAAATCAAGGGCAAAAAGCAAAGGATATTTACTCTGAGTCATTTTGTTTTTTGTGGGCAGTAGTGTTAAAAGTATTTCTAGAAAAAGGGAGATTAAGGTATTTGCATTTCCTCTGCACGCCTTCCAGCCTCCTTTGCAAACCTGGGAATAATAAAGAATTGGTCTATAACAATGTTTACAGCTCTGCCCGGAACACCACATACAGCCTTCTGCCCACCAGGTCACATCTCCTTCACCTCTGCATGAAGTTCAAAGTCAGCAGCTCCTGGAGCGCCTTCCTACACGCTATGCTTTCTCTGACCCTGTACCTCCCCTTTCCTTCGCACAGTCTGATTGCTATGCTATTAGCATCTCCGTGTCATGGCATACCTATCTATCTGTTTTTCTAATTTGAAACTGACAACAAGAAGTAACAGAGCAGATCAGGAGACTCACAAACTGAGGTCTTAGGTTCAAGGCTCATTTCCGCCTGGGCAGTTCTGGCAAATCTCTTTTCCTAGTGGAGCTTCCATTTCTCCAACCGTGAAAATGCCTGGCTATCTTCCAGGCAGTGGGGTGATGTAGTGGCATTTCAATTGTATTTTAATAAATAAAGACTGCCTAAAGATCTGGGAATAAAACAGCCCCACTAGTCAGCCTTACAGACCAGGTTATGGTAACACACACCTTTAATCCCAGTAGCCACACTAGTTGCCATAGAAATCGGGTGGTGCATGCCTTTAACCTCAGTGGTACACGCTTTTAATCTCAGCCCTAGAGAGGAATATAAAACAGGGGGAGACAGCTCTCAGACACAGTCTCATTTTGAGATTCCAGGAGGCAGGATTTCAGATTGAGGATGAGGTAAGACTCAGTGGCTGACTGTTTTGCTTTTCGATATTCAGGTTGAACCCCAATTTCTGACCCTGAGTTTTTATTGATTGTGCTTCAGGGTGGATGTTATTGCAGCCTGTATAGCTGTCCGAGGCAACGCTCCACTCCCATGGTGTCCATCCCAAAGCCCAGAGGCCTTCGGGTGCCATCGTGTGTCATGTTTAGAGTCACACAATGCCACGCTGCAGAAGCCCCATCTATCTCACAAGGCTACTGTGCATTTCAAATGTCATAACCTGTGTGGGGCTTTTGACACTGTAAGCACCCTGTTCCTGTGGTTCGTGCAGAAACCACGTGTCTTCTGTACAGCCTGCACCTGTGCTGACTGCGTACCTCCCCAGGCTCAGAACAATGTTGCTAAAGTGTCAGTGAATGCCTTACAGTGCTAAACACAAACCTCCCAAGCTTTGCCATTTACACTCAGAAACCAAGCGTCTATGCATATCAGTATAAAGATGCCTATCAAATAGGCTCCTGTATTCTGACCTAGTGCACCCCCGCAAGTGAGACAAGGAAAGCAGATGAGTACCTCAGAGGCTGATGAAGATCTGAGCAGCAGGGTGACACCAAACTTCTACCAGTCTCTGCAGACAAAGCCCTCCTGGTGGCCTGACACCTCCTGGTATCCCCCTTCTCTGTAGCCATAACCTACACCGCTGCCACAACAGCTGAGCCCCCCAGCTATGTCAACCTCACCATTCAGCAAACACAAGGACTAGAATCCGCCAGTGGAACTTGTTTCTCAGAGTCCACCTAAAATCTCTCACTGCCCAACAGAGAGCACCAGGGAAACCCAAAGGGGAGGGCACGGTGTGACATCTGAAGCCACTAATTGCCCATCTTCCCTTCAGCGATCTGCTGACAGTGTCCTGTCCTCTTCCCTAAGTGGATGCTAACAGGTCAGCCTGGGATTGCAGACCAGCTCTGCACTGCCTCTTGTCTTCTGGCTTACCCGCAATAATAGACACCGCTAAGGAGCAACTGTGTTTCACAACAAAGCAAGTTCAATAATTAACGGTCTTACGGAGAATTCCACCCCACGGCCTCTTTCTAAAGGCATTCCCGAACTAGAAAAGTGTTTCAGAAATAAATCACCATTTCCCTCTTCACCATCCAGCCAGGTGTCACAGGCCCCAGCGTCAACTCTTCTCTAATGGTCTGATAAAAAGAGGTAGGAAATAGCCAAGCGTTCATGGGTGACTTGAGCAATATTTCACAAACATGAAAGAGAAATAAATATCAGACTGCTGTGGAGTTGCCAGTGATTTCCCCTGAAAAGTCTGAAATGTCTTCTTCGCTGCTACTCAAATTCTATCATAGTTTAAACAGCTGGCTCGGGCTTGATTGCTCGTCCCAGACTAGAAAAATTCATTCATCTACTTAACATTATTTAGTGGGCATCTAATGTACACTAGACAGTGTACTGGGTTCTGGAGATACAGTAAAAATAGTCAAAATCTCTGTCCAGTGACTCCATGTCCTGATCTACAAACAGAAGTAGTGTTTATATCCATACATCAAAAAAGAATTTTCCGAGGATTCTTGTTATTTTACAAGATAATTCTGAACTTTTGAACTTTGGAACAAGTCTCAGGAAGTTAACAGCGGTTCTGATTGGATGGTCTTCTCAGAGAAGGGCCTTTACCATGTTGAATTAATGCTCACTCAATTGTGTACAAAGATGACTCGTGTGTCTTTATCTCATTTTCCTGGATGGGCTCTTTCTTCAAGGAAAAAATATTTCTGTTTAAGCTCTGGTGTCTCCTGGAGCAAGCAGCACAGCACTGGGCACTTGACTGAGTCTCCGTGTGTATTTGGCTAAATTCAGTGATCCTGCTGGAAATGGGAGTTCCTCTTCCTTGCTAACATGACTGATCACACTCTAGATTCAGAAAATGGGAAGTTGACAGCACAGCCTGAGGATGCATGCTTGCAATCCTAGTAGAGGCTGTGGCAAGAGGATTGTGAGTTTGAGGCCAGTCTGGGCTATACAGTAAGTAATGAACGGGCCAATAAACTTTGTCTCAAAAAGAAAGAAGTGAAAGGAGCAGAGAAAGAGAAGGAGATAGAGGGAGAAGTTTGAGAATAACAACATAGCCATCCCTTAGTGCCAACTCCTCTAACACACTGAGTGACGCTCTCTCCTAAGAGCACTGTGCCTGTGGGAAAACTTAAGTTTTACTTCCTCTGTGAAGACTGACCTAAGCCACCTCTGCATCTCAAAAAGAAAGTCAAAATGAAACTGAAGGCAAGACCACCATGGAAATGTCCATCATGTGACATGCTCGCTCGTCAAAAGACCTCAGACCCCGGATTCAGAACCACATGCCCTGTGAGAGATAGAGCTACAACGCCAGAGGCCTCTCCACCCTGCAAACTCAACGCTTCTTGTCTTTTGACTTACCTCATGAAATCCACCTTCCGCCATAGCCACCTTTGATCTGACCAGCATAGCTAAGAAGCCAGTGAGCTGAAGGTGGTCTGTGGGGCAGGAGCCTTTGTCATTCACGGCTCCAAGTGAGATCAACAGAACTGCTGATGCCTTCCCAGTCCTCATGGCCATCCTTGAGACCCTCATCTAACACTGAGGAGCGCACCGTTACCACGGGCAAAACATCCCCAGCCAGCAGTTCAGGAATGGCATTCAGACATCTATGTTAGCCTACGAAGGAATGAACTTGAATCATTAAGCCCTGAGTTCTGGATTCCCTCAAAGGATACCTCATTGTTAAACACCTGAAACCTAAAGCCTAAAGCTCTCCCACCCACATACCCAGTTAGAAAATCTCCTAAAGCCTCCAAACGCTGTGTCACAGGACTAAAACCTAATCTGCTTTTTATCCCAGATGCAGTACTAGACTTCACTTCTATCTTACCATTTAGATGACCTGGTCCCTGCTTTGGATTGGTCAGCCGGGAGGGACTCCTACGTCCTTGTCCATCCATGCAATCCAGAACAGATCCCAAAGAAGCCAGCCTTGGTACTCGGTCATGGAAAGCAGCAAGCTGACCTCACGTCCCTCAAAAAATAACTTATTGGCATTCAGAGAAGAGAAACCTTATTTATGAGCTTTATGTTTGCCTTAATGATTCACAGCACAGTTAATTACAATTAAATATCTATTTTGGTATCTTCTTGAGTCTGAAAACCTTCTTCCCACTCATCATTGAATGCTTGTATATGGAGATATTGGAAACAGCCTCATTCTGACTCAAAGTTGGGGTCCCCCAGACTTCCTCTGAATGATTAACTATGCCTTATCTATGTGCTCCCTCTAACCCAACTCCACTCCCGAGGTCTTTCCAGTCAGTCTTCATTCCCTGCTGCCTCTCACCTTACATTTTGAAGCACCATAAACATTTATAATAATCTAACCTGTTCAGACACCACTCCCAATGTTATAGCTTAGATACTGAATGTCCCCCTAAAGTCATGTACTAAAGGCTTGGATCCCAGGATAGCATTATTTAAATGTAAGGTTTTGCACAAGGTCTTTCGGTCATGAAGGTTATGTCCTTACACGGAATTTCCTAGTCTCTTCCTTTCTCTTTGCTTCCTGGCTCATGATGTAAGTGGTTTGCCCTGCAATGCATGACTGCCAAGGTGAACTGCCCTTACCACAGCCCGAAGCAAAGAGCTACCCAATCTTTCACTGGAATCTCTAGAACTGTGGGTCTCTTTCTAAGGAATGACCTTGTATATTTTGCTACAGTCATGGAGAGCTGACTAATACACCCACACACAGAGCCGCAGAAACATCTCCTAAGAAAGAGAGATAGGTGAGAGGAGAGCTGAGTACGGCTACCAGTGTGGGAGATGGAAGGGTAGAACTGGAGCACAGAGCTCTGAGCTCAGGGTTCTATACTAGCACTTCATGGACAGACAGTCTCAAGTCAGCCACTCTTCTGGCCACTCCCCACCCATCAAATGAGTTTATGTGTCCTGTTGGGAAAGCAGTCAAATGACGTATGGATGTGCTTTATAAACTATCTCCCAGTATTATGAAAATTAAAGAAGAAGCTGTGTTTCTAGTGCTGAGGAAAAACTAGGTATTTAATATTTTTTAAAAACAGTTATAAAATGTGAGAAGTAAAAACTGTTTACTTTTATTAGAGCTCAATGGCCATTCACTTATGGCTGAGTCATTTACATCTAGCCTTAAAGGATCAGCTCCTGTTCCACAAGCAGCAGTGACAGTAGTGCCCAGGGCCTGTGTCGGGCAGAGGGTTCCTGTGGAGAGGTGTGTGCATGGCACTTGTAAAATGCGCATATTCCTCCCTCCTACAGAGATGGTGTAACCCCACTCAGTTGCTAAAGCTTCCCTGGATCCTAAGAATAGCAATTCCTGCTTACTTCACAGGGAATACAGCTGAAGCCACCCCCACCCCCTCAACCCCACCAGGAGCCCCTTTTAAGTGGCAGCCAGAACCACCTGCCACCTGTGGTCCCTCACCCTGCACCCTGGCTGGGAGACCTACCACTCAGACTTCCTAAATCTGGCTCTGACACAGAGGGCAGTGTTTCTTGCTTCCCCATTGAAGATTTCTTGGACCTGGGAAGTTCTGCAGTGGCACTCTGGGAAGACCCTCCCCTCTGCTGCTTCTGTGCTGTCCTGGGGAAGCTTCCAAGGGCTTCCCTGAGCGGAGTCAGTGGGTCTTTGAGGAGAGAATGAGTGGCTTCCTAAGGCATCTTGAGATCTGAAGGGACTTTATCTTTTACATTAATTAAATGTCATTTTAAAAAATGTTGAAGTCCTGGCACTGGAAGAAAGACTTACTACGCCTAAGTAAAAAGGGGGCTCTGAAAAGTAATTATAAAAGCTTGCAAGTTAATAACAGCCTCGTACCCTGTACTACTGGAGCTAACTCCATTATCTCCGAAGCTAAACTGACAGGCACTATCTTGGTGAATGCTAGGCCACAGCTCCTGACACACAGCGCCAACAGCCTCGCCCCCAGGAAGCCATCCCAGAATATCTCCCACCAATCTGAGTCATTCCATTCACCCTAGATACCACCCGCCCTGCTCCCTCCTACTTCCCCCCACACCGCCTACTGCTCCTCTACTTCTTCCGGAAGAGTCTTAAATTAACACCTGGGCACATTATTTTAGCATTCATTAAAAGAGCAGCTACCTGATATTAACTAAGGGATGAGTGAAACTCTCAAGTGTCCAGGTACTGCCAGGGTCAAAGGGTCTGGGCAAGGAGCCTTTTATCAGGGACTTTTAAAATCACGTTTTTTTTCTTAAACATATTATTAGCATACGCTCATTACACAAGATGAAGCGTTTCATTCTGGTGTTTCCATTTCCACACATGTGCACCACACACTGCCCAGTCACCCTCCGTTACTTTCTTGTCCCCCCTCCTCTTCTCAAACGTGCCTTCTGCTTTCGCACCATACAAGAGCACATTTAATTTAGATTTAACATGTGAGGGAAAATATGCAGTATTTGTCTTTTCGAGTCTGTCTTATTTCACTTAATTTGCTAAGCAAGCCCTGGTTGCATCCATTTTCCTGCAATGACATAATTTGTTCCTTCATGGCTGAACAGAACTCCACAGAGGGGCTACGGAAAGGTTCAGTTGGTAAAGCGCTTGTCATGCAAGGATGAGGATCTAAGTTTAGACGCCCAGCTCCTACGTAAAAAGCCAGGCACGGCGGAGAGCATCTGTAATTTTAGCACTGGGGAGGTGGAGGCAGGAGGATGCCTGGAGTTTGTTGACAGCTACTCTTGGCAAATCGATAAGCTCCAAGTTCAGTGAGACACTGTCCCAAAGAATAAAGAGAAATAGAGGAAGGCACCCTTACATCATTGGTCTGTGACCTTTACAGTGCGCGAGTGTGCACGCGCGCGTGCGTGCGCGCGCACACACACACACACATACTCATATACACACACGCAAAACCCTTTCACTAAAATCACTCCTCTTCTGCCCTCCCCAGAAATGATTTGATAAATGTTTTAGTTATTTATATAACTAACTTTTTATTCTTCCACCCTCCATATGCTCAAGGAAAAATTTTTTCTTCTACACAGAAGAAAATCCTGTAATAGTCCCCAGTCCATGGCAGCAGGACCATGTAATTCCCTTGCCCATAGACCAACCAGTCTCCTCTCACTCTGAACTATGTAGATCGCAATGCAGCCCAAGATGTCTGAAACCTGATCTTCCATCTGCCACTTGATCTTCCATCTGTCACCCCATACCCCCCCACACACACACATTCGGCAGAGGACTAGAGACAGAGCAAGAGGACTCCAAGGGTTCACGTGGTGATGAGCAGATGTTAATTTGGACTCCAAAAAGGACAGAGGTAACTTAGCTTCAAAACAGAAAGAAGGCTAAGATCACAGTCCAAGATACTTTGGGGGCTAGAAGACGATCCAATGTAACCGTGAACAGTTCACCATCTGACTCTGCCTCCAATACCAGGGGTCCAGGTGTTCTCACCAGGGCCTCCAGATGGAGGAATGGCGAGGACGAGGTTTAGGATAAAAAGCTAGGTTAGAGGCTCTCTGCTCCTCGCTGTTCTAGAGACAGCCGCTTCTTTTCGTGCAGTGCCAGCCTCATTCCAGAGACACGATGGTGAAGGTCGGAGTGAACGGATTTGGCCATATTGGACGCCTGGTTACCAGGGCTGCCTTCACTTCTGGCAAAGTGGAGGTTGTTGCCATCAATGACCCTTTCATCGACCTCAACTACATGGTCTACATGTTCCAGTATGACTCCACCCATGGCAAGTTCAAAGGCACAGTTAAGGCTGAGAATGGGAAGCTTGTCATCAACGGGAAGGCCATCACCATCTTCCAGGAACGAGATCCCGCCAACATCAAATGGGGGGATGCTGGCGCCGAGTATGTTGTGGAGTCGACCGGTGTCTTCACCACCATGGAGAAGGCTGGGGCCCACTTGAAGGGTGGGGCCAAAAGGGTTATCATCTCCGCCCCTTCTGCCGATGCCCCCATGTTTGTGATGGGTGTGAACCATGACAAGTATGACAATTCCCTCAAGATTGTCAGCAACGCTTCCTGCACCACCAACTGCTTAGCCCCGTTGGCCAAGGTCATCCATGACAACTTTGGCATCGTGGAAGGACTCATGACCACAGTCCATGCCATCACGGCCACCCAGAAGACTGTGGATGGCCCCTCTGGGAAGCTGTGGCGAGACGGCCGTGGCGCTGCCCAGAACATCATCCCTGCGTCCACTGGCGCTGCCAAGGCTGTGGGCAAAGTCATCCCAGAGCTGAACAGGAAGCTCACGGGCATGGCCTTCCGTGTTCCTACCCCCAATGTGTCCGTCGTCGATCTGACATGCCGCCTGGAGAAAGCTGCCAAGTATGACGACATCAAGAAGGTGGTGAAGCAGGCATCCGAGGGCCCACTAAAGGGCATCCTGGGCTACACTGAGGACCAGGTTGTCTCCTGTGACTTTAACAGTGACTCCCATTCTTCCACCTTCGATGCTGGGGCTGGCATTGCTCTCAATGACAACTTTGTAAAGCTCATTTCCTGGTACGACAATGAATTTGGCTACAGCAACAGAGTGGTGGACCTCATGGCCTACATGGCCTCCAAGGAGTAAGAAGCCCACCCTGGACCACCCATCCCAGCAAGGACACAGCAAGAGAGAGGCCCTCGGCTGCTGAGCAGTCCCTGTCCTAACTCAACCCTTGACACTGAGCATCTCCCTCACAGTTTCCATCCCAGACCCCCAGAATAGCAGGAGGGGCTTAGGGAGCCCTACTCTCTTGAATACCATCAATAAAGTTCATTGCACCCCTAAAAAAACAAAAAAAGCTAGGTTAGAATAACATTATACCTGCAGTGTGTAAGCCAAATGACTTAGGCATGCCATTAGATATTTTGCCTCAGTTTCTTGATCTGCGAAACACGAGCTATAATAGTATGAGAGTTGATATAAGGATGCTCCTATAAGTTCCCAGTACATAAAAGTATCTTATTTATATCATGAATAAAAAATAATTACAATGCAATCATTATCATTGGGCCATATTCCCAGGTTCTTTTTTTTTTTATTATTATTAAGTCTAGACTTTAAATCTTCATATTTTGGTTTATTCCTTGAAATTTTCATACATGTATAAAATGTATCTTGATCACGTTCACCCCTCACTATGTCCCCCCAGATCCCCCTAGGACCATCCCCCATCAAACCTACCTCCGCTTTCAGGTCCCTCTTTTATAACAGTTCATTTATTCTTAGCCCACTGATTCCAATTAATGTTACCCATAGGCACATGGGCATGGACACCCTTCCAGTGGTCACACTCCTAAAAGTGACTTTCTCCCAGCAGCCAGCAGCTGCCAAGAGCTCCTCAAACAGGGGCGGGGCCTTTGGAGCCTAACCCCGCTCCATGCAGAAATGATTAGTTGACTTGGTCTTGTGCAGGTCTTTTGTAGGTCACCACAGATGCTGTGCATTCCTGAGCACAGCCATGCACTGCCTAGAGGACAGCGTTTCATAGCTCTCCTCCCAACCCTCTGGCTCTTACACTCTTTCCACCTGCTCTACGGAGATGCTCCCTTGTGGGGAATATGGCCCAAGATTAATTGTATTGTGATTTGGTTTTTATTTAGGACATAAATGAGAGACTTCTTTTTGTGCCAGGAACTCGTGGGAGCATCCTCACATATAGATGCCCATCTATAGATGAGCACTCAGTGAATTCTTCCCAGCACTTTGACCAGTAATGCATCTCTGCCGTTACCACCACCCACTTGGGAGCGACACAAATCTATGGATATAATCATAAATATTTAGAAGGCAGTATGATGATATGACCATTTAGAAAAACAACAATATGATAGGCTTTCCCCTAGGGCCTGTGACTTCTCTAGCCCTGAGTTCTGACTACGTTAGAGTACCGGGCATAAGTTCCCTCCTGTTGAGTAAGCCTCAAATCCAAGCAAGAGAGAAGTTGGTTACCCCCATAGACAGCCTCACCACTGTTGTCCCGGCGAGCACACTGTGCCTGGGAGGTCAGTACTGTATCATGTGAGGCCCAGTGCTGGATGAGGTCATTGATGTCTTTTCTTGTCTAGCAGCCTGCAAAGCACCTTCCAGCGCTATGAAGTTAGCCAGCAATGAGCGCTTCCTGGTCAGTTCAAGAGTGATTTCTCTGTGCATGGTGTCCTTAGCAACCCTGTCTTACCATCTAGTTACGGTAGCCAACCAGGAGCAATGACAAGCGTCTATATTGCTTTGGGTGCCTCTGGGGCCTCTCTGACTAATAACTCATAGGGAGGTAACGTGTGTCTGACACCAAGATTGTCACCTAATAACTGTTCTGCTTGGGCCTCTGTTTCTATGATAAAATGCCAACCAAAACCAACTTGAGGGAGAAAAGGATTTATCTGACTTACACTTTCACAATACAGTACCATACCGAGATAAATAGGATTTTATCTTGAAAAATGCACCCCCTAACTTTGCTGACAATCCATTCTTCCACACTAGGAAATGTTCCTGGACTTGGGTCTGTTCCTAGAAGCCAATTTAAATTTATGAAGCTTCTGGTACTTATGATAAAGTGGAAGTAAATCTAACTGAAGCAAAGACTTATACTCCCATGACAACTTGCTCACACCCAACTCATATGTTGCCCTGGCTCTATCCAGCTCTCTTAAGAAACCCTTGGTCATTCAGAGAACAGAACTTAAAAAGCAGAGGAAGAAAAAAGAAAACATTAAATCAAGGAACACACCCTCTATGGCCAAGATCAAGACCCAGGAGGAATAGCAGGGTTTCCACAGTGGCGGAAAGACTCCACCCACATAGCACTTTGAACAGAAGCTCTCCTCTAACTGGAAGCACAGAGCTGCTGAGCTGGAGCACACCCAAAACAGAGAGGTGGGTAAAAATAAAATCATCACCGCTCCCATGAGAAGGCCAGGAAGAGAACATACTGAAACAATCATGGCCTGCAGCCCTGCTAACACCCATGCAACTAAGTGACCTCAGCCAGGAAAACATCAAACAAGTTGCTTTCCTCACTCAAAATCTCCCAATGGCCTAATAGAAGCAAAATCCCTAGTCTCCAATGTGGGACATAAAGCCCACTGAGTCAGTGGTCCCAGCTTTGTGTGTTTCGTTCTAGACACAGACACACACACAATCTATACAGACACATCTCTTTCCCAAGAAGATTATTTTCCAGACTCTCTCTTCTCGCCTGTGCTCCACCTTCAGAGGTTCAGTTTTCTCTCATCCTTAAGACCTTCTAAGTCCAAGTCCACATGAAATATTTTCTTCTCTGATTCCCAGGTACCATCCAACTGGGCATCTTTCCCCTTCACTGTAGTTTCCATGAAGATGAAGACTCTGCCCGCCTTGCTTATGCTCATAAAAGATGGTGTAGATATCCAAGGAGCATTTGTTGAGTAAGTAGTGCTACCTCATAATCGAGGACTTTCTTCTATAATTTGTTTACTAATCTTCATCACTTAAGAAGTGTCCTTAACAGAAGGAAGAGGGCTCTGGTTTGAACTTCTTAAGTCTCACTCTTTTGTATTCCCGGTGCTTGTATTTGCTCTCAAGCATCCTGCCAGCCTCCCCTGCTGGCCTCTTCTGTTGTAGCTGTCATTAAAGGATGTCTAAAACAGCTTTAGTGGGGCCACAAACCTGTGGTGTACGACCCAGGGCACAGGCTCCAGGCCTCTCAAATCCCTACAAGTGCCTAGCAGCCTGAGTTGTTAGAGTCTTCACTAGATCATATCAAGTCCCAATGGCAGTTTGGTCCATCTTCCTCATTCTGTGTTCACAAGCTCAGCACCATCTGCCCCACATGTTACAGAGAACCCTAATGAAAGCAGCTCCCTCCACTTGTGCACGGTGATCCTCTCCTCGGAGTTCAGATGTCAGCCCAGAGCACCGACTAGAGAAGAACGTATGTGTGAGAGAGCTCACGATCTCTCCCAACCCACTTGTCCTTCCACCCATTTAAACAGGTACCAGTGGGTCTTTGCCTTTCAGATGAATGACCAGAACAGGCCAAGATGCCCACAACAGCTACACTTTATCTCTGTCATAAACTCTCTTCCAAGACCTCGACTGTCCTCCCTCTGCCGGAAGTAGTGGCTACAATCTCCTTTACTACCTGAAGAGGGGACCCTGTCTCTTGCTGTCTTTTAAACATCCAGCCCAGGGCCTGCTGTCTACGTACCAGCACCTCCAAGAATCTATTGCCTCAGCCACTCCCTGGATTAAGACTGACATTCACTACCATGCTGGGATCCTTCAGCCCTGAAGTGGTCGATAAGAACCGGTTCCAGCAGATGCTGCCCAGAGCCTGAAGATTTATCTGTGCTGGAGCTTTCTAATGTCTGCCAATTAGTATGTCCATTATTCAGGGCTGGCCATGCAATCCCTTAATTTACTTAATGAAGAAGAAACTCCAGCAAGGCAGGAAGCACCATGACCTTGGCTGGCTAAGGCCTCCTCAGAGGAAGCTCACTTCAGTTGCCTGGCAAGCAGCCTCAAGGTGAAGAGGACTGAGAAGGACACTGATAGCCAGCCCCTACTTGAAACAACCAAGCTCACAGAGAAACCTAACACAGAAGATTTTCCCCAATGCCATCGACAAAATTCAGGGCAAACGGATGCAGACTTTGTTGCTCTATCTGCCCAGACATTGTCTCAGTGCCTGGTACTTATTCCTGTGAGTTGTCTCCAGGACCTCTCCGAATCCAGGTCCCCTCTTGACCACGCCACCATCCTCTTCTTTTTAAAAATTCAGATATTAGACAATAAAGATTAAGAGTTAGTAGATAACATTTTAAGCAATAAATATGAATAAGGTAAACAAACGTGATATTTGTTAACATGTGGACACTGAGGTCCAGAGACTAAGTGATAAATTTAATGTCACAGCTCAGTAAGTGTTACAGTCTTGAGCTGAACCAGACATTTTGACTCAAAGCTTCCTCTTGCTGAATCATTCAACATACTGCCAAAAAAGAAAGCCCATCTACAAAACAACCACTGAGCTCAATATTTTCAAATTTAATTGTTGTAGGTTTTCACTCATTTTTAAACGAAAAAGGTACGTGGAAACCTACTATATAGACATATGTGCATATAGACAGATACAGATATAAGTCAAATTGCAGTTACCTCAGAAACCACAGGCTGCCAAGTAAAAGGCTCAGGGTAGGTAGGGGACACTTCCCCTTAAGTTGTTCTCTCAGAAACCCCCAAACAATATAAGTTAAGGTCATTGCCCTTGTTTGCTCAAGATCCTATTGCGGAAAACACCACAAACACTGGTCATAGGACCTGAAAGAATCAAGGCAGTACTGACCGGAAAGCTTCCTCCCTGCTAGACAGCTATCACAGCTCTGGAAGGTGCTACCCAGGGTGCCGGTCAGGGTGAAAGCATCAGCTGTCTTACCCACTGTACATCCTGAGAACTGCAATGACGGGTGGCATGAATTTATGGGGGTAACCAATGCTAGAAAGGTTAGATTTAAGGCTCACTCCAAAGGAGTGAACACATGTATAGTACCATAAATGTGGCCAAGACCCCTTGTTTGGGGAGCTCCCATGTCCCTGGGGTAAAGCTACTGTTATTATTTTTGGGACACAGTATCAAACTGCTCTCTCAATTCTATCTTGTCACTTGGCTATTAGTGCAGCTCTCAGACCTCATCAGAGAAGTTTCTTTGTGCAGAGGATGATGACGAAAGCAGAACCTCAGAGATGATCAAAGCACAGAGAACACGTGACTGTGGAGTGCTCAGCCAAGAAGGAAGCACATATAACATAGCACTTCCCCAATAAATGAAGTAATTTGTAATACAGCCACATTTTGAAAATGAATTTCCATTAAAGCAATTGTTTCTGATATAAATTTAATTTTGAAATTTATTATACTTTGATCACGGGTTATCTCAAACTCCCAGAGTTTTTTTTAATATTTATTTATTTGTTTGTTTATTATGTATACAATATTCTGTCTGCATGTATGTCTGCAGGCCAGAGGAGGGCACCAAACCTCATTACAGATGGTTGTGAGCCACCATGTGGTTGCAGGGAATTGAACTCAGGACCTTTGGAAGAGCAGGCAATGCTCTTAACCACTGAGCCATCTCTCCAGCCCCCAAACTCCCAGAGTTTTAAAATTATAAAGCATGTTTTCAAATACATTATTTGTATTTCTGAAAACTTTATTAAGTTTGGCTACCTCCCTTCTCTATCTCCCACCTTGTTGATTGTGATTAAAACCAAAGGACCAATTCTTACTTTCTAAATTTTTAAATTATAAGTATTTATTATTCATTTATGTATACATGCTTGGGTATGTGTGTAGGGTCATAGAACTGTTTGTAAGAGTTGATTCTCTCCTTCCATCCTCTGAGTCTCAAGGATTGAACTCAGGTCACCAGGTTTTCCAGCTAGTACTTTTACCTGCTGAACCATTTCACAATCATTTGGTCATCTGAGATAGACTAACCTTGAACTCATGATCCTCCTACCGTGTGTGGGAAGTACAGGTATGTGCCACCACACCCAGTCTACATTTTCTGGAAACATTTGGCACATATGGGTTCCCAGGTAGAGCAAGAACCATAATTACACTTCTCTTTCTGTCTCTCTGTCTCTGTCTTCCCGCATCCCCCCTCCCAAACAGGATGTGTTAAGATTTATTTATTTTTATTTTTCATGTGTAGGAATGTTTTGTCTGCAAGTATATATGAGCCCCAAATGTGTGTCTGGTGCCTGTGGAGGTCAGAAGAAGGTGTCAGATCCCCTGAGATTAGTTACACACAGTTGTGAATCATCACGTGAGTGCCAGGAATCAAAGCTGGGCTCTCTAGAGTAGTAGCAAGTGCTTTAAACCAATGAGCCGTCTCTCCAATCCAATGGCTACATTTCTTAAGTGTTAACTTCAGCTGAGCCCAGCCTGCCAGTGATTTGTTTACACTATTCATCCCTGCTCACAGGGCTTACCTTTTGTTCAGAAATCAAGGACCATGTGCTTCGGGCACAGGGAAGACACCTTCCGGCCTCACATGTGCTATTACACGCTTAATTACAGTAAACTCAGAAATTGTTATCGCCTTCTAGTGATTTATTTTGGAATTACTGGTGAAAATATGACCTTTGAATCATGAAAACAGTCTAATGGGCATCTGGGAAATAGTCTCTTAATCTTTTTTGTTTTGTTTTGTTTTTCGGGATAGGGTTTCTCTGTGTAGACCTGACTGTACTGGCCCAGGCTGGCCTTGATGGTGACCTTCCTCTCCTTTGATTGTACCACCACCACCTGGCTATATTCTCTCAATCTTAAAGGGAACTAAGTGAATATATGCATGAAGAAACAGGCTAGTTGGGTTATCAATTCTGCCTCAAAATATGGAGTTATAGCCACCAGTTTGGTGCCCTAAGGATGGTAGACTAGAGATGCCAGGAGTTGGGTCCCAAATCCCCATTTCTTATGGCGGCAGGAAAAATGAATGGGTCCAACCCTTCCACTGGGAGCAGCTGCTTTCTATGTTTGTTTGCTTATTCTTGAAAGTACTTTATTAAAAAGAACTAATAAGGCGACAACAAGTCATGAGAAGTTGAAAATCCAAAGACCTAGAACACAAAGAGACTTCTATATGAAGAGCATTTGCCAATAGGCAAGAAACAGAAGCAAAATTAAACGATGCTTTGGGAAATCAGGAGTGACAGAAACAGAATCCAAAGTTCAAGACTTGCCCAAAGAGAAGATCTCCACACAAAAATAACTACTCCCAGCTGAGCTTCTTCCCAGGGGACAGCATCATCTTCTAAGTAAAAGTCTCACAGAGACAAGTCAGCTCTCTGGCAACCTGAAACTCAGTTGCCTCTGACCAGTCTCCAAGAAACCACAAGCACTCACTTAGGTTTGGCGCAATTAGACTGGTGGCATTTCCAGGAGCCTGACAAAAGAGAACAAAAATTGTTCCAGGGAAAGTGTTGCCATTCTAGGTTTCAAGGAATTGGGGTCTTGGAGTCAACTTCTTAAAAGTATTAGCAACCAAGAGCTAACATAATTGCAACAGTTACTAAGCCAACATCTGGAGAATCCAAAGAACTCGTCCAGAACACAGAGCAACTTTTGTCTGAGAACATCTGCCAATCTGTAAGACACAGTGATAATTTATGGAATTTATCCCCATAAAAAACGTTCTCAAAATAGAGACCATGACATAATAATAATAATAAAAAAAAAAATAACCAAATCCGAGAGGAAAAATACCCTATGAGCAAAAACTACCAGGAACAACAGACTACAAATGACCTACATCTACGGTAGTGACTTCACAACACACACCTGTATATCAAAGATCACTCCATACGGGGTAAATATATTTCATTTTTATTTGTCAATTTAACCTATAGGGAAACCAACACACAAATCTTCACAGATTAGAATTAATTATCCAACAAAAACAATGAAACAAATATTCAAAGTCCAAAGAAATTAAAGATGAGCTCAAAAGTGTTTCATGAAACTGGAGAGTAGTTTGGAAAACAGTTAACTAGGCATTCTAGCACCAAAAAATACAATAATTGATATTAATAAGTCGGTGCACACATTTAATTGCAGATTAGACACAGCTAAGTAGGTAGTTAATAAGCCAGAAGATAGATCTGAGAAAATTGTCTAGAATGTATTAGAAGACATAAAATTATGAAAAATACAGAAACAATAAAGAACACAGAAGACAGAGTGAGAAATATCAACATTAATCAAGGAGAGGGGAGAAAAAGGAGACGCTGGTAAAGAATTTTCCAAAACTAATAAACTGTCTCACCGCGTGGGTGTGGTTCATCTGATGAAGCCAAGCAGACTACATAAGAAACAATCTGACAATGTGGAGCTGTTGACCTAACTGCCCAACTTCTGAAAGACTCAAGAGAAAGCGGAAGAGAAGACGTACATTTATTGTTTAAGGCATTTTGAGTTTGAACTCAGCCACACTCAGCCAGCACCATCCTAAACGATATCCATGGGGAGAAAAAAAGCAGCTGCCATTTATAGGGTGGCACGTGCCACACATTTATGGTGAGTGCTGGTTCAGCCGATAAAGTACTTTCTTTGAAATCATGAGGACTTGAGTTTGATCTCCAAAAGCTGGACACAGTGGCAAGCACTTACAATCCCAGCACCAGAGAGGTAGAGACCAGTGGATTCTTGGCGCCCACTGGCCACAAAAACAGCCTACTCAACAAGTTCTGGGGCCAAGTGACAGTCCCTATCTCAAAACAAAGTGTCCTCTGGCTTCTATGTACACACACACACACAGACGTGGTAGGGGGGCTCTAATTAATACTTCTTCCTGACATTTACTGTTATTACAATTATTCATCTATTGGCACGAGGTGAGAAGGGCGAGAAGAGAAATGGGGTGATGATAAGCTCTCTACAGAGACAGTGCCCAGCTGCAGGGGTGAAACCAAGGGAGAAATATCAGAACCTTCTCTTTGTCTTTTCTCTGGGACTTCCCTATAAGGTGAACATAGGTCTGCAACTTCCCCCACGAAAATTAATGACTATATGAACTAAGGGTTCTCACTATCTTATATACTCCAGGTTTTCAAGCATACTTAAATGGGGAAGAGAGTGAGCTCACAAAACTGTTATGCCTAGTTTCTTAACTTTGATCTTTCAAAGTCCAGAAAGCTTCCAAAGACCCAAGCAGAGAAGGCACTTGCCCCTGAGGTCCAAACCCAGAAGCGGCCGCCTTGCGCTCTTGGGTCCTCAGGACCTGCCTATGCACTGGACTTTTCAGCCTGTGGAATTTTATGGATTTTCCAGCGATGAGAGGCAAAGCATCCCCATCTCCTATACCCAGCAACAATACTGTTCACTTTCCCTCCAGCTCCCCACATGCACAGCAGGCGCCCTCGCTCCCCACCTCTGCTGTGCACACGCAGCTCCCAGCCTAGCCTAGCCTCCTGTATCTGGAATTCTTCCCCTGCGGTAGAGAAGGAGTCAACACCAGGGCTCTCATTTATTCATGTGCATGAGGCAGCAATGAAAGGGAATGGGGAGAAGGATGGACGGAAAGGGAAGGTCTAGAAAAAAGTTGTGGTGGGTCAGACACTGGTGGAAGAAATATCTCTATAATTTCAACTGCTTTTCAACCATGCTTTCTCTAGCTGGAGCCCCTGGGTGAAAGGTTTGTGTATTACTGGGGATGAGAGTTTGTGACCTTAATTATGTCTCCGCACATTTGGCTGTGCTGATCTTGAAACTTCCAGCAAGGAAAAAAAAATGTGGTTTCCATTACAGTATCACTGAGGGACTCGTACAGGGGCTGGGATCATTCAGATGAAAACACGGATGAGTAAGCCATGCCATTTTGTCTCCAAGACTTACATCCCTCCTCCACCCCTCCACCCCTGGCCCTGTACTTTATTTTTGAGACAGGCTTAAAATAGTTTATAAAATATGAAGCTCATTATCCCATCTAACAGATTTCATTTTGCATGAGTATAGATTAAAAGCCCCATGCCAATTCTTCCTCCTGGGTTTCTGAGGAAGACACTCTACCGCCTTTACCCTGGGCTGGGTGGGATCTTGGGGACACAATTCTGTTGCAGCAGCAAAGAGGCAGGAGGCCCCACTTCTAACTCACTCAGCTGCATGCCCATCACCAGGAAGGATGAAGAAGTACAATTGTGCTGTTGGGGCTTCTGCAAAGTTTGCCTGCATCCTCAAAAGTCTGAACCTGAACTAGATGCCCCTCAAGCCCAGGACATCTAAAGTCTGCCCATTCTTCCATATACAGTGACAATAGCAAGGTAATGGGTAGAACTGGAGTTGGCAATGGCAGTACAGATCTAAAACTCCATCATTTGGAAATATGAGACAGAAGCGGTTCTTTGAGTTCAAGGTCAACTGAGCTATACAGAAACTATGTCTCAAAAAATGTAGATGTCGCTTAGTGGTAAATTATTTGTCTAATATGTACAAATCCTGAGTTTCCACCTCAGCCCTGAAAAGAATGCAGGGAGTGAAGGTGGCAGAATGGAGCTGAAAACAGAAAGATAATGGAATAAGACCTCAACCTGGCGTTTTCTGATGTCACCTCTGGTTCCGCTAATAACAAACTCTATGGTTTTGGCAAATTAAAACATTTCTCAGTACAGAGTTTCCTTATCCCTTAAATGAAGAGGTCTCTCCCATCTAGATTCTCTTTTTGCTAGGGATAGATGCAAACATGGACATAAAGAAAATAAGGAAAACAAACCATTTCTCTTATCACTGATCTTGGTTGCCTTGATGTGTCTGGTTTCAACCTGATCAAGCCCCAGCTTCGTTCCTTTATATCGAGCTTGTCTGCTCTTCACTCCTTACCGTCATGGTCCTCTTCATTTTCTCTGTTATATCCTTGATCATCCAACTACTCCCAAAGGCAAAACGTACAATAACAAGTGCACACAGGGGTCACCTGACCTTCCAGTCTTTAACCGCTCCACATGCAGGTGCTGCTTCCACTCCAGGTCTCCTGTTTGGTGTGGAGCAGGGAGAAAAGACTGGACTCTTCATGACACAGCAATCCTCCCTGAGCTGACCCTTGGGAAGTTAGTCCAGTGACAATATATCCAGGTGAGCACACAAGCATACATGCACACACACACATACACATGCATACACAATACATACATACATATACATATATGCATGCATACACACATACACAAACACATACACACTTATATACAAACATGCATACACACATACACACATGCATACACACATACACACTTATATACAAACATGCACGCACACACACACACATACACACATGCATACACACATACACACTTATATACAAACATGCATGCACACACATACACACATACATACACACCCCAGGCCCCACCTTTTCCAGCCCTGAGTTTTCTCTGTCCCTCTAGTTAACTCATCTACAGAGTAAGAATGGCATCCTCTACAATCACGAGGTAACTGGAGGTTTGAATGGAGCAGAACCCACCTAAGGTCACACTTACCTCCTATCTCCAGTCTTAGCCCATGACATTGACTATTTGCTAAACAAGGCATCCGCACTAGAAATGCTAGAGTACTTCCTTATTTTTATTTTTTCTATTCAAAAGAAATAATTTTAGAAGCACTCTCTTTATTCCGCTCCCAACAGTTGCAATTTTATCTGCAACTTCTAATTTAGCCAATTCCTGCTTTCTGAGCCACTTCTGGAATTTCTAGCACTTATTGCAAGTTGCTATTATAAATTCAACTGTTGCTGGACCCTTGTGCTACCTGCTCACTCTCTAGAAGGCAAACTGCATGAAGACTTCATGCTTTCTTCATGCTGTCTCCCCAGCAAACAGCACAATGCCTCGAACATCTTGATTCACTGTTGGTGCTTGGTATTTACAAGTGGATCCGTAAGCCCATTTCTGCTCATCATTTTCTAACTTCTGTCACAGTCCCATGCCCCCACCTTAAATAGATTCAGGCCTCCCTTCTTGACCCCAGTGCCCCACCAATCATTGGTCTATTTTTACCTTGTATTTTCTGACATATTTCTCAAGCAAACGGTATGCACTGGCTGCTGCCTGCCCTCACCACTTCCTCCCACTGCAATCTGGCTCCTCATCATGAAGGCACTGAAACAACACTGCAAGCAGCCATCGGTGCCTTCTGCTACCAAACCCTGCACCATGTGCCATCCCCCTGAGCACAACGAACCCTAACTACCCCTCTCACTCCCCTGAAATCACCGCTCCTCCCACCCTTCAGAAATAGCTTCTCGTGTCTCTGATTTCCGCAAACTGTCTACGCTGTGCTGTCTTCCCTGGACTATGGACGGTTTCACTGTCGCTTCTGGACTCAAGATCATTCCCCTCCGACTTTAGCTGCTCCCTAGACCCACAGATGTACATACTATAATGCAGCTGCATTCTGTGATCTAAACTCAAGGTTTCAGCTTCTTCCAGTGTGACTTCTCCAGCTAAACCTACGCACAGCCCTTCTATCACCGTCAGATATGAAGAATCCAAAATCCCTGTTACTCTTGTCATGCTGTTCTTATGCATCCAAATTCACATTTTTAAAATCCCACCAGAACCAGGCTCTTGTACTCTGGAGTTCCCTGTGTCTTCCCTCACAAGAATCAGGTAGGCATGCCTTACAGCCCTCACTGTGCCTCCACCCATTTCACTTACTGGAATGTCTGACTTTGCCAAAGTTCTATTTGATATCGTGGAAAGATAAACACCTCCAGGTGAATAGTTTTTTCTTTCCTCCTATGCAATTCTGGTTATTTTTACCTACCAATTTTGTTGCAAAGTAATTTCCATGCATCCAAGTTTTTTCTTAGGCCATAAGCACCTCAAGTTATGCATCTTAGGATTCCTAGATCATAAGTCCACTGCCTGGATCTCGAGCATTGTTCAATACATGTTAATGGAATGCTATTACCCTGCCACCAGTTGTCTGTAACTTGACATGTAAGCATAGAGTGACCACACCCTCTCTCTCCGGCTTCAGTTCTCGCCACATAAGTGTTCTGCATCCTCTGACTGCCACCCTCATAATTAAGTTGCTGTATTGCTTATTCTGCTGACATGTGGCTCCTTTCACTAGATGTAAAGATTCCTGAAGACAAGTCCACTGTTTTCTTCAACACTATACCAAGATCCTCAGAGCATAGCACATAGTAGGTCCTTGGGGTTATTTATTGGATGAAGAAGCATGCCTTTCTTCATTCAGCCCACTTATTCATCCCTCCTAGGAATATGTTGCACTCATTTAGGGATTTAACCTGAAATAATGCACCCTGATATCATACATAAGTATTATAGGTGTTACTGGCGTGTGTTTGGTGGCTATTGTAGGTATTGTTGCGTGGAACCATGGCACAGCAGAGTTAGAAGAAAGAATCTACTTACAGGTAACCCACAATTGGATAGAAGGATATAGAAGACTCACAGAGGCAACAGCTAGTTTGTTGTTTTGCTGTGTTAAATCTTTTTCTTTGTATGGATGTTTTAACTGCATGTATATCTATCTGTGCACCCCGAGTGTGCTTGAGGCTCACAGAGACCAGAAGAAGTCATCAGATTTTCTTAGAATTAGAGTTACAGATGGTTGTGAATCATCGTTTAGATGCTGAGAATCAAGCCAGTGTCCTAAAAACAAGCAGAGCTCTTAACCACTGAGCCCCTAACCCACAGCTTTTGGTTCTTTAAGATCCTTTCAGGAGATGAATTATAAAATTCCACAGAGCTAGAATCTGATTCTCCAATCCCTCAAAGGTCCCTGTGATACCTGTAGATAGTATTACTACTTCAACTATTAACACAGTATCTATGGCTCTCACAATTTCACATATCACCTCCATCCACAAAGAGAAAAGCAAGCCATTGCTTACACCAGAAATTCATTTGGCTTTCTGACCATCGAAGAAAACACCTTTTGGCCTTCAACAACCATTAAACAATCCTCAATGGAAGAATCAACCCTGGGAGGCCGTGTTACCCCAGGGGAGTCTTGCTACTTTCCTTTCCTCATATCATAGTAACCTCTGCCCCGCTGCTTGGAAACCCCATACCAGCACTCCAAAGAGAGGCTATCAGTGTCCTCCTTCCCCCAGGACTTGGCCTAGATACATCGTACCTGGCAATCTCACACCGCGGACAATGCAGTACAGTGATACCCTCTCCTCCTGCCAACCAGGAAGGTAGCTGGACACAGTTTCACATGCATGCCGAAGATGGAGATGCAGGGAATCATGAGTCACAGTCAGCATAGGCGCTAACCCTTGCTATGTGGAAACAGAGGTTGTGGCTTTTCTCTTAGTGCTTGCATGATTTCAGCAAAAATACCTCCATAAGTCCATTTCCCGTCTGTGAAATGGGAACCGATGTGGCCTGCCCCAGAGAAGGGCACTGCAGATCAGAGGGGAAGGTAAGATACTAGCAGTTATCAAATTCTCACTGTTCTCCCTTTAACTCCTTAGTAAGGCTGTGATGATCCCGTTCCCAGGAGTGTTCAGATACTCTCTTAGTCAACATTATTTGCTAGATTTCCTATTAGGATACAACTTTGACCCAGGGGGAAATTGAAAAAAATGGTGGGGACAAAGCCCTGTCCTCCACTCACAGTGGGGAACACTGACCCCTGAGAATCAATTAAGCTACAGAAATCCCAGAAGAAAAGCACTGAGTGCTTGCTCGCCTTGGGTGCTGGCCACACATCCTGACTCCTTCGAAGCTCACGGCAATACCGGGAGGCGTGCATTAGTACTATCCACAGAAGCACGCGGAGCCCCTGGTTCCCGGACCTGGCACCTGAGTGCCCGCGGCACAAACCAGAACCAGGTGTGACTAATTAGGGGTACTTTTTCTGGAGGACACAGGCGTCAAGAGCCTGAGAAGGGGAGGGAAGTGGGTCATCTATAAAGGAGGCTTAGGGCAGTTGGAGAGAAAACAAAGGGAAGTCTGAGGAGGCTCTGGGGGAGACAGGGCACAACAGGGGGTTGCTCAGGGACAGTGTTTCCAGCCGCTGATCAGATAAGAGGTCTAGTTCCTATAACAGACATATGCCTGTGATTTTAAAAGCTAAATTAAAATAACTTGGTCTTGTATGAATATTCAGCCCAATGGGGAAGGAAGTTTACAAACAAAACTCCTCTTGTTAGAAAAACTCCAGCCCAGGAGAATCACCCAATACACTTTTCATGTTTTTCTCTTCTTTTTCTCAGTGACTAGTCAAAGGATGTAACGCATCATAGAAGTGCATCCAAAGAAGCCACAGGTCACACCAAGTGCACACACACAGCCACTAACAAGTACAGGAAAGCCATCCTAGGTGAATAGTCAGAGCCTGCGGCAGGCTAGTCCAAGTAGAGATTCCGAGTGAACTCCAGACAGAGGCCAAAGTTGTGCAGGCTGTCAGCGAGCTAGAGACAGGGCATCTGCTAGTGACAGGAACCAGGAACAAGAGCAGTAAGGACAAGACTGTCCAAAGAGCCTTCACGACCCAGGACAGGTGAGCTAGCTGCCCCTTGAGCCTGCACTGCACTTGGGCAGAATCAGTCCTTGGCTTGGAATGGTTGGGAGTTCTGAAGGTCGAGACAACAAAGAACAGTCAGTCGGGGAGATGGGAACGCTGCTGAAAAATCTCAGATTCCTGGCCAGAGTGGAGCCTCACGCCATGAAGTCCATGAACAAGAATGCCCCTCCCCTCCCATCTCTCCTACAGTACGAAAAGGATCATCCTTTCTCTGATTCCAGCAGAAGGTGGGCAGTGCCTGCCTAATGATGCAGAACTTACCTGGAACAAATTAAAAAAGATTTTTCACATGCAATGCAGCAAATTGTCATCCTAGGTCCAAAACCTGAGGAGGCCAGAACTGGGACCTATAAACTTAAAGTAAGCTAGAATCAACCTTCTAGAACACTGGACAAATGTTTTCCCAGGAATATGATGAAAACTCGAGGTTTAAGTTAGGTCATGATAGAAAATGTCTATAATTTCTAAAGAAAGTTGCATCAAGCATATGGAAAAATTACATTCCGTTATATTTTGTTCCTAGTTCATCTTTACTCTGAATGTGCTATTCTCACGGTGACTCTGTCATTTCTCTTGTTGTTTTACCCCAGAGCCATTTTGCCTTTGCTCTCTGACATCACATTAAAAGATGGCAACAAGCAGCCCCCAGCCTTAGCTCCATCAGAATCACTTGCAGAGATGCCAGTGCCAGTCCATGCCAAGGGTTCCAGTCCAGCTGCCTGGACTGGGGTTGGAAAGAGAACGTGAAACTATGTACACTGAGGGATGGGAATGTTGACCAAAGTTTCTGTCTCGCCTGGTCCCGCAGCCATTCAGTCCCAAAGAAACACACAGAAGCTTATATTAATTATAAGTTGTATGACCTATTAGCTCAGGCTTACTATTAGCTAGCTCTTCCAACTTAAATTAACCCATAATTCTTTGTCTACACTTAGCCACATGCCTTGGTACCTTTTCTCAGCGCAGCATTTTCATCTTGCTTCCTCTGCATCTTGCTGGTGACTGCGTCTCTGCCTTTCCTCTTCCCAGAATTCTCCTAATCTGGTTGCCCCTCCTATACTTCCTGTCTGGCTACTGGCCAATCAATGTTTTATCAAACCAGTATAAGTGACAAATCTTTATAGTGTATATGATGGGAACCAGTAGGTTTCTGGTTCAAAACCCCAAGTGCTTTATGATAGTCATCAGAATGCAGAAGATCCACTAGGAAGAAATCAAGCAGCCTAAAATGTATGCTACGTATGTTTCCAAATACCGTTTTCACCATATCCCAAAACTTCTACACTATACCTTCTTTTATATTATTTTAAATTTATTCCAACTTATACATAGATTTATTTTTAAAAATAATGGATTGGAGGTAAAAGCTCGGTGGTGAAGAGGGCTAGAAAGATAGCTCAGTCTTTAAAATGTTTGACTTGCAAGCATGAGAACCTGAGTTTGGATCCTCAGAAGGCATAGACAAAAAGCAATACACGGTGGCACATGCTTCTAATTCCAGCACTGGGGAGGCATATGGCAGGAGGAAACCTGGAGGTCACTGGACACCCAGCCTAGCCTACTCAGAGAGTTTCAGGCTGAATACAAAACCCTGTCTCAAAAATAAATGAAAAAAAAAAAGGAAAGAATGAAATGAAAAAAGAAAAAACCCAACTCTTAAGGAACAGCAACCAAGGTTGACCTATGACCTCTATAAGCACACATTCACAATAAAGAGAGAGAGAGCCCACAAGAAAAGGCATGACCCTGAAGAGAAAGAGGAATGCAAAGTTAGAAAGCAGGAAAAGGAGAGGGAGAAGAGGGTGCAATGGCCCAGCCTGGGGGTCAAAATCAGCAGAAATTTGGAGATGGACTGGAAAGTAGCAGGCAAGCTGTGAGCAATGGGGGTACAGGCATCATGAGTGTGTACTAGTGTACCAGGACAGAGAGAACAGGCATGAGGGGCAGAGGCTGAGGGGACAGGTAGGCTGGACAGGCAGACACCTGTGGCCCCAGGTTAAGGTAAGAAAGTTGGAAGGGTACAGAGAAGGCCGGAGTGAAAATGAGGAAGTAATGAAGGAAGAACACATAGGGTTAGAAGAGTCCACATGGATGCATGCGGTAAGATGAAGCACAGGCAGCATAGCAGACTCGAACATTGGGAAGAATTAATATCCTCCATGCTAGAAGCTCAGCAACATCTGTAAAACACCCAAGATCACCACAAAGTGGTGGTAGACTTTCCCACATGCTGGTGAATGCTCACTAGACCCATCAGGTCCCTGCAGAAACACCAAAACTCAATACTAGCGAGGTTGCTTCTTGCATTTCTCATCTGCATGAGCTTTTTTCCTCTCGTGGATGTCTCCACCATGGCAACTATCTCCTTAGCCAACATCTGTAAGCCCCCAAACCACAGGCAGTAGAATTGATAAACAGCAGGCAACACACACAGTAAAAACTGCGTCTGTTATTAATGAGAATAAATCATCCAAATGCAATGTCTGAGCAAACTGACAGTGCATTATCACATAAACCCTCCTATGCAGCACAGTTAGGCTCTCGAAAACAATAGGCTTAGCTTTTAGGTCTTACCAATAGCTGAACAGTGGTGGGAGAGATCAAAAATGTGTCTATGGTAAGAAAGCCCACACAGTTGTTTTCTGAAAAGTTTATTTCTGCTCTGTGGTGTGTTCTGATGTTCCCTCCTTTCAAGTGTGTGAGTCGCAGACTCATTTCTCCTTCAGTTGCAGCCGAGCACACAACTCAGGCTGGCATACAGCCTGTCCATTGTTTCAGGTTCCCGGGCTAACCTCACCGTTCCCCACTCCTCTCCACTCTTATCCCCTCCTTGCCTTCCTGAGGCTTGTGACTTTCAAGATGACATAAGGCACAGCAATAGCAAGGGAAAGATAAAATCCTAAAACGGATGAAAGGAGCTAAATTCTGTTTCCCTAGAGATCTGAGGGAAATTTGTTCACTGCTCTGCAAGGCAGGTTCATCACTCACTAATTCATTAATTCACTCATCCAACTAATATTTATTGAGCATTTCCCATGAGCTAGCTCAATCTGCAAAACATGGCATTTCCTACACAATGCTGGCTAACATTACTATATTTGCTATATAGAAAATCTTGCTTGAATGTGGATATATGTAATGTGGACATATTGTTCATAATACTGTATTGTCCATCAGCTAAAAATTAGTGCCATGAGCAATGTCCAACCCATGACAGCCTGGAAATCAGATGCCCTAAACAGTCTGGATCTTCACATTAAGGAACTCCCTACAGACACTGTGTACAGGAATGACCATGAGCCTACACAATATGGCCAAATGTGAAATGCACAGATACACGATTCTGGAAGGCAGTTTATGCTATCTAAGGGATCCATCAATCCATAAATTCACTACTGTGAGATGCTTTTACAGGAACTAATACATTCCCTGCAAACTCTATGATGTGGGTATTATTAATCTTCCCTTTCATGAGCCAAGACTAATGAGCCAAGGACAGATTATTTATTCAAGGACCCTTAGAAAGTAATGAATTTAGCACCTGAAACAAGTTTGCAGTTCATGGATTCCAGCATTTTATGAAAATTGAAAATAAATTATTATTACCATGGCTTATATGTTGGCGTCTACTTTCTTCTTTAAATTGGTGTGATATGCTAATCTGAACATGGCCTCTGTTCACACAACTCTAAAAGCTCTCTACGCCACTAGCAATCTCTCAGCAGCGTACTCAGCTCTGGGTTGTTGCGTGCCACCTGTTCTTGTCTTTCCCAGAACACCTGCAGGAGAGCAGGGACTAGTGTGCCCCTAACAGTCAAGGGCCATTCTGCTCACAGGCACTGGGATGGGTAGTTCATCTGCAGCCTCTCACTTAACCCCACAACAACCACTTAAATCGGCACCACGATCATAGGCATCTCTTTATACAAGGAAGGAGACAGACATTGCAGGATACTAACTTGCCTGAGATCACACAGCAAAGGGTGGTTCTCTTACCCCTCCCCAGTCTGGGATCCCTACCAGCACAAAGTTCTGGCTCCCTTCTCAATCCTCATCTCAAGTCTGGCTTCCCATGGGTGTTTCTCAGTGCTAGCGAAAGCCTGCTTCCCGAGTATGCTGGCTTGGGTTCCTCCATCTTTGATTTCTCCCCCCGATAAGGCCCTGGTACATCTGCTCTGGGCAGCTCTGCTTCCTCCTAGCATTTGCCTCCGGGTATACTTGAGACGACCCCTAATGGGGGGGGGGGCAGTTTGGGGTAGGTAGTAGAGCTTTTTCAAGACCATATCTTTCATCAAAGATTTTTGTCTCACTCTTGCCAAAACTTCTTAAAGGAGCCAGAGCTCTCAAACGCAACATTCAACATTTTATAAAACCAATTACTACACAAAGTTCACAGTGGCCTTTCTTTACAGTGGAAGGTCTGGACTTGGATGATACTACGGGGAGATTTGATTACATTAATAAATGAGGGTGAAATGAATTAAGGTCAGAGTAATTTGAAAAGTCAAGCTGTCTGTCTCTTTTCCTTTTCATAACCACAAATTCTGCACAAGATCTGTGTCTGTAGACAGTCCACAAAGGGAGCTGTCCCCAGGAAAAGTGCTGTAACTCCATGATGCCAAGATGCAGTTAAAGGGGAGGAACTTCGCATTTACTAAGCACCTAGTGAGCACACTGGCTATGATGGTATGTTTTACATGCACAGATCAAGGAATTCATGCATGGTAAGGCAGATAGGTCCCAGAATGTCCATTTCTCAGATGGGGAAACAAGCTCAGATGAACACACAAGTCCATGTAAGGTCACAGAACTGGGCTGAGACAGAAGTCTGCATAGGGATGCCCCAGCTTCCACTGCAGGGACCAGACTCCTCTCTGCATCACTCCTCAGATGTTGGAGAGCCCCACAAGACAGCTTAAGTTGCTGGACTATAATACTGAGCCTGGAGAAAAACCCAGCAAGAAACATGATTGTGCTGTACAGCTGCTGCCCCAAAGGCTCTGTGCTCCCTATCTCCAGCTGGGTCACACGTGTCCCCAGAAAAGCAACCTTTCTTTTATCTGCCATGGCTTGCTCCCTGCTGTTGCTCCATGCCTTCTTCTTTCTTTTCTTCCCCCACTCCCCTTTCTCTGTGTCTATGTCCCTCTCACACACACATGCTTCTACACATACACCCATACACAGACAGACGCATGACCAGATACGCACTCAGGATACCTCGATCCAGCAGCCGAAGCAAGCGGAGATACCAAAGATACCACTGGTCCCAGAAGCGGTCCGTCATCCCACCCTGAACTCATCCTTCACAGCCAGTCTCCAGGGCAGAGCCTCATCCCACCACCACCACCGACCGACCGACTCAAGGCCAGATCCGCTGATGTTGGGCTCACACGCAGCCTGCTCTAAGCAAATGCCTGCCTACAAAGACAGCCACCAGTCCTCCCACACAGAGGCTGACTGTGCCGGGAGCCCGTTTCACAGCAACAAAGGAGCAAGTGCAGAACAACGCCTGTGCAGACTGAGCCTGCATGGACCCCAGGGAAGGCTGGAGTTGCAGGGGGAGGGGGGAGTCAGTGAGGGTTCCTGCACATAGTGAGGTTTGAGGTAGCCCTTGAAATGAAAATCTACAGACAAGGCCACTGTTAAAATTTCATTCTAGTATCTCCTACCATACTGGCTTCCTGCACCTCCCACACAGAGGCCAGAGGCTCTTCCAATAGGACGATGAATGGGAAGCCAGACGCTCAGCCTTCTGGACTGCAGAACTAGTCCAAAAAGTCCAAAAAGTCCGTCTGCCTCACTGCGAGACCTCGGGTACTCTCCATGCAAGACTGCTAGACCCTCACAACCAGAAAAGGGCTTATTGCTCCTTTCTTCCTCCTTCCCCTCACAGATCCTATTAGGGAGACAGCGTGGGATCTGAGGTGCTGCATTCAAGTTCAAATCCCAGTTCCTACTTAACACCTCCTGGCCTTGAGAAAGCTACTTCAGTCCTTCTGCCTCAACTCCCCAGGAAAGACCAGTATTTGCTTCACAGAGGAACTGGGAGGCTCAGTGCATAGGAGGGAAGCCCCGGCATCACCGGAGAGTGAAGCAGACAAAAAGTGCCCTCAGACCTCCTCCTCTGCGCTTAGAACCTTGGTCCCTGTACCTCTCACCCTTCGGTCCTTACCCGGGCCTCTGCTCCAACACCTCCTGCCAGAGCCCATTCTCTCCATGGCCCTTCTCAGGGCCAAACCCTAAACTTTCCAAAGTCTGACCGAAACACCACAAATGACACAGAATCTGGACAGCCTTCCCGATCTCCCTCCTTTGTATGTCTTTTCAATCCACTTCCTCCTTGGTATAAGAAACTTTTCCCTTACTGGACCATCAACTGCATGGAGTTCGGATCTGCTCCTTAACCATCCTTGGGGCCTCCAAAGCACCTGACACAGTGCCTTATCTCAGAAGCATTAAGTCAACAAATACGGATTCCAGATAAGCCACGCCATCTTACCTGGACGGCAGGAGAAGTTTGCTACTGCACCCCAGCCTCCCAACACTATTTCAGGCTTCAAAGGGTACAAGAGGAGGGGTGGAACACTCTGTTCTCGCCTGCCTCAGGACTGCTTAGCCAGCGAGCTGGCCACTTACACTAGAGGGCCGTCTTTCAGGTGGCAGAGTGTCCTGATGACAGAAATGAAAGCAGAGGGTACTCCAGATCTGGAGCACCTTCAGTTCGACAGCCATGTGCACATCATTCCTCACAGTTTTGCCTAGCCTGGGCCTCTATCCATCCTCCTGGCCTCTATCGGGCAGCTGGAGGGAGGGCTCCTCCAGCCTCCACCATTCCTGGGACTCTAGAAGGACTCAGACTAGGCAGGAGGCCTGTGGGGGAAGCTAGGAGAGAGGGAGAGAGTGGGTGGAGCCACAGTCTCTGCCCCCTGTCCATACCCAGCATCCCTATTGCCTTAGCAGGCCTTCTTAAAGGGCAGCTGTGGGACACAGCAGAGTCCTCGCCACCCAAGAGGCTATGGCTCTGTTACTGCAATTTTTTTTACTGCCTTAAATGGACAAGAATCTTGTGAGCAGCTACCACAAGAATGCAAAGCCCCCTCCTCTCTCCAGCGAGAAATGACCGAGTTCTTCCCCTTTTGTGAATAACAAAAATCCCTTGCTCACACGTGACCAGTACTTTTTAGTTCACAGAGTTCTTTCACATCTGTCAGCTCCTTTGGGCCCAAACAGCCCTGCAAGAATCACCTTCCTGTCTGCAGAACGCCAGACCCATGTTCCAAGAAACTGAACAATTTACGTCAAATGATGCATAGGTGTGACCTGCCTCCCCCTTGCAGAGGTCTCTGGGGCTCACTTCCAGAGCGAAGGTAACACCTTTCTTTCATAACAGGGCCAGACTAACAGCAGCGCTTAAGAGGCAGGGCAGTGCCCGCATGCCATGCCACAGGCACAGGAGGGACAATGACTGACCAGCAGCCTTTGATATTGTGCCTTGGACCCTGGCTTATGGTTGGCCAGAGAGTACATCTCCAAATAAGAATGCCAAAGTCAAGCTTGAACTGTGAGACTCCTTCCACGGCAGAAGACCTGGCCAGAGAGGGGCTGTGAGGGAACAGCATCACCTGGGAAGCAGACAACCCTCATGCCCTTATAAGACCATGTATAAACTACAGTGCTCTCCTGGTGCTGATGCTGGGCCTGGAAAAGGACGCTAACTCTGTCCTCTCCCTTACTGGGTTCCATTCTCCACAGAATAAAGACTGGTAAAGAACAGCATGGGTGCAAGCACTTCACCCGCACACAGTGAACCCTGGGGCACAGCATCTCCCATTGGGTCAAGCCCAGGAGGAACCCATTCAGTCTGGAATTCTACTTTTGGTTAGCTTCAACCCATTAAGCAGGGCTCCGTGGTGCCCCCCAGCCCACCATCGCTCATTTCTACTATTCCCACAGAGCCTCATAAGCCTTCCTTGAAAACAGCCATTCTAGAAGTTGAATAAAATGTTCCAAGAGACCGCTAGGATTGTCATTCAGCTGGAGAGCAATTAGAAAGGACGGGGGTATTGCCAGGACAGGGCCTTATTAGGTAGGTTTTTTGCTGTTGTTTTGTCTTAAACAATGATGACACAGTGGCTCCTTCTTTCATCATGGTCAAAGCAGGCACAGCCATCCCTCCTGGCATGGCTCCGTCAGCCCACTGCAGGCCAGCAGCACCCAGCCACAGCAGAGGGCTGCTGCCTGCCTGGGTGCTCTGCAGTTACTTAGTGTCTTAACTGCAAAGTGTTCCCTTCTCTCCAGTGTTCCTTCTTCCATTCTTGGCACCGCTCTCTCTCCATCTTTTCACCCGCCCCAGAGAAAAACACTGTGTTCCCAATCAGATAAAGCCAGCATTAAGTGGATGGAGCAGAAGGCAAGCAGCAGCGAGGGAGGAGAGAACCAATCACATCCCAAAGCTTTTCCGCTCACCTCCCAGGACAACTGGGACCACTGATGGCTCGGCAGCCCTAGCCACCCTCCTCAGGCATGTGCCGCTAACTGGCAAGTGAAGACCACACAAGAGGTGGCCCAGCAGCTGGCGTCTGTGAACCAGAATGGAGACATTCTCCTCCTACCCAACTCCAGGAAGGAGGCTCCGCCAGGCTGCCATTTTGCCCTGCAGTCTGCGCTTCAGCTGCAACATGAACCAAACGCTCTAGCAGACACCGTCCTCAGCCACCTCCCACGGCACTTCTGGTCCCTCAGCAATTAATGCCCGAGTGGTACATGGAAGTCAGGAGCAACATCTCAGAAACTTCACCCGGAGAATGTCACGGGCACTTGCCAGTCTCTCCTGGGACAGTCCCGTGTCCCCAGGTGAACAGGCTCCTTGGGCCCACACACGAGGATGCTATCTTTAAAAAGTATCACCCAGTCGCTGAAATTCAAGTCCACCTCTCCCAGGAGGCCTCTCCCAGCTAATCTCACCCATTCTCATTCCAAGTCCTCAAACTTTAATGGGCAGCAGATTCACCTCAGAGGGTTGGTAATCCATGCAGACGCCACCCTCCCAGAGGCCTGCATCTTTAACCAGCTGCCCTGGGTGACTCAGAGATGGTAGCTTGTGTGCCCAGTCGCTGCTCTCCTCCCTTCAGCACTAGCTCCACTGAAATAGTTTGATTGAATTCTACAAAGTACCCTGTCTGCTCGCACACCCCAGGAGTCCAGGTCAGAGTGTCTCTGAGTTCCTGTCCTGGCAGGCTAAGGGAGATGTAGTGGAGGGCCACACAGGAAGGGCGAGACGCCATGTACCTTAGACACAGAGCTGATCCTCAGCTCTCCACAGGTTTCTGAAGACATTGCCGCTGCCAGACCACTACAGATCTGTACAATGGCTTTAAACACCACCTCAAATATTGGTCCGGCAGCCAGGAGGAGAGACCAGGGCTGATTAGCCTGCACTGTTCCTGCTTTTGTGTAGCTTTCCTGTCGCTCACCTATGACCTCTGGGAGATCTTATCTCTCTCCCTTGACCTAGAAAGGTATCACAAAACCTCTTACTGCACTGGCTCAAACCACACAGTCAAGTAGAAGAAACTTAACCTCCCACCCTTTTCTGCCCTCCCAGAAAGCCACAAGACGCTTCACGCTATCCTGAATCTCCAGCTTCGCTACCCCAACAGCCCCAACCAACCAGCAGCTGTTTCTCAGTCTTCTAGAGCCCCTCTCTTCTGGGTCCAGGTCCCTCTTGAGTAAGCCCCGTGTATCGTGGTATAATAATCCGATCCCTTCTGTGGTATTCGTGATAACAGACTTTATACTAGGCCCTTAGGAGTTCTTGACACTTGCGCCAGAGTGTGGCCTACAGTGAAGGATCAGACCCCACAGAGCTTTTCACCTAAATCTCCCAACCCTCCCAAACTCACTTTCCTAGTAAGACCACGATGACCTGGCAGACAGCCTTTCCTGAAACACCCAAATCAACCTTGGAAACCAGCTCGGAACCCAAACCGAGGGGCCCTATCTATCCAGAGGTCATGGTGACCTGAACTTCCTTCACAGCATCTTATTCCCTCCCCTCCATCTTATTCCACTGAGAGCAGTTTCTTCACCCACGAAGGAACTTCTGTGGCTCCATGACCTGAGGACACCTTGAGGCAATGGGCTGCCTGCCTCTTAGGCAGTGAGTTTTCTCTCTACCATATCCCCAGCATCTGAGAGTCATCAGGAAGTTGAGGTTACCAATCACCGCCACAGAAAGCAAGCTCACACAGGCCCTTCAAGGAGTCTCTCGAGTCTCTCCCGTCTCTCTCATCTCACACCCTTCCTCATCTCCCCCAAACCCTTTTCAAGTCCTACGGTACCAATTTTATCAAAAAAACCCAAAACACCACACAGTTAACACCACAGTTGGCAACTGTGAGCAGAAAGCACAAAAGGATGAAAGGAAGCTCACTCTTCCCCCAAAGAAACACTAAATTTTGGTTAGCAAATATCTAAAGCCAACATTTTTTAAAATATTCTCCGAGAAATTTCTCCTTTTAAAGTGTATAACATTTGGATGAGAAAACCTGCAATTAAATCAGAGATAAATACCTTAGTATTTACATGCATGCACCATCTAAGGTAATAAGACACACTAGCCAATTTGAATATCTTGGTTCTTATTTTCTTTATTTTTCCTTTTTCTAATTAATTGTGTGTATGTGTATACACACATGCACGTGTGTGTCTCAGAGGACAGCATGCATGCACGTGGGTTTCTCAGAGGACAGCATGCATGCATGTGGGTTTCTCAGAGGACAGCATGCATGTAAGTGGGTGTCTCAGAGGACAGCATGCATGCACGTCGGTGTCTCAGAGGACAGCATGCATGCACGTGGGTGTCTCAGAGGACAGCATGCATGCACGCGGGTGTCTCAGAGGACAGCATGCATGCACGTGGGTGTCTCAGAGGAAAGCTTGAAGCAGTCAGTTCTCTCCTTCTACCACATGTGTCCGGGAATCAAAACTTAGGAAATCAGTCGGTGGCAGCACCTATACCCACTGAGCCAGCTCACTAGCCAGAGGTGTAACTCTCACCTATAATTCTTTACTGAGGAGGCTGAGGCAGCAGGAACACAAGTTCATGGCCAGCCTGAACTACAGAATGAGCCTTTCTCAAAACACCAAAAAAAAAAAAATTCATTTGCAGTAATTATTTTCCAACAAATGAATTATACTGATGTTTCTTTAAAACCATTAGCCATGTGGACAGCCCTTAGCACCACAGAGATGGGAACGTGAGTTTCTGCAAAGGTGTTCAGGTGAAGAACAATAGTGAACCAGTTGGAATCCCTAGAAGTCCATCAGTCCTGGCCTCCAGTCATGGGCGAATAAAGCCTCATCAGTGACAGCAAGAAACACAGACTACATACCATCAAGAAGGAAAGCACTAATAAACTTGGGTGGGAAGGTTTACCCAAGCATGAGATAGACGTTTTTCTTTCTCCCTTACTCTCTAGATGGGCACACAAGCCACGTGAGAATCAGGGGCTGGACAGCAGCCATGAGAGGCCTACTTATCACTGTGTATGTTTTTACACTTTTTGGACTTTTATCATTGTACTACATTGGCTAACTTTTTAAAAGACATTTTAAAATAACAGAGTCAAGAGTAAATAAAACCGCTCTTGGAGTTTCCTGCCACATAGAGGACCGTGCTAGACAGAAATTCCTAGGAATCCCACCTTCCATCTAGAAACAGCTTCCACCGTGTGAAATAAGGCCACTTTGGAGGTTCCTGCCCGCCCCCCATCTCCCCAGTAGAACCTAAGGAATCTGCACAAGTCAGAGCATCCTGGCCACCCCGATAATCATAAGAGATAAAGTGTCTAAACCATTACAACTTGGGGGAGTCATTGTAGTGTAATAGACAGGGAGTGGCAGATGCATGAAATGCAGGCAAAGGCACAGACGAGGTAAGATCATGAAGAGAGCCTTGCGGAACGACTGCCTCATTTCACCTAGAAGACAAAGAGCATGCCTAGTCTATTTATCTACCTGTCTACCGATCTCAGAATTAGGATCCTGAAGACAGGGTTGTCACAGAGGGTGTCTAATTAACATGCTTGCTTGAATTTTAAAAAGAAGCCAGACGTTCTCTGACAGGAAGTGAATGGATCTGATTTGGCTGCTTGCTCTCATGAGACGCGTGTTTTCCAATTCACAGGACTCTACAGCTCCAAGATTTTGAAGAAAATATATTTAAAGCCTATATACAATATTCAACAGGCTAGATAATCTATATCATCTGCAACTATTTAAACTTAAAGCTAAAAAGAAGTTAAATGTGTGAAACAGCACACGGTTTTCAATATTCCTTGAGGATACACAGGCGCGAAGAAGCTCAAGGCCCACTCAACTGTGGCAAACCCACACGATGGGAGAGCATGAGACTTGTGGGAAAGAACCAGGAGGCATTCTGTGAATTAACATGCCAAGATCTTTGAGATGAACCATTGAAGGGCTGTGGCTGCAGCTCAGTGGTACAGAATTTGCCTTATATGTGCAGTTTATAATCTCTTGGTTTTAATCTTGGGTTTAATCTCCAGCACCACTCCCATCCCTGAAAAAATAATTACGTTTTAGAAAACCACTTATAAGTGAGTACAGGTGATAATTGTCTTTCTGGGTCTGGGTTACCTCACTCAAAATGATGTTTTCTAGCTCCATCCATTTGTCTGCAAAATTCAGGATGTCGTTATTTTTTCTGCTGTGTAATACCCCACTGTGTAAATGTACATTTTCCTTATCCATTCTTCAATAGAGGGGCATTTAGGTTGTTTCCAGGTTCTGGCTATGACAAACAATGCTGCTATGAACATAGTTGAGCACATGTTCTTGTGGCACAATTGAGCATCCTTTGATATATTTTAAAGATAAAGCATAGAAAACCAGCCCACAAATCATAATTCAAGAGAACCGTGATACCAGTGAGGACCCTAAGAGAGACATACATAGATCTAATCTACATGGGAAATAGAAAAAGATAAGATCTCCTGAGTAAATTAGGAGCATAGGGACCTCAGGAGAGGGTTGAAGGGGAGGGAGAGACAGGGAGGAGAGCAGAGAAAAATGTAGAGCTCAAGAAAAATCAATCAAGAAAGAAAGAAAGAAAGAAAGAAAGAAAGAAAGAAAGAAAGAAAGAAAGAAAGAGCTAAAAAACAGAAAATACCATCCTGCAATGGCTCTAAACTATTAGAATTCCAGTTTGTTGCTGATTATATGTAAATCTGTACAGCTGTTAAAAAAAAGCAGTCCAATGAGTCCTTGAGAGAAAGAGAATTTTGGATTATTCAGAAATCCAGTTCTAAGGTACCAAGCCCAAAGAATTAAAAACTCATACTAAAAAAAAAAATTATTTGTGAACAAATATGAACAATGACACTATCAAAAACAGCCAAGTGAAGAAAGAACTCAAATGACCATCAATGTGTGAAAAGATAAATAAATTGTTCTCTAAAAAAATAATAATAAATAAATAAATAAATAAAAAGAAAAAAAATAATAATAATTAACTTGAAGATATAAAATGTAGAACAGCATACAGGAATACTTTAGCCAAAATTGCTGGGACCAGAAGTATTTCTGATTTTAGTATTTTAGATTTTTCAGTATTTGCATAATACTTACTAGGTAATCATTACTAACCTAAAACTTTAAAATGTTGCAAAATCCAAAACTCTGCAGACATCTTTTTTGGTTCCATGTTTTAGATTGTTCAGCCTAGAATTAATATTCAATGACTATTGGTAAGAAAGTGGTGATGTATAGATTTAGATTGCTTTTAATTCACAAAACAAAACACTCAAAGTATTCACAAGAAACTAATAATACTAATGGCCACCAGTGGGAAAGTGCCATGGTGGTCAGGCAGAGGGGTTATATAAAAATCCCTATTATGTATTGATTGGATTTTCTAACATTGTAAATGCATTATATTTAAATATATTTTAAGTTCTCACAGAAAAAAGTGTAGGTAAAATTATAAAATCATGAACATGTGCCAAAATAATACCCAAGAGAAAAATGTTTCTCACATTTGCAACAATATGTAATTCAAAAAATTAAGATTTTTAATTTACAAGAAGCTACTAAGAAACATTAGGAAAAAATTAACAACATGATACAAAAATAACTAAAGATATAAACAGACAATTCACAGACATGGAAATACAAATGTCACAGAAAAACTCTACGGAAATTCAAATTAAAAATAATAACAGCTGGCCACATTTTATCAATCAGCTTGACAAAAACAGAAAACAAAACCCAGGCTAGCTAGAGAGTCAACTGATATAAAACTTTTAGTACCAACTTTGCATTACTCATCAATATTGCCAGCATGCATAACCTCCAACCCAGCAATTCCACTCTGAGACCCTCGTCTACCGCAGGGCCACCTCTTACACACATCGCAGCACATCAGGCTTAGTAAATAAAAAAGGAAGCGCAACATAAATTCCTAACAGTAAATAACTGGTTAAAATAAACTATGATAGTCTGTATTATATTTAGAAACCTTTAACAAGGACAAGCAATTCGATGTACTGGGATGTGAAAGAACGTCCATGCTCTATTATGTGGAAGAGTACAGTTTTCAAAATAAATGGCGATAATCTGTGTTATTCCACTTTGTGAACACACACACACACGTATATATTTCAATGTGCATCAAAAAAGAGTTCTGATAGAAAACACACTAAACTGGTAACAGAAGTTGTCCCTAAGGACCAGGGGAATTTCGCACTCAGAATTGTGTTTTATACGCTTTTATGTTATAACTTTTTAGCATAGCCATTTGTTACTTTGGTAATTTTCACAGCATTTCAGGCTGACAAAAATAGAAACCCAGATCTTTTTTCCCTCAGGGACAGGCAACAGTTTCCTTCTCCAGACTCCCTACTCACAGGATATAAAATGTGAGATGGTTTCAGACAGCCCGCAAGTTGGAACCACCACCAGACTTGCCCACCTCAGCGGCCAGTGGGTGAAGTTTTATCAGAGGTCAGACCAGAGTGCCATTCATCCCCTGCTTTGCTCCGCATCCCTCCCTTGCCACATTAATCCAGACAAGCGCTCTGTGAACTCCAAGAGTTTCAGCAGGAGCCCCAGCTCCTTGCAGGCTATTCAGCTATCTGCCACTTAGATGTCTTAAGGGGCTTTGGTCAGTGATAACAACATTGTCTCTTCTCAAGTTTCAGTCCTAGCCAAGAGAGACTGGCTATCTAGAACAGTGGTTCTCAATCTTCCTAATGCTGCTACCCTTCAATATAGCTCCTCATGTTGTGGTGACTGCCAATCATAAAATTATTTCATTGCTACTTCATAACTGTGATTTTGTACATTTATTAAACATATTGTAAATATCTGACATGCAGGATAGCTGATATGTGACCCTGTGAAAGGGAGAGGTCACAACCCACAGGTTGAGACCACTGGTCTAGAGCTTTAGATCAATTCTGAATTCACACGGAAGACACTGGGGGAAGAGTTGCATGGTCCCTTAGTGGCATCTGCCAAAAACAAGGTGCTGAGAGTCATAACATGTGGATGTTCTAATGGAGCATCCCCACCTTCTGCTACAGGCTCTGACTTACCCACATCCCTACTCTGGGTGTGGGGAGCTGCAAGTGTCGGCAGACAGGCAGCACAGACTAAAGGAAGGTGGTGTCTGGTCATGGCCGTGTCCCCCATAGTACATCTATCAACAGACACTGTGGAAGTAGTGAGGCCAAGGGAAGTGAAGCAGCTCTCAGTGGAGATGTGGCTCCAAACAGATGCAGACGGATAACTCCAAACATATGGGTACGAAGCTGGCCTGAGGTAAGCCCTGAGCCTGAGTTCCATCTGTCATATTTTACTGCTATTTGTCTCAAAGACTTGACAACTGTACCCACGTAAGAACATGCCTTTCACAATTTTGAAATTTCCAAGTACCCTGTTAACTGAGAATTCACTCATCATCCCTATCTTTATAACCAAAAACAGAAAGAAAAGAAAAAAATCCAAAGCCAAAAAACCCCAGTCCTTCATGTGTTGTAACTAAAAACACTCAGTAAACAAAGCCAGTCCTTGGGCTCCCTTGGGGAGGAATTGTCTAAGAATGCTTCTTTTCTTTCATCTGGTGAAAGAAAAAGACACAGACTTGCTAAGGCCGTGTGGAGAGCATCTTGAAGACATTAATTTTTCCGAACACAATGTGTGGCTCACGTGTTTTCTTCAGAGCAGGCGGCAATAGGCACCCTTAATGCCAACTCTGCTTCTGGCAGTCACGGTGTTTCCAAGGAAGCAGTCATTGTGAGCCCTGCGAAGATGATAGGGTGAATTTATAAGGCATGGGGCCAAGATATGGTTACCATGACTTGCCACAAGACCCTGAAGACTTGGGGGTGGACTATCAGTTCTGAAGCAGGTAGAGAATAAACAGAATCAATACTTCCATCCATCTCTTTTCCTGGCCAATCATCACTCAGCACAAAGGTGTCAATCAACTCATCTTTTTTTTCTCCATCTGTGTCTTAAAACTTGTAGCCCCAGCAATCACTCAAAGTGGCTTGAGCTCCAGGAGAAGTTGCCCTACCCCTGAATAGTGGTTCTTAAAACATTTCCATCTCTCCTCCTCCCAACTCAGAGATAGGACCATTCTCGTTGCCCTAAGTTTGCTCTTACCTAGGACTTCTCTTCACAGAGGACAAGACTAAACAAAGCCATCCACTGAGGCAAAAAAAAAAAAAAAAGGAAAACTCAACAATAAGAACATGCCAGAAGCTGTCGGTATCAACTAGACATCCTCTAAGTTAACCCCCGACTATCAAAACCCAGGCATAACTAACTGTATGCCAAGACTTCCATGGGGGAAGAGTCAGTGCTATTCATAGGGGTGGGGAGACAGAGAAAGAGAGAGAGAGTCAGTCAGAGGCTGACTTAAGCTTTACCACTACCTAAGACTATGGAACCAATCACCCTCATATGCCAGTGCTAACATCCAAGTCACGTCATATTGGTCAAATGACTCTGGTTTTTGGGGGTTTTGGGTTTTGTTTGTTTGTTTGCAAAATAAGAAGAGTTAGTAACACTTCACTAAGATAATAAATATAATATCTCCCACACAGCAGCTTCTATATATGTGTGCATGTTGTGATTATCACTATGATGTTGCAAGCTTTCACTGTTGATGCTAAGCTATCTCTTCCCTTTGGACTATTGCACATATTCTTTGTAGGCTTTGGAAGGTCGTAACCACTCGGCCTTCACCCAACTCTCCAGGCCCACAGGAAACCTTCTCTGGTCCACTCAGACGGGCCACACACTAGACTTCCACAGGATCGTATTACATTTAAGCGCTCCCTATCGTCTGTCTGTCCAACCAGCTCCTGTTCATCACCGTATCTCAAATTCCTGGCTGAGAAAAATCATGGAGTAAGTGAGCACCGAGTGAACAGGTAAATGGAGAATGAGCGAAAGGCAGCCCCAACTTGTTCAGCAAGCGTTTACTAGGGCGGAGCTACCTCCGAATCACATCCTGAACTATGACTGAGATACAGGAAGGAACGGAGACCCTGGCTGTGATCACAAGCTCTCAGCTGCACCAACGGTCTGCCTTGTAGCAGCAACTCAGGAGAAAAGGGGATGGAACAGCTGAGGCTAGACTTGGGCCACTCGACCTGCCTTGGACCATCTCTGGGACACCAGGGCTGGAGATGTGGGGACAGCCAGGAAACGTTCAGTGCTGGGACTAAATTTTGGGTATCAAACTTGAGCTGACAATGCTTCTTCATACAGTCTTCCCCAGGCCCTCCGTACAGATGGGGTACTGCTCCTTTGAGATAAAGGAGTTCCTGGACTGCGTGACCCCTCAGAGTGACCAATCCCTGTGACAGGGCTTCAGTGAGGCCCTTAAGCCGTGCAAATACAATCACAGTCTAAAATCCTTGCCCTGTAGAGTCCTGTGCTGTGGTTATGCACTCACCCAACCCCTCAACAACAGCTAGACCATGATGAAACTGTAGCCCGTACTGGGTGGGAGTAAGGAGACAGTTTCTCACCCTACAGATAATACAAGACATAAATACGCAGTTAAAGAATTTATTTTAGAGGGGGGGATGAAAGAAAGAATGGAATGGCCCCGTCCAAAGCAAGAGGTCAAGGAGATACAATCTTTCCCAGAGGAATGCAGGTCAGTCTGGGGTGGGTTTGTTTAGCTTGAACTAAGCAGTGGAAACCTTGATGCTGCTTGCCATCCCTGCATGTTGCAATTAAAAGTGGCCTGCAGTTTATGGGGAAAGAAAAGGTGACCTTTTCCTTATAAGGAATTTACCAAGTACCAGTCCAGTTCATCCAAAAGAAACCTGGTCAGTTCATTGTATCCTTGCTGTCTGCAGACTGTCTTTGCCAGACCGAACTCCTGCAAGACTTTGCCTATCATCAAGGGCCTCCCACAATGCACTGCTCAGGAAGGACACAGCAGAGTGAAAAAAACGACAACAGTTCATTCATTTTGTGTCGCTTCTTCCATTCTGCGATCCTCAACTTTTTTTGAGGCCTAGGTTTATTTGTTGTTGTTTGGTTTGAGTTTCTTTTTATTTATTTTGTCTAAGTTAAGTAAAAAGAAATAGCCAGAGGTTTTGTTTTGTTTTGTTTGGGGGTTGTTTGTTTGTTTAAATCTTGTTTCTTCTACTTTTCTCTTTTGAAGCAGGGCACACACCACCACTCCACACCCAAATAAGACCACCTGAGGAATTCTGGAGAGCGACCTGCCCAAAACTCTGCCTGGAGCATTTGCTAGCCTAAACTTACTTGAGCACAAATCAAACACAATTTCTATTTCTAGTAAGAAAAAACTGAAGTAACTTTCCCTTGGCAATTACATCATAGGCGCCTGAAGTGATGTTTTCCATCTTGGTTGTCCTAAAAACAAAGGAACATATCTTTTCCTCAATGAAAGTCCAGGCGTGGCTACTTCTAGAAGGGCAGTGGTACTCTGACCCAGGGAACATGGCAACCCGGAACACATTACCCTGGTAGTGTTAATTCTCCACCTCCTCTTCCAGGACTTAGGTTCTACCATCAGAACAGTTTTGAGGACCATCTGTAGCATTATAACACATTCCAGTGCTGGACAAAAGTGACCTGGGGGGTTGTCCATCATTTCCCTTCCTCTTCCGGGTGTTGCAGAGTAGTAACCCGAAGGCCTGTGACTAGAAGAGCATCCTATTACCTCTTTCAGCTGGTGGGCGCGTAAGAGGATAGCTGATAACTACATGTTAATGCACAAGTATATGAATGTAGGTCTGTTGGCATATCTGTGAGAGAGACTCAGTATACCTTTGTGTGTGCAGTGTCTACAGTTAGACACATTCACCTGAATAACACTGGAAACAAGAAGCTGAACCTGTTGGTAAGGCAGCCATATCTCAGCCATCATTTCCTTTGGAGACAGCTAGACAGGAAGTACACAGTAAGAAGACCAATTGGGAACCAATTATTTCTTCCTGGTATCTTTGGGATTGGATATGTTCTTCTATGGAGGCACATAAACACACTGCTCATTAAACAGGCACCAGGACCTATTCTGAAAGCTGCTCATCCTGAGGCAATGCACGCTCTCCCTATTACACTCCATGACAGAGCCATGACAGTGGACAGGAGAATGTGGCAGAACGTGTATCTGGATTTCTGCTTAGCCTCTGGCAAATGTACTTCAGGATACTCTTGTAGATAAGAGGGTAAAAACTGAGTGAGGGTCCAACTGAGATGAATAGCGTGGCAAATAAACTCTAAGATCCAAAGGCTTTTTACTAAGACAAATACATTGTGTGGAACAGGGCTCTCTGGTGGTGGCTGCAGACACCACAGCGCTCCCCACTCAACTGTTGGCTTAACTTCTTTAAAAAATCATTTCCTCAGGTTAAAAAATGCCAAAGATGATGTTTATAATATGGTCAGATGAGACAAAACTGGTATAGTAGACTCAGTAGCAAATGTCCAAAACAACGACAGACCTCTTGGCAAATTTGAACACTGGAACAAAATTAATAGGGGAAAGTTTTATGTCTGAAGATCTACCTTTGGAAACATCACATTGCTCCACAAGCCATTCTTGTCTTTTGTGTCTGTGCACAAGACTCGTGCTGACTGACAAGTGTCCTCGGCAGTCCAACAGCTTCTGGGATGCAAAGTGAGCATTGCTGAAACAATCATGGAATATGTGCACTAAGAACTACAGCCATGCAGAATATTTTCAGAGCATATGGCATAAAGAAAAGCCGCAAGATATATAAAGCATGATACGGTAACCTCAGACACACACATCCTTATAAACCACTGGTAGGCATATAGCTATATGCAAACGCAGAGTGCTATCGTCAGAATTTCCCAGTCACAGGAGGTCTGTCTCCAGACAGACGCTAAGTTGGCATAGACTACAAGAGAACTACAAATTTGCTAGTAACATCTGAAATTCAGAATGCAGTTTTTTGGCTAACCCTGTATAATGACATTTTTCCAAGTCTTGATTTTATCCCAAAAGGGGAAAGTTCAAAAACACAGAAGAAAACACAAATTCTTTGGTTTTCCATAATACAAAGTTCAGAAAAGTCAGCACTATGGAAAGATTGCAAAAGAGCAAACTCATGCCATAGAGAATGCCGTAGAGGCTGACCATCTGGACAGCCTGTGGATATCAGGACCTGCAGACCTAGCTGGAGCCAACCCTGGCAACATAATTAGGCAGGGGCACTGGACAATGCCCTTGCAGGATACAAACGGCTAGAGGGATTCTGAAAGGCATGACACAGTAATGATTGACAGAACTGCAACTGTTTAACCTCAAGATAAGATTACAGGTCCAACCAGGTCCCTTCAAATATTTGAAGGGCTATTATGTAGATAAGGCAGAATAAACTTTCTTGAGGCTGTTAACTTACCACAGGAATTTCCAGAGGTAGATGTTAGAACGAATAAACACAAATAATCTTTTCTTTAGGGAAAGAAAAAGGTAAAGAAGGAAGGGATGGAGGGAGGAAAGAAAGGGAGGAAAAAGGAAGGAAGGAAGGAAAGAAGGAAGGAAGGAAGGAAGGAAGGAAGGAAGGAAGGAAGGAAGGAAGGAAGGAAGGAAGGGTGGGTTTAACTAAAAGAATGAATGGTAACAGAATAGTGGGAAACCATGAGTTCCCTATTATTGTATTCAAGTATTATTTAATATGTATTCAAGTAAGTAAAATTATAATTATTCAAGTAAGAAAAGGTTTTAAAAGCATGTTGATTTCATTCCAATAAAAACATAGGATTTTAAAGATCTCTTACATTTCTAATATTCTGTGATTCCATAATTCAGGGGACAGATCTGGTTTTCAACATATGTACCCAGCAGTTCCAAATCACAGTAGTGGTATGCTCTGCCACCAGGTGGCAGTAGATGCCTTGGACTCTGGGTTCTAAATGTTAGGTGTGGTCAAAAATAAATTAGCACCATTACCAACTTTTAAGAGCGGGGTGTGGGAGAACACGAACCCCAAAGCAGCCTCCTTCAAGGGAACAGGTAAGCTTAACTAAATACTATTTCCTATTATTATACAACAATAACCCCAAAGCAGCCTCCTTCAAGGGAACAGGTAAGCTTAACTAAATACTATTTCCTATTATTATACAACAATATTTTTGAGACAGTCTTTGTAAGCCTGGGCTGGCCTAGAACATATTATGTAGCCAGGCTAGCCTCAGACTCGTGGAGAACATCCTGCCTCAGCCTTCCACATGCTAGAATTACAGGAACACACCACCACACTTGGATTTTGCATGTGCTTTTTGATCTCTGAATTCCTTGGAGAAAAAAAAAACCCCACCAACTTTGCTTCCTCTGCAGCTGCAGATCGCATCTAATACCACAATCTCTCTGCCAGACCCGAGGAAAAGAACCATCAGGAGGGTCAGAGACACACTCCAGCCATTTCCTGCTTCCAGCTTTCCTGCCCGGCATCTACACACAAGCAGGAAACCAACAACAACAGTGGTCCTTTCCTTGACAGTGTGGATACATCACTATCATGTTCTCAGTTCACTTCGATTCCCCTACCCGCTCTCAGAGAAAGGAGGAAAGCTGCCTTCTTTGCCCTGCTCCAGCCTTAGCTCCCTGCTTTGCTGCTACTTGAAACCTACACATAATCAACAGCCCCTGTCCCAGATCCACCCGGCGACAGAAAATCTGGTGCTCAAAAAGCATTTAGGTTAAGGACTTGTAAGTGGACACAAATGAATGATTTGTTCAGTCACCATCCGAAGCAGTTGCCTCACAGTTACCCATGTTCTTGACTCAGGGTGCTGCTCTCTGTCCTGGTCTCTGGAGAAACATGCTTTCTTCCAGGAGCTCTCAACATAAGAAGACTATGTTCACTTCCTGTGCAAAGTGCCACACATGTATGCTCTGCCACCTTCCCGTGTCACGCTCTGCATCTGCCCTGTTACTCTCCAAGCACACACACTTCAGTGGCCTCTTTACCCATTTCTCTGTTACAATGCAGCATCCATGAAGGCCTGAGCTGTACTCCTAAACGCAATAATCTCCAATAAGCATCCGTGAAACCATTTTTTACATGTATGAGTGTTTTGTCTGCTTGTGTGTTTTTCTACGTGCACGCCCAGTGCTCTCAGAGGCCAGAACAGGGCACCAGATTCTCTGGAACTTGAGTCACAGAGAGCTGTGAGCCACTACGTGGGTGCTAGGGATCAAATCTTCATCCTCTGTAAGAATAGCCAATGTTCTTAACCACTGAGCCGTCTCTCCAATCCCAGTGAGACTACTTTTTACAGAGAGACATTATCAATTAATCATCAATAACAGTGAATTCCCCACAACAGAGCATGTAGGTTGCCGAGAGGAGCTGCAGGTTCTTGCTGCGACCGATAAAGATTCGTGAACAAGTGTGTCAGGCCTGCCCACTCCCCCCCCCCCCCCGTGCACACACCCCACCAAGGAGGCACGAGGCCAGATGACATCAGCCTTGGACACAGTCAGAGAAACCCCATCATGAAGCAATTTGTTTCCCCAGCCACTCTAATTTAACAATTAGCTTAACAACCCCGGGCAGGCACTTGCTGCAGGAGCAGGAAGTGATCCTGATCACTGTCAGCTTCAGCCTGGAAGGGAACTCCACCCCTACCCCAACCCCACTGCCCTTGCTAAAGGGTCCTCATCTCCTCGCACAGATGCATTCTAGACATCACCAGAGACGGTTTATTGTTCTTTGAGACTCCCGTTAGCTTTGCCTTTACCCCTGAAGCCACTCTCTCTGAGCTTGTCCTGAAAGATTTGACCTAACCCAGGAAGCCTATTGGGCCAGAATGCTCAAACTAATCACTTCTGTGTTCCTTTGAGGGTAAAGATGCTAAGAGTAACCCTGAATATAGATTATGCTGCAGAGGGAGACTGGTACATCCCAGGGCTGGCAGCCTTGTACATCCTAGGTACACACCCTGCCAGAGAACAAGCCTCAGAATTAAGTTCACCCTGACCCAGACAGCATAGTCAGTACTCCCTATGCATCATCAGAGCACCTCTGGGGGACATGTACAAAGCTCCCCCCATCAGCTGACCCTGCTGGTAACTCCAAGACCTTTCTCAAGCTGCGTCCAAAACCCCAATGTCAAGTTTCAGAGAGAGACCGATAGAGATGTTGTAAAGTAGAAATCAAAAAAGAAAAGTTGATAATGCCATACGTCCACAGTAACCTGAAGGCTATTTTAAAGAAGAGAATTCTAGGATGGATGGGGCAAGGTCAAGGCCCAAAATAGCAGAAAGAGGAAAGCATCCTGATGTGACGAGGTAGAACTTTCAAAGACAGTGGAGGCAGAAAAAACATGTAAAAATGGAACAACAACCCGGGATATTAACCAGGCCAAAGATAACTAAGCTTGCCCAACGCCATACAGGGATGATTCGACTCCATCAAAGGGAGATGCTGGGACAGAGAATCAGTTGGTGACGCCCCTGGCAATGCACACCCCAGAGAATAGAGGGTCCTTCTCAACTTGCCCTCCACACAGACAGGAGAGAAGTCAGCGTTGAGTGACAAGTGAGCTGTAAATAAGTCACCAGGACCATATGGCATCCGCCTGAGTCCTAGAGGAATTCAAGGGTGAAATTGCAGAGCTGATGCCCAAAATGTGTAACCTCTGATTGCAAAGTCACTCGTGCTTGCCACTGGCACAGAGCCCACACAGTTCATTCATAAGGAAGGAAGGCAGAGATGTCTCATCTTCATGCCGAGCAAGTCGGCAAGAAAGGTACTGGGAAGAAACCCATGAAGCAGCACTTAGATAGTGGTTCTCAACCTTCCTAATGCTGTGACCCTTTATACAGTTCCTCATGTTGTGGTGACGCCCAACCATAAAATTATTTCCATTGCTACCTCATAATATAATGTTTCTACTGCTGTGAATTGTACTGTAAATATCTGCGTGTTTTCCGACAGTCTTAGATGACCCTGCGAAAGGGTCATTCAGCCCCACCACCAAGAGGTCGCGATTCACATGTTGAGAATCACTGACTTAGAGGAAAGCTAGCATAGTGCTTGTAAGGGCAAAACACATAACACAATACACGTTCTTGAAAAAGTAAATACTAATGTGAATTAAATAGAACCTGTGGGTGTTGTTCACATTTATTTTTAGGAAACTATTGATGAAGTGCTATAATAAAAATGTTTTAAGTTTAATATTCATGAACTTTCCCGGGGATTGACTTGGAGACCAGAAACAGCGTGAGATAGTAAACAAGGTGAATAAAAAGGAGGTGAGAGCAAAGGGGAGATCAGACATATAAGATCCAGACCCGCCAGCTCTAATATGTTATATAGACCACAATTGGCCTCAGGGAAGAAGATGGGAGAGGATAATGTCACACATCTCTGAACTGAGTGATTAGATGGGGTTGCTGAGGCACCAACACTAGACAGACCCTGAAATGTGTAGAAGGACAGGGAGGTCTACGCTCTTCTAGGCGGGAGAAAGAAAAGCCAATAGAGAAACGACAGGAAGGTCACTCTGTGCTCTATGCACTGACAGAAGAGGTCGCTGGGTTTCAGTGGGATGGTCTCCTCACTATGTCGCAGTTCCTGAAGTGTTCTCTCCCTGTGAGTCTGGCTCCATTCCCTCAGCTGGTGAGCTATAGAACCGACATATGCATGGAAAACAGGAGAAGCTTCCTAAAAGCTGTCATGGAGGCTATGAGTCAGTCAAGCCCACGGGGAGCCTTTGTCCCTTCATTCAGTTCTCATTCAGTTCACAGAACTTCAATTCTACGAATAAAGATGTTCACAGGGAACTCAATCTAGTGCTATTCACCAAGAAGTCTAACGCAACAAAAAGAGTGAATTTGCCCATTTCTTTGTATTAATAAATATTAATATTAATTTATTATTGCCTCTCTATCTTAAACATACAGCAGAGAGTTGGAGTGCAGGTATAAAAATCTAAGCAGCCTCATCTTTTGTCTCCAAGTTCCCTAGACCCTTATCCATCTACCTACTCGACTTACGCTGCTTCTAACATGGACGACTGGAGAAGTAGAAGCCATGGAACAACTCCCCCATCCTGCTTATGCAAGTACAATCATTCCTTCAAAACTAGAGACAACACCTCCTTCCTACAGCAACCCCATAACATCGGGAGACCTTGAAATCTCTCTATCGTTTAGGTTTGAGGTCAAGACAGAAACAAAAGAGTGCTGTGTTATGTCACCTGCTAAAAAAAAAGTCTGACATGACATAGTACCTGAGTGCACAGGCTCCAGTGCTGCTCTCCTAATCCCCAGCAGAGCTAAGGTAAAAGCTCGACATGCTCCACTGTCACGTGGGAAATTAGGTTTATCAGTCAGAAAGAGCACTTCTGGAAGCCCATTGTGGGGATACTCATAAGGATCCTTGGTACAGTAACTAGTGAGAAACAAGGAGACAATAAATATGACTAACAACATCTTCTTCTCTGAACAGACTTATGTTCCTTCCTTGATTTTTCTCAATCTATATGTAGCTTTTAGAAAAGCTTCTTTTTCTAAAGTTACCTAGCACTCAGGTGTCTTTTCATTACCTTCTTATGAAGTATTTGTTTAGACCTGTTCATGTATCATTTTGCAAATTATGAGGTCCCTTCGATATAACAATATCAAGAATGTTCTTGAGTAAAGTGTGCCTGGAACAGGTAGTAAGCCTGTGGAGTGTGCCATATTTGTTCCCAGGAGTCTCCACAGATGACATTTTCTTTGATTACCCAGCAAAGTAAAGGTTATAAGGTTATGCACTCTGAAACTAGACTTTTTTTTTTTTTTTTTTTGGAAAAGTAAATTTATTCTTGGATGAGACTCATGTTAACCAAGTTCCTGGGGCTGATTTATGAGTCAGAAGTTCTACTTATTGAGTGCCAACAACAACGAAATGCACCATCCACAAGGCCCTAGAGTGCTCGGGTCAGCATGATCACTGTAGACTGAGGCCAAACCATCATCAGAAGGTTGAACTGCAAGTATAAATCAAGGCTAAAGAAGTCCACACAAGTCACAGCTCTGTGTTAGCAAACCACTGCCGTTTCTGCCCCAACAATAAAGCTAGGCTTGCCAGAGACCCAGGAGCCTGGGGTAGAACCTGAACAGACATGACCAGCTTCTGTTTCCTTAACTGTCTTTACAGTGTATCCCCTGCCAATCAGTACACGTTTCCTCAGTCTGTGCTCAGGGCACACAAATAGGCTTCACATTACTAAATTACAGTCACATTTCAGTACTGCATCCCTGATATTACACCCAGGTCTTACTAATGGGGTCCTGCCTCTTCCTTCCCACACTCACAGGATGTCCCCGGGCAGTGGGTCACATCTACATAGGATATATGGATGGACCCAATTTAACCCTTGGACACAGCTCATTTCTATGACTTCCCAGTAAGGGGGCCAGAAAGGGTGGTTAACCTGTATAAAACCTCTATGATCAACACCCCACCTTATATTTTATAACACTGTCATTTACTATGGAAGAGTTCACAAACAGTAGGAAGCCCTTCGGCGAGGAAGACACAGACACTCTTTACTGACAAGAAAATACTTTCAAACATTGGTTGGGAAGAGGGAGTAGTTAAAGAGACAGAGCGACTCTAAGAAAAGAAAGGGAAGGGGGGAGCAGAAGAGAGATGCAGGAAAGACAGGTGTGGGAGCAGATCGGAAGAGAACGAGTCCAGCGAGCGGGCTGCGCTGAGCTGCTGTCTTTCTGAGGACTTGCAGAAAGAAGCTCCACGTTCCCAGGTTGTACTTAGAAACCTTCCAGCTCCTCTGCCATGACATTTATCCTGGCCAATACCCTCTTTCTCTTCCCTGATGTCTTAGCTCAAGGAAGAACATTCCATTTTAATCAGAAGAAAGAAGCTTAGAAGCAGACAGAAAAATGTTTAGCATGTCATAAGTCTCAGACTCCTGAGGCTAGATGACTACTGTAAGTGGTCTTTCGGGTATCTCTTGGGCTCAAGTACTGAACCTGCAGTGGAAAAGTTAGCTGAATATTCACCTTGCCATGTGAGAGATCCCTGCCTTTCTATATGGACACAGCTTGGGTGTCTGCAGTTCTTTCCTAGGTGTAAGCTGCAAGACAGTACTCTCGAAAACAGCCCAAGCTGTGGAGTCAGACAGCCTTAGACTTTGACAGCTTCTGGCCAATCAACTACCCTCTCCGAGCCTGTTTTCTCAGCTATAAATGGAGTAACTGCTACTTTTAGAATGGATGGGAGGACTAGAGATGACATTTGAAAAGTGCTTAGTCAAAGGCTGCTTTTATTTAGGGTGACTTTCCAGAAACTTGGCATCTGCAATGGATAACTCAATTAGAGAAGTTACCCACCAGATGGAACATAGATCGCCAAGCACCCCAGCATACCCACTCAAGAACACCATGGCACACCTCCATGCCATCCAATCAAGCACAACCCTCCACTCTTGGTCGTCTCTCTCATGGAAATACAGCCTTCGTAATCTTAAATACAAGCTTCTTAACATGAACAGGAACCTGCCCATGACAGGCACCAGCACACCTGAAAAAATGTGAGGAGCAGGGTTAAAGACAGATGCGAAATACTCACAAACCAAACTCAGTGAAATGGAGACACAAGGCAAGATGCAAGAGGACGGTAAGGCCAAGGTCATGTTTCTTAGCTGCTACTGTATACACAGACAGGCACTGAGAGTTGAGGGGAAAGTATCCTTTGTCTACTAAGAGAACAGCATCCTCCTAGCTGCACAGACCACACAGAGCACTGGGAACAGGGACATAAAAGGAGGTTTGTGATGAGAAGTCATGGGATGGCTTCAGAGGGATCAGAGCTAAGAACAAAGTCACCAAAACCCCACTTCTCAACATGAAGCGGAACCCGTGAGGCCTCACAACACAGACAGACTGACAACAGGCTCTGGAAGAGATGAAGAGAACATTCATTCAAGCCTTGTCTGGCAGAAGCAGAGTCCTGGAGTCCACCGGACATGGTACATTCTCAGTCAACAGGGACAGAACTCCAGTAGGTTCTCCAGGTACCTAACTAGGCACCTGTATGCATCCTGGAGGAATTACAGAGCTCACGCTCAGACAAGGGAGCTTGAAAACCCCAAGAGTCTAGGAGAACGCCACGGTGCGAGGCACTGAGTTGCACACACGCGCTAGGGGAAGGCTGCGACCACACCATTACTGCAGCCACTTTCATCCCTGCTCTACAAACAGCTTTGCCCGGCTGTTCTTGCTGCTATCATAGGACAGAAGTTGGCGCCACTTCCTCATCACAGTTTCTGCCTGTCCTTCACTATCTGAATGGGGCTCAGTGTAGAACCTGGGAGAGCAAGTCCCCTGGAAAACAGGCACAAACCAATCTGACTGTACTAAACCTCAGTCCTTCTTCTTGCTTTTCCTACCTTAGTTTTCCCTCTGTCCCTATCTCACCGCCTGTTTTTCCTGATTTTACCTTGTGGTATATAAGCTGCTGCCCCTTCTTTTAGAAGCAACGTGATCTCTAAATCCAGGCCTGTTAGATAAGTCCATTTTCAGTGCAGCCTGACATGGAAGGTTCTCCAGTCTCTCTCCTCCAGGGACACCTTTGCTCCTCAAATTCATCTCTTTAAGCCAAAACCAACATCAGCTTTCCTACAAACCTTTCCCCAGCTCCACAAGGGAAGCTCAAATCCTCCTTCTCCCGAAGTTTTAACTACATTGGTAACTACTAGTCTTTATAGAATGTATCCTAATCCAGCTACAGTCTACTCAACCCTAGTAAAAAAAAATAATAATAATTTTCCTGAATGGAAGCAGTTTGTATTACATCACTCCCTCACTCACAACCCAACGAGTAGCTGCTCTCGCACATCTTACACCGACTTACCTTAGATTCGGTCCCTACTTCCGCCCTTTACACCTGGCAACCTAAACAGCCTACTCTCCTCAAGTGTGTGTGGTTCTCTGCCGCAACCGATGTGTTTCTCACATCCCTGTTCCATGGCTAACACACGAAAGGGCACATGACCTCCGCTCCGGGAGATCCCCAGTCTCCAGACAATTTATCTTCCTTCTGTATTTCTTCTTCCTCTCCTGCCAGGTTTCTGTGAATCTATTTCCTCCAGAGGATGCAACAGAAAGAACACAGACTACGCAAGTGGGCATATGACCGTTTGGTTCAAATCTTACTTCGATCTGTCAGTCTCTAACTGTGTGGTTGTAGGTGCATTTCTAGTTTCTCTCAGTCTTTTTTTTTTTTAAGAGGATGACTGTTTTATTTGTTTCTCACTGCGTTGCAAAGCCAGTACTTCATAGAGGAAAAACATGGCAGCCAACGCAACACGTGGTAAAATTACAACAGTGCTGTCCTGCACCTGCCACTGTACGATACTTTCCTGTGCTCCCAGGCATTGCCAATGAGAAGACACATGAAGTGTTTTAGCCAAAATCCAGTGGTGGATGTGGGCAAGTTACAATATTATGGGAGATTTATAACACTGTTATCGTGAATTACGGAATTCTCATAATCATCTCTCAGTCTTTCTTAATCTTAAAAAATTAGAGATCACAGGAGTTAGAGAGACAGCATGATGAATCAAAGGACCAGAGTTCAGCTCCCAGCACCATGTAACTGTAGTTCCAGGGGATTCATGCCCTCTTCTGGCCTCCACAAACACTGCATTCATTTGCACAAACACACACACATACACATATTCACATGATCTAAAATAAAATCAGCCTTTTCATCAGAGGCACTGCATTGCCTGGAGGCCCTCTGCCATCACCCGCATCACTGCCCCACAGGGTGCAGGACCACAGCTCTCAGGATGAACTCTTACTCTACAGCCTGTGGAAGACTCAGGTCTGCCGGGGACTGTCATCAGTGTCGTAGGCATCAATGAGCCAACAATCCTTTCTGTCGTCATCTCAGAGAACAGCCTGGGTGCGTCTGTGCTGCTCGCAAGCTGGCAGGAAAGGCAAGTCGCATGTGGTAAAGGACTCCAAGAGATCATTCAAACACATCTGAGTTCCACAGACAGAAGGAAGACCTTTAGAAAGGAAGACTATGTTTGTCCTCGTCCCCAACTTCTAGACCACCTTAGAACTGGCATCTGATGAGTTATCAAAACTGTATCTCTCAGTCCTCTTTGAAGAAGAGGTTTTCAGAATAGCCACCAAGGGTGAAAGGCAAGGCCCACGGAAAAGAAGACATTTCTCCTAACAGCACAGACCTGAGAAGGTGCATAGCTTCAGGGAAGCGATGTCATTAGGAGTGTGTATGCAGAGGCTTGAAGCTGTCTTCCTATCTGAGAGTTACCTTTCACAATGACCCAATTCTGAGATGGGGAAACAAGGGTAACTGGAGTTTACCAAAGTCATGTACTATCTCCTTCCTTTAACCTTTGTATGGAAAATAGTGGCCACCATTTTCTTTCATCCCCAAAGCCTAGAAACAGAGCTATAAAATGGGAAATGTAAACATTCAGCCCAAATACATAGAGAGTATCATTCCATCATTGAAGGTGGTTCGATTCTTCTGCTCAGAAAACAAGACACACAAGCAGAAACAACACAGATAGAGGCAAAAAGAACACACATAACTCATGAGATATATTAGACATGGGTATGAAAAGCTTGCATGTATTGAAGCAAAGTAAAGGAGGCAGCAAAGAGGTGCCTCATGTTCACGAAGGTCAGGGACTGCTCACTGATGACGCCTGTTCAGACCTAAGGGACCTCTACCCTAATAGTGCACACAAAACTCAGAGATCTCTCTGGGAGAGCAAGTATGTGCTGATCAGGCACCTCCTGCTTGCTGTGGCTTCTTAAGCACCTGCCAGATCTGGTTGCCATGACTACATCATCATAAGCATTTCAGGCTGGCATGGCACCAAGGCAGACAGGACGGATGACTCTTGTATATAAAGCAGAAGTTGGAAATGTGGTCCTTCTACCACTTGCATCCTACTCAAAGTATATAAACTTATCCCATGTCTTTCCTTGCATGTTATTTATTTGGTTTGGTTTCTTTTCTGTATGTTTGCTATTAAATCAAGAAGTCATGTGATCTGAGCATCCTAATCTGGCATTGAGATTTCAGTTCTGTAATCTAGTTAGAGAGCCCATTTAGGTACTGCAGTGGCATCAAGATAACCTCCCATCACAACAAGGGCAAGTTGAGAGGAATGGGGAAGAACAGTCAAGGTCAAGGAATGAGGAAAGAGTGGAAAGTGCCATTTCATGTCTGAGGCCAAAGGATGATTGCTTTTCTGAGAGCCAGGATATGAGCAGCCTCTTTCTAATTCTGTCACCTTGGGAACTCAGTTTTCCTATCTGAAGGAATGAGGTAGGCAAACTCAAGCATCTCTAATGTTCCTTCTGGTTCCTTCTGGAGCTCCCAGTTGAGGAGTTAAAATCTGCTTCCAGCCTGCTCATCCTAGCTAACACAGCATCCTAAGGACATGGTGCTGTGTTCAGTTTCTGCTCGTGGAGAGGACAGAGACCAGCTGGCTCCTACATTAGCAAACAGGAAGGAATTGAAAGGGAGGTTGGAACAAACTATTTCCTCTAAAAGCCTCCTATTCTCTCACTTGATGTCGCTTGTTTGCCCCCTGCATATCTCTCTCTCTCTCTCTCTCTCTCTCTCTCTCTCTCTCTCTCTCTCTCTCTCTCTCTCTCTCTCTCTCTCTCTCAATCTCTCTCTCTCTCCTACTACATCTCTATCTCTTTCCAGCCCAGAGGCTTGTCTGTAGGAACCACACCTAGGTTCTCTTGCCTTTTGGTGTTCTGATGGCTCAGCCACTGGAAGTAGACAGCCTGCTCCCCAAGACCAGGGAAACAGCTCTCATGGTTGATCATGAGGACCTAGGTTTGATTTCCAGAAATCACAGGTATGACTGCACATGGTTGTAATCCCAGCACTGAGGAAGCAGAGATGGATGGATCTCTGAGGTTCTCTGGCTAGCTAGCCTTTCCTACTTGGTGAGTCTCAGAAGCCAGTAAGAGACTGCCTCAAAAACCAAGGTGGATGGCTGACCTTAGGCCTACACACACACACACACACACACACACACGATGTTTCTATCTCACTACAACCTTCCTGTGGAGCCCTTCCTGGACCTGTACATCAGCCTTTGAACAAGCTGATCTCATCCACTCATCCACTGCTCACATCCAATTGCTGCTCTTCTCCGCTGACAGCCAGGCAGCCGCCACCATCATCACTGTACTGTGTGCCCCTGCAGCGCTTTCAGCTCCTGGGGAACTCTCTGAAAACAAAGACCCCATCTTCCACTCCAGCTCCTGAGACCTCCCGTCAGTTCTTGCACAAATCTAGTCGAAATCAGTTTTTCCTGAGTAGAAAAGACCCCACCTTCCCAACTCAGCTACCGCCAGCTGCAGCCATGCGCACATGAAAGATGCAGCAAGCGACATGCTGTGACACGGAACTGCTTCATATCTGTTGTGAGCATCCAAGATAGGGGGAAAATGGTGCACTCACACCAACGGGGATGGACTATTTATCGGACTCACCAAGAGGGTGGAAAACTGACAAAATTTCCTCCATATCCTTCTGCTTTGGACGCTCTTACCCTAGATACCACGTGTCTGATGCCCAGGAGGTATCGGCTGGGAGAGCAGAGCAAAGCAGGGTCATTCCAGAAGCGAGGCAGGGAATCCTAGAGCCCCAAGCGAAAGCACTTACCGCGCACATACAACATTCTGCCCTCCGAGCTCACCTAGTTGACCACCTCCTATCCTAGCCAGATGCCATCCTGGGGCACATTCTCACAACCTGTACGATTCTTCCCACTCCTGGATGGACAGTGTACACAGTGAGGAGCCGGCAAGGGAAGCAGGCCAACAGTCCTGCCGCTCTCCTCCCTGCTTTAGATTTCTCTGAGGAGAAGAACAATGCAGCAAGGCATGGAGAAAAAATACTAGAGAACAGAAAGCATCATCTGAGTCCGCCTACTTGAGAGCTAAAGTCCCTAATACACCCCTAAGCGCCAAAACCACGCACCCTGCCTCTGAATGGCTGCCAAAGAGGAATCACATTTTCATCTCAAAAAAAAAAAAAAAAAAAAAAAAAAAAAGTCAGCCCTGAAAACTACATTCAAGTAACATTATAGAGACAGGTTATATTTAGGAATATCTATGTATATCCATACACATATAAGCACGTAACAATTAATAAAAGAAGAGGCCATGAGTTTGAAAGAGGAGGGTCTGGAAGGAGGAAAGGTACAGGATAAATGATGTAATTATAGTCGCAAAAAGAAAAGAAAAAGAAAAATGAGCCATTTAAACTCCTGCTTGATCTTCAAGCCTTAATCAAACTCACCTCCTGAGTTTGTACCTATTTGCGTTCCCTTAGCATCTAGTGATGGCCCAATTGCAGGGTATGTCAGGATGAGCTGTAATTATCTGCTTCCACAGATATCTATTTCTCTGGACTCTGGTCTCCTTGAGACTAAAATCAAGTCGTGCATCTACCCTCTATCCTTAACTCAGTAATGCTGGTCCAGAGGAAGTGAAGTCTAGAACTTCCAAAACCATCCTCTGGGACCTGCTAATGGCACTAGTGTAAAAATCATTTTCTCATTTGCCCTTTTGATAACGAAGTTACACTCCAGAGAACTTATGTCTATGCAAACAGAGAGTGTAAGTCTGCCTTTTATGGAGGCTTGGATGTCCATCAATCTCTTTTACACCATGCCTCTTGACAAGTCAGTCCAGCCCTTTCCAATCCTCAGTCACCAAAGGCTATGCACACATATGGCACGCCCTAGAGAGATGCTTGTTGAATTGCCCTGATGGCTGATGGTGTCCGTGGTCCAAACTCCCTGGAGAAGTGGACCATCTGCCGATACAACTACAGTGTGTTTGAATTATGTTAAGTAGCTGACAAAGTTCAAATGAGGAAGAAAATTACCAATCCCTCCTGGAAGTGGGCTGGGAGAAGGGCTTTCTTGCTTCCAAAATGTCCTAGCATCTTGTTAAAAACTGACATCTGTTTGCCTCCAGCTTGCTTCTCCCAATGTTTGCCAACTGGCCAAGAATGTTTTTGTCTTTACCAACCATCTTCCCCCATTGCACCCACATCACTTCCTTCCTCAGCTGGCAATTTTACAGGCACTACCATGGAAGCGCCATGGGAGCACCAAAGGAAATACTCCCCCATTAAGATGGCCAGGACCCTTAAACTGACCCCGTGGTTCCCGACCCTGCAAAAGTACCAAGTGCACCCAGCCCCGAGCCGAGGCCTCTCACTTTTCTCTTCTGCTTCTCGCACTGCCCTCTTAAATTACAGACCTGTACACCTGCACTACAGAAGACGACCAGCCCCTGTTGCCAGAGTCCTTCTGGAGAGGACTACTTTTCCCATAGATGGCCACTGGCCCACTCCATACTCTTCTCTTCCCAGGAGATCCTCGCTGACTCTCGCAGCCTCTCCTAGGATGCCTCCCTGACTCTTCTTTTCCTCCTACCCACGAACTCTGAGAATCTCTCAGAGATGAGCCCTGGAATCCCTGCTGCTCCCTCCTACACTCACGCTCCTGGAAGGATGCAGGGGCATTCAGAAACACCTTACACTCTGCTGGAACCCTTCCTTTTCTCTTTACACCATCAGTGCCCTAAGATGACATCATCCCTAGTCCATCAGCAGACACCCCTAAATCTATTCTCCGTTCTTGTTCTCCACTGTGTGCTTCTGTCCCACAGACGAAAGGGTTTTCTTGGTATCTGCATTTGAATCCCATTGCAAAATGCAGTGTTTCCCCTCTTCAGATTAGCTTCCCTTCCCAAGTCTCCTTTCTCCCACTGCGTCTCTATGCCACCATCTTATTAAGGCATTGGAGAAGCGGACAAGGAGAAGGCGGAAGAGGAAGAGAAGGAAAGAGAGAGAAACAAGGAGCCAGTAGAGATTACTTGTGGCGAGTAACAGGAGAATTAGTGTCATGCCTATCCTCAAGCAGAGGTTAAGGATGTAGATTTCTAGGACCCGCCCCCAGGGACTTTAATTCAGGAACTCTAGAGCCCAGGATCCTGCATCGTAACAGTGTCCCTAAGTGATTTTGATGTAAGCAGTTTAAAGTCACATTCTGGAGAAATGGATTTTAGCAGCTGAGTGTAGGTGAACAGACAGTTAAAAATATGTAAATGCCCAGAGGTGGCTTTAAATAGAAGCAATAAACTATTACAAAGCTATGCTGCTTAGGGATTTTTACTAAAACTGAAGAACTGGTGAAGACCGCAGCAGAGATCCCCTCAGCTTCTTCATTTAAGAGAAGACGAGACTAAAACTCAAAGGAGTTTAGCTGCCTGCTGAGGACCACATAAACGCAAGGCAGAATGCTTAACCCAGGTAGGCCAGGGATGCCCTTTGTCCATGGAATTAAATAAGCGGAACACACGCATGCATGCACACGTGTTTCAAACAGTTTTTTAGTGTGCAAATAAATTCATGCCTAAGGCTCTTTGGAAGGCACAGGCCCTTCCTGATTCAGGAGAGGGTATGTGGCTGGAATTCTGCATTCCTAACAAGCTCCCAGGTGATGCCCATGCTACTAGTCCACTACTCCCCCCAGTAGAAGTCTCAGTGGGTGAGATCACTGCTCCTCGGGTATTAAACAACAAAGGACCTAGTTCTTTGAAATGAGCATCTATGCTGCAGAAACTAGTCTTACCTGGGTATCCTCAGGCACGCTTACCATGTGAACCTGGAGACTTCCTGCTAGGCTGTCTCCAAGTTCAGGTCACAATCACCTATCAAAGGCCAGCAGAGGTGGAGAAGCCTGGATCAATAAGATACTTTAAAGGCGACAAAACTGGGTGGTTGCTTCTAAAACATTCATATGGAAAGTGTGATGATTTGATTAAAATTGGAATTTGAAAAGATGTATCCATGTACCATCCTCAAATCATATTTGGAAAATTGGATTGTTTCATGTTGAAGGACACTTTGAAATTCAAAGTAAAGATCCTTGTTTAGAAATATTGGCAGAACCTAACATTAGCGTTATTTGTAACTAGAAAATAAATGTGCACTTAGTGCCCTCATTAGGAGCAAAAGCTGGATGGCACCAAGAGCCAGCGTGTGCTCTGGTGCCACACTGGCGCAGTCTGGTGCCACACTGCCTGTGTTCAAAATTCACTTCTGACACTTAAATGCCATAGAGTCTGGAGCAATTCATTTAACCTCAGCTTTCTTGCCTATAAAGTGGGATTACTGCAAGAGTTAAACGAGTTACTGACACAGCGGCATTGGATATAAGCTAGCTCCGAATGTTCCCCAAGACACGCGTGCGGCCAGCGAACTAGTTTTGTGCGTTCCTGGGCTGCGAGGGACTGGGCTTGCTCGGGCACAGTGCATGTTTACATTTTTGAGGGAAGTATAGCCGTGCGTAGTGCCTTTCAGACATCGCATAAGCCACCAGCGCAAGCTGGTTGTCAGTTTTGCATTAAACTTATCCTCCATTCTTTTCTATGACATCATATTTTGAAAATGGGATTTGGACAGTTACTACAATAAAAAGCAAGCACAGCACAAAAATCATCGCAGAACAGGAAATGAGAGGAGAAATATCCAATCTGGTCCCAGCTTCTGAGAAGTTGTGCAGTGCCCAGCAGGCACACACATCTCATTAGAGAGTAACTGTGGTTAGTTTAAGATGAAATAAAATACTCCTCTTTAGGACTGGGGAGATGCTGGCTAAAGGATACTAGCCTCCAGTTGGCCAGGAAGAATAAATTCAAGACATTCACTGAATAGCATGGTGACTACGGTTAATAGCATTGTACACTGGAAATAATGAACTGAGGTAAAGAGCTGTATCAATTATCTCAGTTTTTGGTCATTCTACAATATATACATATCTCAAGACATGTAACCATGAATATATATAATTTTAATTTTCAAAAAAAAATACCTAAGAAGAAGAAAATACTTCTTCTGTCAATGAATGTACTTTCATTTTTCAAACAGTTACTAGACTGGGAAGACTTAAGTACTTAATACACTGTTTAGACCTTCAGCCTAACAGGCCTAACATTTTGCTGGGCCTAAGGACATGGGAGAATTTCCAAGAAATGAGGCTCCCATGAAACAAGGAAAGTGTGGGATCCTCTGCAATAATTCCCTTTTTATAAAGACGAGGGGTTTTTGGAAAGGGAAAGCAAGGAAGAACACAGGACACACATGTGCTGGACTCTCCCCGGACACGAAGCAAGAGTCACTGCAGAGCAACGCTTCTCTCGTCACACTTAAAGGAACCACTTAGAAACTGCAGACTTTTTCACTGGGAATCCTTGAGCGGGGAACAAGATGACAGATCTGGGTGCTTTCATCTTCAGCCCAATGTGGAGAAGGCCAAAGGAACGGTTCAACCTCTGAGTGAAGAATGCTCGGTGGACGCTAGAGGAAAAGCTCACTGATTTCATTGGACTAAATCAATGCCAGTAAAAAAAAAAAAAAAAAAAAAAAAAAAAAAAAAAAAAAAAATTCTCAGGAAAATCCAATTGCGGGTCAAAGCTATGAAATCTGTGGTGCCGAGCCAAGCCACACATGAGGCTAGTGTTCCCTGGTACCAAAGGGAGGGACACAGCTACAACTTCATCAGGCTTGGAAAGGAAATAAAAACTTAATTGGTGGAGGGCTTGGGTCGGAAAACAGTAAGGACCTCCCTTGGCTACAGAATAAAAGCACAAAGATAATGGACCTCTTCCATTTGAAACCTGTTTAATTTGTGACCCACTAACCAAAATAAGTGAAACCACCCCAGACTGAGGACAGAGATGTGGCAACTTCCAGGAGTCAGATAACAGTACGCAAGTTGCTCTCATTCCCAGATGGGGGATTACATATACAAAAAGTCTCAGGCTAAAAGATAATGCTCTGTGGAACATTTAAACACACAGCATCTCAATTCCTTAATGTGATCAAACATTTTGAACTTTCAGAGTAAAATGTTGGCTTAGAGAATCAGTCTAGACCTTTGCAGGCTCACCGAATGGAGAAGACCAAAGGTCCACAAGCAACAGGAGCAGAGGGTTCCCTTGAGAGGACTTGTTACAGAGCTAAGTACGGGGACAGCGGCTGATGCCATCAAGGATCACACCTGCCCAGGTGATCTCCATGGACTCCACTGATCCCTACCAGCTCCCAGCTTGGCATCTGCACATGCAGAGGGCAGGGCTTGGCCAAAGCAACCACCAGTCACTGATGGATGAAATTTATTGTTTCTCTCTCTGCTCCTTCAGCTTCTGCAAGTGCCCTGGGTGCTGAATAGACATTCCCTGCCTTCCTAGACTGGTCATGAATCTTTCACCTTCCTGGTCATCCACCCACCCAATCCCTGACCCTGCTGTTATTCTAGGACCTGGCTCTTACTCTAGGAACTCCTTGCCTGTTTCCTCGATCTCACTTTCTTACTCTGCCATGCTCCAGGACATGGGTCTTGCACCTGAGAGGCAGAATGGGAGAGATGCCAAGAGATACAGCAGGCTATGTATCTAGAGGAAACGGAAGTCTGCTGAGCAGATATCTGCCCCATTAGCCATTCACCATGACTAATGTAGTAAGGAATAAATGAATGGAAGTTAAAACTCCCTCTAAGAGGGAGGAGAAAGACCTGGCAGGACCAGATGGGTAATTCATGAGAAAAGGAAGTGCAATTTTGAGAACCCAGAGCTTCTGAGCTGATCCAAAGAAGAGCTTTCTCCTTTCGAAAAAACATCATGCTGTTGTTGTAGAGACTGTGGCTAGCCCAAAGTCAACGGCTGCTCTTTCTTGGAAAGCTCACAGATAGCTGGTGGGTCCTATAAAACTAGACTAAGGATGGTACAATGGGTTTGGAACCTCCCTGTGCAGCCAGCATGCTCAGAGGCTGCCACCAATGGGAGACCGATATACCCAGGTTTCTAATGGCTAGGGACAGGTACCAGCTGGTGGAAGTTTACTGTGAATTTCCTTGTCTGGTCTGAGAACAAGGTCGTCAGGCATAAGACAATCTCCACAAGCCTGGCATTTTCTCAGGGTTGAGTCAAGCAGAGGAGGCTTACCCTTAAGTTCATTGCCAGGGACACACCATAAACTTCCAATTGAAGGACCCTTAGCAATCCTCCAATTCCACATGTTCACTTTGAAATGAAGACGCCCAGGCCCAGAGAGGTGCAGTGACCTGCTCAGAATCCATGAGGTCTAGCACACACTGAGTGTGCTGTCCATGGCTCCTGGCTCCATCCCAGGGACACAACCCTTTCTTTATACCGCATTGAAGACACAGCCTGCCCAGCAAGATGATCTAAGGGGTTGTTACAGCCATCTGAGGAAGGGTAGACTGATCTCATTTGGGGGGATTCCTTCTTCCTCTTGTAAAAGACTTCTCTGCCCCAACTATATCATACATATGAGCCATAAGACAAGAGACTGGTAAAAGAGGCAAACACCCCTGAGAGTGAAAAGTGGAAAGCTCTGAGTTAAAAGGACTGGTGCCCAAAGAGAAAATGTCTCCCTTGTTCTCAACCTTCACAAAGGCTCTCCAGGAATCTGCAACACTCTCACCATCTGAGCTCTTATATGCACAGATCAAATTAAATCCAACAGCCTGGAAGAGGGAAAGCACCAGAGAATAAGGTCTCAGTTCTGAGGGTCCCCAGCAGAATGAATAAAGTGTATGCCCGAGTACAGAACCATCTACATAAGAGTGGGAAAGGCCGGGGAGGAACCGTTCCCAGCAGAGCTAGCAGCATTCTAGAGACCCAAACGCAGGGGTGGATCTGGACGCACCACCTCTGTAGTGGGGTCCTGTCAACTCTGAAGTCCTGTGGCCCAGGGAAACCGAAGGGAGGATGTGATGATGAGCCTGTCAAAGGGAATCTCACCTGGAGAGCTGCCTTGGTCTTCCTCCCAGGCCAACAACAACAAATCTGCAAGGAAAATAACAAATATGTCTCTTCAACACCTAGAATCAAGCTAACAAGAGTAACTATGGTGGTCTGAAAATATGTCAGACGAAAAGTAGAGAGAACAGGAGGACTGTTAAGAGTTTTAAAACTGGGCCAGGGTAGAAAGAAGAAATTAGATGACCTCCTTTTAGAGTCAAGAGATGTATTTTGTGGCATCAGGAGACAGGAAGAGGAAATAATGGCTAGCAGTTAGGAAACCTCTTATGAACCCTGCACCCCCAGCAGCCCAGTTACCCTGGCTCAGAAGCCAGACATCACAATCAGATCCTATGAGAATTGCAGAGAATTAAACTGCATAACAAGCCTGATGCTAGAACTGATGCATAACAGGATCAGCCGCGAAATGCTCAAAGTCGTTTCTGTTATCAATTTATGTAAATGTTTTTGGCAAATGGAATCCACCCTCCCTAACAAAGTAACTGTTGAACCAGACACCATGGAAGTTTAGCACTTTACTGTTTATGTCGAGGATTTCACAAGGTTTCTTCCTCAAGTCCCTAAGGCCCTATCAGTTAACGGTTAACTGAAAATAAAGTGTTTGTTATGATCTGTGTGATTAAGGAGTTGTACTGAGTTAGGTTATAAATTCACTCCTAGGGAAAGGCTGGCTGAAATTGGTGATAACCAAAACATACAAATTTGAGATTTAAGATGAATAGATGCTAATCAGAACTCCAGGAAAACAGTGCATAGCTATTCTCAAGGAGAGAGTCTTGTCACATCCTGTCATCTCACAAGGCGCCTAGTGCCAAGTAACTTGGTTCAGCAGTGGACAGTAGAGTCTAGACACCCGCTGTAAACAGAAGAGCTGTCTAGGGAGTTCATCTGTGGGGAAGACAGGCAGAAGGTCCCCAGGCTGCTGTCTGGGTTTGGCATAGCATAGTAAGGCTGGCTGGCTGAGGGGCTGTTAGACAAAGCCTGGGGTACAGTCTGAGGACCTGCCAACCTTACAAGTAAGTATTAGGACTGAGGTGGAGGATGAACATCCTCAGAGTTCTGTAAGGTCTGTGCAACAAGCAGGGAAGCAAGAGAAGCATGGATACCATTACCTTGTGCAACTTTTAAATAAAGCACTCATAGAAAGAGGGTCATAGAGGAGAAAGCAGCATTGTACCTGATGCTACCCAAGCCTCTTGGATGAAGCCATCTCTGCCAACCCTATGTTTCCTAATGCTTGGGAACAATTACAAAGCATGCTGAGAAGGTTGGCCAAAGTATCCAGGCATAGGCCCTGAGGGTTGTCTAGACCCAAGACTGACTTGACCTCTGTCTGAGCTTTGCGTTAGACAAGAAGCCTGGGGATTTCCCCAGTTTGCACATGGCAGACGCTCTCCCTAGGAAAGGAAAAAAAAATTAATTTGACACAAGCAATCAATCCCACTGGAATGTTTGCGAACAATGAGCCAAGCCGAAATGGATCCTAAAGGGACTATTTCTGGGAGGTGACGGGAATTTCAATGCTGAAAAACGATACTGTGTCAAGAACCCAGTACAATAAAAGGAGCAGATACATTTGCACCCAAAGCAAGAACAGCATCACGCACATGCACACATGCAGCTCATATATGCACATGCAGACTTGCTATCGACCTGGAAAGGGCTGTCAAAATAAGTAACTGTTCAGCTATCAGTCACACTACGTTCTGGTTTTTATGTTTTCTATTCAAGATGTTTAGAGTTTGGAGAACGGAGCAATGTCAAATCCCAAAGGCTACAGGAGCTTGAGCAATGCTCCGACCTCCTGTGTGATTCCTGTGGTTGCAGGCTTGGCGGAAGTCCGTCACCCTTTACCACAACCTAAACAGCCCTTGTGAATTACCTGTGGCTTCAGCCTCTCCCTCAAGCCCATATCAACTCACACTGAACCCTGCAGACTCTCTCGCCACTCTCTGCCATTCTTGCTCCGTCAACCATGTTTTCACAGGCTCCGCACTCGAATTCTTGTCTCTAATTTTGCCTCTTGCTGCACAACACATCTCAGGGAGCTCCTAAACAAGGCTTAAGTTGCGATTTTATTGTAGCATTTTAATACTTAAAATATTTTATAATTTCTCACTGCTCAGAAGACAGACTCTCAATCCTGGAATACAAAATCAAAATCCAGAAACTCGGAAACCCCAGCACTCACTCACACCGCCATATCCCTTCATCCTGCCACCCTCTAACTCTCCCTCGTCTTCCATTTCTCCCTCTGCTTGGAACCCCGTTCTCACCCCGGACACTTTCCACTTGTCACACTGGACAATGAGTCTGTCTTTCCAATGTCACTCAAATCTGTCCTACTCTATAACAATTCCACAAATGTCCCAACAGGCTTCCGCACTCTCTCTATACCACAGCCAACCACAAGGGCAATCCTATGACAAACCTGGGATGCTATGAACTTAACAGCCAACCACAAGGGCAGCCTTATGACAAACCAGAGACGCTATGAGCTTAAAAGTAGAATTCATTCCCCTCTACCAAAACGTGAGTTTTCAGAAGGTCCAGAGACTGTGGGGTAAGGAGATGACGTTCTATGGAAAGAAAATCAAGATGGTAGCTTGGCTATATAGATTCTCTTTGCGACAGGACAGAGCTGAGCTGAGTTTATACATGCTCTAGGGAAAGATGGGGATTTTATTGCTTTTACCACCTCCACTCTCCCACTCCAGGAAAGGTTCAAGGACATGAGTTACAAGATGATCAGTAAGACAACCCTCCTCATACCTTGGCAGAGCTGGCAGAGGCGGTCCCTAATGAAGACATTATCTAGAGAGCTTGACACATTCCTAATTGCAGATTTGGCATCCAAAGAAACTGGCTGAGAAGACGCAGGCTTTTCAGCACAGGCTCAGAAGTCCCAGAAACTTGGCTCTGCTTTCAAAACACTAGTAGGGCCAAGATGGTATGAGACCATCAAAGTGACTCCCCCCACCCCACCCCAAAAGGGACCAGGGCTCCTGTTCACCAAGCCAAGACGCTGAGTCACATCAGGAGCTTGGGCCTCACAGGGCATGACCAAGCAGTCTTGAGCCACAAAGACAAAAAGCTTCTGATGGGCAAAATGTCTCCAGAACAGAAGGGCAGAAAGATCCTAATACTACCTGCCACCCAGCTCCTATCCCCTGGTCTCTCCATTCTCTATCCGCTATCCATTGTGCTGGAAATGTCTGTGGATGGATGACGCATCCAGCGTTCTCAACCTTGATACTGGCCTCAGAGTAGCAGAGTGATTTTCCCAAACTGAACAATAACAACACTGGTCTCCTGATATCCATCCAGTCCACGGCTCTCAACTTGGACCCATCCATCCAACACCACCACTGACTGCTGCCTGTGAGGCAGGGTCTTGCTCTATGGGTGCAGGCTGGCTTAAACTTGCCCCTTCCTGCCTCTACCTCCCAACTGTTGGGATTACAAGCATGCCTTGCCATGCCTAACATGTTTTCAATCTAGATTTACCTGGTCTTCCACTTCCTACATCCTTCACAGGGGATTTTCCTCAGTCAAAATATTATTATTATTATTATTAATACCTTCTAGCACTGTTTGAACTCCAGAGTCCTGGAATGAGAGCAGTACATGAAACACAAAGCTTTCTGCATAAGAACAATTTTAGTTTAAAACCACAGCACACAAACAGCTCCACCAAAGAAAAGAAGCATCTTTAAGTTGGACTCTACTTTCTACCTGTTACTAAAATTGATCTTATTAATATTTACCACATTCTTCCTATAAAATTGATGTTCACAGATGCTTTGCCTTATATTAAAGGAATGAGCATCATTTGAAAGAAGAAAAGCTGACTGATATGGTTATTTTAGAAGGCTATTTTATTTAGGTTATTTAGAAGTTTATTTCAGAATGACCCAGGAATCAGATCCTGGTGAGGTATAGGGAAACTAGACCCAGCACAGGCTCCTACCTCAACCAGTAGACTTACGAGACCCAGACATCAGCCTCTCAGAACGCGGGCCTCTGTGGGACAGCTCAATATGGAGTCATCGCCACTCCACCCTTCCTGAGACCAAGAGCCCCCTGAACACTGTGCTGGATCTCTCTGTCCCACAACAGAGACTGTGTACCAAGTGATCATTAAATGCTTGCCGGAAGAATCAACCCCACCACACCCTTGTATGTTTACATCTATCTCATGCATGTATATAGAAGGAAGTTAGAAGCAGTCTGGAAGTTAGAAGCAGAATTTCTCAACCCTCGTTGCTCCCAAATCATTCTAATTTGGGTAATACTTTTTAAAGTGTTCTATACTTTCCTCTTTTGCATGTCCTCGCATATATTTAACCTCCCCCTTGCTCTACCAGAAGCATTTATTTGCCTCAGGGAAGTTCATGATAGCTACAGCAGCAGGCAAAGAGAAAATGTCAATGCTCAGCTGTTGATACCCGGGTTGGATTATTTTAGTATTGCAGCTTGAATAACTAAGTTCCCATGAACACATCAAGAGCCAGCTTGAGTGGACCTAGCAGCGAGGTTACTTTGAACCAGAAGGGAGAAGTACTGGAGATGCAATACACAGGGGTCCCCTACTATGAAGAAAACAGGGAAGACCTCCTCAAGCATTAGAGATTGCGGGGAGAGAGCGGAGAGTGAGGGCTCGGCCTCTTATTCCTTACAGTGCCATATCAAGACTAGTCAGATTTGAGGGAAGGCTGCTTTAGAAATAATCCAATAGGTATAACAGTATCTAACAACTCAAGGTTCACCTCTCCCTTCAGCCCCCCTCCCGCCCCAGAAAAACCAAACAACCCACTTCAACCTTTGGAGCTCAGTTTCTACTTTCTTCTCACCTCCTCACAGGCGGCACCAGGTAACCAAGGCATCCATAAATCTCTTTGTTTCTTGGTGGTAGTTCTGGGAACCAGAGAAAGGCCTGGGGTATGGCCTAAGTAGCTGTAATGTACCAGGACTTTGACTCCATGGGCAAAGAGTAAGGACTTCAATCTCAGTGCCAGCCATTACTTTGGGCACACTGTGGCCAACACCCATACCAGAGATAGGCTCAGATCAGCTCCATACAGAGAGCAGGGGAAACCAACAAGCATGCTGTGGCTCCATCCTTCACCACGGCCAGCCGCAGGAGCAACTCTTTGTACCCAGACCCTGTTCTGCAAAGAAGTGGTAAGCATGTGGGAGGTGGGGATCAATGGAACTGAATAGTTAAATCTCAACAAAGCACTAATTCAAAACAGACTAGTCAAGAAAAGACTATCAGAAAGCAAACAAAAATTGGGTACAAACATATGAATTCGCTCTACTTTAGGAAATATTAAGAGCTACATTTTCTCTGCATCTCTGGGTAATGAGAAGTAAGTGTATAACTAAGTCACATTACTGCCCAGCAGAAGGAAACCCTAGGCCGCTCTCGACAGGCAGACCAGATATTCCTTCCTATGAGCATGTCTGGGGAAAGCAAACAGAACATATCACGAAGCGTTTCATTCCATCTCCCTGCTGCCAATTTCCTATCAGACATGAAAAGATGCAGGCCCTTGAGTGTAGAACAAGCTGTCACTCTTATCCAAGTCCCCCACACTCAAAACCAAAGGAGACCCCAGAGAGGAGCTGACAAAACCCCTTCTTGTGGATTCAGCAATTTTGTTTTTCCAAAGTATTTTTCTTCGACCACCTCACTTTATCTCATGCTATTCCTATGAGGTATGGCAGGGAAGTGTGCTGACCTCTTTCTTCAAATGGGGAAAGAGAGGTCCCATCTGTAAAAAATAGGACTATGAACTGGCTTGGCCAACTCACCAAGATGTTTCGTGGTAGGAAGGAGGGATCAGGGTCTCCTGAATCACATTCCTGCATGATCTTAGCCAAGAGCAGACAACTACATTTACATATACACTCTGATGCCTGCAGCAGCAGAGTTGCAAAGTTAACATGCACTGAAGACCACATAACACATGTGGCTTCGGAGGGCTAATTTTGACTGAGAACCTGGCTCTTAATTTACTTAATGCACACAGTAAAAGAGGCCAGGGGGAGCTGCCACCAGTCCGCTGTCACTAGCAAAGCATCCTTAAACATACCACAGGAAGTTATCTTTGGACAACAAGGACAGGTTGTTCCCCTCTCTCCTGAGGATAAAAGCAGAAGAAATATCCAGAACCCACAGTAGTCCTAGTCACCTTTGAAAAGGATCAAAAAAAAAAAAGCTCTTCTTAGTATGGCTTGAACTAAATAGTGTCCCAGAAAAGAAAAAAAAAAACCACTAGTCCATGGAAAATCTGGGTTATAAATGTCTATCCTTAGGAGGAGAATGGTAAACACAATATAGAACACAACATAATATAATATAGCTCTTAAAACAAATAAAGCAGAAATGGATGTACTGACATGGAAAACTGTCTGTGACCATCAAGTTATAAGAACAATTTGCAAAACATCAGCCTATGTTGTTTAAAAGAGAGCCATGCTTTTATGTAAACACATCTAACCATTAGATTCATCAAAGCATTACGGGGGAAGAGATTATATGCTCTGGATATTTGTTCTATTTAAATCTTTTTATTACAATAACTATCAGTGTCTTTACCCTTTCACACAATTGAGGAGTCTTTTGTGTTCCTACCTTCATAGAAAGGTTATTTGGTTGTCTTACTTCGTACAATGAAATATACATGTACTAGTATGTTTTACAGTTAAATTAAGTAGAAAAATAACTTTGTTCACAAAACGTCTAACTGCCATTCCATAATTTATTTTCCATCTTAAGTAAAAAAATCAAAAGCAAATGATGAACCTAAAGAACAAAAGGAAATATCTCAAGTTAGCAAACAAGGTTTTTCTGGGCAGTTGGGACTGGAGTAGCTTTTGTATCTTCTATGTTTCACTGTATTGTCTAAATGCTCTACAGTAAACAGCAGTATAGAAACAGTAATACTGCAAACAGCCCTGAGAGACAAAAACATAAGTGTTCTATAAACAGATACCTTAAAATTGATCTTTCTAAATGAACGTTTTTCATACTATTTAAACTTGTTTAATTTAATGACAGTAAAAACATATTACGTGAATTAATGCATCCACGAAATTCCCTTTCTAGTTGATCTCTGGCCATTTTCCCCCTAATTCAAGACCATAAACTATTCAAGGAAAAGAACTGTGAGCTTCCATATTTAGCAGCTCTATTTACTTTTCCAGTGCTTATGAAATATGTGGATATTTATAATCAAGTGTTACAAAGGATCCCCTCTGACTAATTCAGACTCAACAAATAGCTACATTCCAGTGTTGACTTTACAAGTCTTTTTGTTTAAGGTAGAACTGCCTGTCCACAAAAATGATTTTTATTTCTTTTGCACAGTATTGAGTAACTCCCAAATGGCATATATACCAATAATTAGCTTTAAAAAAAAGAAAAGAAAGAAAAATCAAATCAACAAATAATAGTTAAGCAACTATTATCTGTAAGACACTCAGCTGGGTGCTGAAAATACAAAAAAGTCCAAAGAAAAACGTATATATACAGTACAGTCGTGTCTGAATACAGACACGAACATTTTCCAAGTTAAGGCCTCCAGAAGGTCTCGGGGCTATCAGTTTCTATAAGGATTTGTGATGATGCTGGTGTCCAAACAAGTCTCCTAAGTACCTTATTTCCATACCAGACTTCTTGTCTAAGACACTAGCCAGAGACACAGGAATTCCTATTTTTATTCCCAACCAGAACCCACAGAATGGATCAGCATGCAGAACCCTGGCATCCTGGCCCACTCTGACCTAATTGGCGAGATCATCTGTCTATGGAATTCTCATTCCTTCTCCAGAGAATATGTCTGGCTCCTCTCTTTCCAAGTCCCAGCATCTCTCGATGTTGGGACCATTTGGGGTCCTGGCCTCCAGTTGCTCTTCCCTGCTAGAGATCTTTACTTTCTTTCTGATTTGAGTTACTAAAAGCTGTGTCAAAGTTGTTTACCAGCTCTGCTTCATGAGCACGTGTTGCCTTGGCCTTGAGGATCAGAGGATAAGGTTTTCACCTGTTGGCCCACTTGACTGTTGGGTATATAAGACTCCATGGTGCTGTTGATTAGAGGGGCTTCTTACTAGTGACTAGAGGTCCATGTCTCTGTTTGTGTGTCTTTGTATGTTTCAACCTCCAGCCCCGTGCCCGAAACTCGTGAACTGTATGGTAGCGCATAGAGCACAGACAGGCGCTGCATGCTGCATCTCGGTGCTTGATCTTGGTTCTCACATGCAATGACAGCTCAAGTCAGCTTAATAACAGCTCTAGCCTCTGGCCAGGAAACCACCTAGGCTTCCACGGATCCACTGAAGTGGTCACCAGCCCTTCCAGAGTTAGCCATTTGCCCAGGAATCTCATCCTTTTCTGGATCTTTTGGAATCTGACCCATCCTGATAACCTCCCCCTAGGCGTTTTTCCACCTTTTAACGTGTTCAGGCACTACCATTATCTCCTCCTGTATCCTTTTCAAACAGTCAAAGGGTTTCTACTTGAGAGAGAGAGAGAGAGAGAGAGAGAGAGACTCCTTCCGTAGACCTGATAACCCATTAAAATATTTTAATAAAGTTTATATGTGTACATAAAATCACACATGTAAGTCTAACATTTCACACATACACACACACATATATTTATATTTATATATAAAATACTACCAAGTGCTCCCAAAAAAATGTTCTCTGTGCTCTCCCCACCAAACTCCCTGAATGGCTGTTTATAGTCGTCACTATGCTCATTTCTACCATGTCTCCACACACATCCAGATGAGGTTGCCGATCCCCGGCCACTGTCACCACACGGTACACCATCATCCTGGAAACCATGCTGATCCGATACTTAGTCGGGCATCTCCTTGGACCACAGTATCTGCCATGCCTTGTGCTAGTGCGCTGGGGTAGTGAGAAGAGGCAGGAAATCGTGTACCTTCCTCCTCAGCTAAAGCTGTGGCATTATTCCATCGGAGCATCTCCAATAGCCACATCCCGACAGGGAGTCCTGCCAGTCTCCCACTCCAACTGTTGATGAGCAGCTCCTGCTTGCCCACACCCTCCTTCCCAGAACAGTAAGTAGACAGAGATGGAAATCCCACAGGAGTTCCAGACCCCTCCCTCTCAGCCCCCTTTGTCACTTCCAATTAACCATCTGTCAGCCTCCAAGACCCCTTCTAGGCTCACTGTCCAGCTGCCAGCTCAACACTGTGTGCCTGCTACCCCTCCCCATGATGCTCTCTGTCCCTGAACTGTGGGGTAAGAGTGTAAAAGTGGAGATTTTAACCACATCCCTTGTCCCTGCGTGTTGTGCCTGAAATAAATGCAATACCAAATTTAAAAATAAGACCCCTACCTACCTCTACACTGTAGAGGAAAGAGGGGGTGGGGAACAGGAAGAAGGAGGAAAAGAGAAAAGGAGAGAGGAGGGGAGGGGAGGGAAGGATAGAGGAAAGAGGGACCTACTAAATGTCACAATTTTAATAATTTGGCATATGAAGGGATCCATCTAACCATTGATACAACAATGTTATATATGTAATATAGTCAAACTAGTCATACATATAACCTTATTATATTGTTAGCAACATGAGCTATCTATGACTACTTATAATATGAATATAACTGTCAAATGCTCTATATACTCACAAACAGAGTTAAAGGGAGCACTTTGGGGACAACAAGGGTGTGACATCTTCCACTGCTGGGATCCCTGCTCTCCTTCTGCTTCCTTCTAGGTAGTCTAGACCTTCAGGGAACTGGAACATCATGAGCAGACACCAGCTCTGATTGGTGCTGTCTCCTGGTGGCCAGAGCGGGACCCGGAGGCCTAGCCTGAGTCAACTCCCACTCTACTCTCTCACTCCTTCCCATCCACCACTTGCCTCGCTGGCTCACTTTCCACAGAAGGTGATTCTGCAGAGCCCGCTAGCCTAGGGATGATCCACTTCAGGGGTGCTAATTTTGCACCCCAGCTGTTCTGCACAAAGGCCTCAGAGGATCACATCATCCAGACCACCCACTTCAGAGAGTACACATCCCTGACCCCTGTGAGAAAGCGATTCTTTATACAGGAGCTAGCAACCAGACACCTTGGGTGCTTGGGTCCTGGATCAACATTGTCTTTCCTGAGGTCTGCCTTCCCTCTGGTCCCTAAAAAAGCATCCTCCTATGGGCCAAGGCGACCCCTCAGCTGATCCTGAGATCCACCCCTTCAGGCTGAGGCTGGGAATTTAGCTGAGTGGTAGAGAATGTTTGTCCAGAACCCCTGAGGCCCTAAGTTGGTACCCACGGCACAAAACACATATCCAGGCTCATCCAGATCTTTCTCCATCAACTGCTGTTCTCTTTTCCTACCTCCGGTGTGCCTTCTCCCTCTTCCTCACCTCAGGTATTCACATAGCTTCCCTCCCTAAAAAAAGCCTACCCTCAAGTCGGCTCCCCTTCTCCAACTCCCTCACTATTTTTAACCTTCCCTTCGCAGCCAAACCTTCCCGAAGAGTCATCTACATGCACTCCCACCACTTCCTCCCATCCACTCACTCCGTTCCCCTCTGCAATCTCAATTCCACCTCCCCAGACAGGTTTGGAACTTACTTCACAAGTTACCAATGGTCTCCCTGACTGCAGAACCAGCCCCATGGCTGAGGGCGCCTCACGGCGACATGAAGTCCCACAGATCAGCCACTTTGGTTCTCCTCCAGCCCCTCACGTCAATCTGCAGCTCTGTCCCTGGCCTTCTGCCCTTCAGTCTGTGTTAGCTTTTCATTTATTATCTCATCTGTCCTGATAGCTCCAGCCACGACTTCTTTCAGATATCTCCCAAATCTGTATTTCCGACTCTGGCCTCCCTCCAAGGCTCCAGACTCCCTTCGATACTCGCCTACTGAATCAACACTTCCCTTAGCTCTGCACTGACACCTGAAATGCAACATGTCCCGAGCAATTTCTCCAAATCCTCCCTCTCCTCCTGGTCCCCACAGCTGCTGCCCCTCTTCCCAACTCCTGGTTTTCACCAAGCATAACTCTATCCTCCCTGTCACCGAGACTCTGAGCTTCTGTTCCAACTTTCTTGAACCTTCTTGACACCTCGTCAGGTCCTGTAGGCTCAACCTCCACAAAGTCACCTCTTTTCCATGTCTACCTCACTGTCTCAAGTCCAGACCCTCCTATGATATTACAATAATCTATCTTTCCCCCGCCAGCAGCCTCTTTCTCCATCCTAAGAGAAACTCCACAGGACTCTCAAATTAATGCTCCTCATCACACCTCTGTCCGTGTTCAGAGAAACCCACAAACTCCCCAAACGATTGCAGAAAGATCCAACTCATTGACATTCCATTCTAAGCATTTAATTCATGAATTAAAACATTCAGTCAATCAATGTGGTCCCCACCCTTCTGAGCCTCGACTCCCAATCATCCTCTACCTTCATCCTTTGGATCACATAGACTGGACTGTGACTGTTGCCAATTGAGCATGAATGCTCATGTCTCCTGCTACTGTTCAGCCCGGGAATGCAACACTAGAATCTACGAAGACATAACCACTCCCATAACTGTACCGATCAAACACCACTTCTCACTCCTTTGCTTGTTTATTCCTGGTATCTGTGTTCCCTAGCAAGTCCCTGGCTCACTTCTAATGATGCTATGGGGGCGGAAGGAGGAGACAAAGCTAATGCTCCAGGTATCTTCTTTCCCTCCCTGAATGAACGCCTCTGTCCTCCCAGCAGATACTTTCTGTTCCCTCGCTCCTCAGCGACACGATCCAAGGCAGCTCTATTGATCCAACAACTCCATGACTGCCAGTCATTCCCTAGTTATTTTACTGCTAGTCATCCACACAAAGGAGCAGCAGGAAGAGTCTTCACTACAAACAGAGAAGGAAGAGGAAGGAACCGATTCTCTGCACCCACCTGATGCTCAGCAGAAGCAAGCCAGCCTGTTTCCACCAGGCTCCTGCCACGTGGCTCAGGGCCTGGGAAGGGGCTGCAGGGAGCTAGCACACTTACCTCTTTGTGAAAGAGTTAACAGAAAGTGCCCTGACCTGTGTAATAGGATGGCCCACAGTCCCCTTGGAGGGGAAAGAATGATCAGGATCCTCTCTCCTCCCAGGCCGAACGGTCCTGCGGAGGGGAGATTAAACAAGGTACTACATGTCGGAAGAGGCACTTAGAGAAACAGAATGCCCCATTTGAAATAACTATCTGCAGATATTCAGATAGCATTGTACAACTTATAAAGACCTTTTACTGTATCTTATTTGAATCCATCAACAATTCTGTAAGGGAGCGGGGGCTGACGAGATTATTATTCCTTTCCCATAGATGTCAAAGTCACACGTACAAGTCACCCAGATAAGTAGGGAGCAGAAAAGAGTATGGCCTTCCCGCTCTCATGCACGACCTTCCTTCAAAGGCTTTCTCTCCCTTCAGCCCATGAAGCCCACGTGCTCCCAGAGGGAGGCTATTTATATTTCCATCCATTCCCCTTCCTGCTCTCGCATCTCCCCTTTAATGGTTCCACACTGCATGACGGCAGCAGACACTCAATATGGATTTGTCCAGCAAGTGAGCGCTGAGGCCCAAAGACGGCCTCCTGAATCCACAGGTAAGAGAGGTCCCTGCCTCCCTCATGCTGCTGTTCTGGCACCCTCCCATGTGTGAGAAACTCTACCCTTCCAGAGGTGCCCACTGCTAACTACAACAGCGGGAACAATACCCCCCCCCAATAGTATACTCTTTTTCTACTTAAGTTTCTCAATCCGTAAAACAAGCTTTATTAGTCCCATTTTGCAGAATTCCTAAAGATGAGTGTAATTTACCCAAGAGCAACCTAGTTAGTGTTGATCTGATCTGATCCAAGGCCCACGGTCTTCTGGCTAGTCAGGGCTTCCCCATCAGTACTGTTGACAAGTTTTGATTGGGTAATTCTTTCTTGTGCACTGTAAGATATTTATCAGCACTCTGGCCCTATCTACCAAGCAGATGCTTACAGAAAACTGTCCTGTAAGTTGTGACAACCAAAAAAAAAGTCTTCAGGTATTGCCGAATGTTCCCTGGGGTAGACAGCAGCATTTCTCCTGGCTAAGAACCACTGTGCTATATGGCCCAACTCAGATATAAAGGCCAGAAGTGACCAGGAGGAACTCCAAAAAGGATTTGCTTTCCAAAGTCTAAGGAGAAAACCTAGTTCATTTGGTTGGGTTGGAGATTCCCAAGCAGGAATGGTTCCCCTACTTGTAAAATCACTCCTTTCTGTAGCTCTGGTTCGCCCCAGTGCCTCTTGTCTTACTGTGAAGGACTACCAAACAGAGCTGGACAGAACTGCCAATAACTGTCCCATTGGCAGCCAACCATCCAAGGATGAAGTCCGGCCTCCCCAGCCTTACACAGGTGGACCCAGATGCCATCAATATATTCTAAAATAGAATACTGCAGACATCACCTGCCTAAAACATGATATCCCCTCTCCAGAAAGTCCTCTCAATACTCCTCCCGAAGTTCCTGAACAAGGGTAGGACTAAATTCCCAATTCATGACTGATGGAAGCAGAAGAGAATTTAAAAGACACGATAGCCATTGAGCTGAGTATGCTGGATGGTTTATGACAACTTGACACAAGGTCAGGTCCTCTAGAAGGAAGGGATCTAAACTGAGACAATGCCTCCAAAGGACTTCTTGACTGATGACTGTAGTTGGAGGGCCCAGCCCGCTGTGGGTGGTACCACCTCTGGGCAGGCAGTGCCAGCTCTGAGAAGGTGGTCCCTGGGGTGTATGAGCAAACAGACTGAGCAAGCCAGGAGAAGCAAAACAGCCAGCACTCTTCCACGGCCTTTGCAGCACCTCTCCCTCAAATTCCAGCCTTATGTGAGCTCCTGTCCTGACTGTTCCCTCAGTCACGGACTGTGATGGGGATGTAAAGCTGAAATAAACCCTTTCCTCCCCAAGCTGCTTTTGGTCATGGTGTTCTAGCACAGCCATAGTAGCCCCAACTAAGCCACTGGGCATCGTGTTTGCCTTGTGAAAAGTCAAGAGAAACCTCAAAGAAACTGCTTTCCTTGGTTGCAAAAGGAAGTAACAAGATTTTTCCCTTTTCAAGTACCTGGCAATGTACAGACTATGTGTTGATATTTACTCAAAGATCTGCACACAGAGTATGTTATTATTTCAAAGTCTTCCTTTTCTATGGTTTGGACTGATGGGGGCTTGTTTCCTTAGCCAGCAGGATGGAGCTGTTCTCTAAGTTAAGAACGATGCACTGAGCCAGGCGGTGGTGGCGCACGCCTTTAATCCCAGCACTCGGGAGGCAGAGGCAGGCAGATCTCTGTGAGTTCGAGGCCAGCCTGGTCTACAAGAGCTAGTTCCAGGACAGGAACCAAAAGCTATGGAGAAACCCTGTCTCGAAAATCAAAGAAAAAGAAAAAGAAAAAAAAAACGATGCACTGAGTAGAGACATTGTCATCACCTTGATTCAATAGTGCTTACATTTGAGCCACGTTTGTTATATCTCTGAAGGAAATGGGATCTTTGAGGAATTGTAAAATATTTTAAAGCCTTTATACTTACCTCCAAAAATAAATAATTTTGATGGGGAAATAGGCCCTACATATAGGAAAGGCTAAACAGTAATGCAATACTACCGGTGCAGTGAGAAGACACTGGGGGCTTTCCAGAGGTTGCCATAAACTGTAAACTCTCTCGAAAAAGCTAGAACACAGAATGTCTTGGATTTGGAGGCTGTGGAGTAGGAAGGGGATGAATCAACAAGATCCAGGATGCTCTGAGGCATGGGGATGGGAAGCTGGCTAGAACTGAGCATCTAAGTATGGACTTGACCCACAGGTACCAGGGAGTTACTGCAGGTTTCATAAATCAGAGAGTAACATGATGAAAAGAGTGTTTCTGGAAATACTATAAGCCTCGGGGACAGTGTAGAGAGGGGCCAGATTCTGAAGGATGAGAGGGGTCTGTGGAAGAAGTCCATGGAGGACTGGCCTGAGGCAACAGGCTAACTATGGAGGACTATGCAGTAAGGCTTGTCAGCCTAGAGAAATTCTCCCGAATTAATGCCAAGGCTTTGAACGTGACTGGGAAAGAAAAGATGCCACTTACAGAATGAGGAAGTGAAGAGAAGAAGGTGGTCTGGGGTGTTTGGAAACAGAGAGCTGAGCCGAGCTTGGCCAAAGCCCCGTTAACAGTATCTTTCCAGTGAAATGTCTGGATGCAGAAGCCAAAGCTCAACAGGAAGCTGAACGTGGGACATATCTCACAGCAACGTCTTCTCATTATTCTGAGCCTTTTGCCTTTGCATTTTAAAGAAAGAGGTTTCTCGTTTGCTCCCCAAAGCTTAGCTCTGAGCTGTTATGGAGCCTACTCTTCTGTCTCGTCTCTGGGATCCCACGCAGCCATCCTGGCTTCTTCTGGTTTTCCTCTCCACAGCTCGCTCTCCATCACCCCAAACCACCCATGACACAAACCGAAAACTCCTTTCCTGACACTAGGGTTCCACCCTGTCTCTTGCTGATAAACTCCAAGTGACTATGTCCTCCTCGTCACCCCAAATGCCCACACCGAGTGCCCTTTCTGATCCTGTGTCCCCCAAAGTCAGCTCTCAGTGTTTCATTTTTCTATTCCTCCTACTCAGCCTGTCTGCCCCATCATCACATCAGAGCTCGCATGGACTCTCTGGGATCTCCAGGATCCAGACTCTTTTCTGCTGTTTCCAAATTAAGACCTCCTTGCCCTTCTTCCTCCACCATCTCCATCTGGAAGCTTCAAGTACGCCAAGCCTTCCGAATCAGCACAACCACTCCTGCCCATGCCTAGAGTCCACATAGACAACTCCAAAATGAGTCCACTTAGATGTGCACATTCAGTTCTTCATATATAGACATACAGGGATGCTGGGACACTGTCCATCCTTGGGTGTCAGTAAATATCGGCACTTCTACCTCTATCTCAAGGCTCTCAGAATTAGCTCTGGCTCCCCATCCTTCCTGCCATCGAGATGGGGCAAGCTCCCCAGCCTCTATCTCAGCCTTGGATGACCTCTGCATCTCCCTAGATCTTACCTTTATTTTTTTTTTACTTCATCAACAAAATTTCCCAGAGACAAATCTTTCCAAACACTACTTTATCTATGATGTATCCTTGCTCAAACACCAGCAATGACTCCCTAGTTCCTTTGAATCAAGTCCAAACTCCTCTTCAGAAGGTTTCAGACGCCCTTAGTTGTTTCTATTATACTTAGTCAACCCTGCTCCTGTCCTTATTAACCCACCCTTTCCCCTCAGTCAGTCCCGGCTCCCCAAAGCTCCAGCCTTTGTCAATCTCCTTGGCACCCTTTCAAAGACCACCCTAGGCTCCACATTCTCTAGTTCTGGCAACCCTCTAACTTACAATGTCCTAATCTTTAGCAATCAATTAGTTAGCAATCTGTAAGTTCTTGAGGACAGTAATCACTTTGAGTACTTCTCCTGTGTGCCACAGCACCCTGGACAGCAGAAGATTCCTAGTAGGTGTTAATAAAGCATTGTGGGTCAATGTTTTATTGTCCCAGCCCTGAGTTTTCCTATCTCCTTTTGCTACCTTACAACTATCATCAGTAAAAATTTTAAATTAAAATAAAATTAAAAGCCAGCAACATACCTTCTCAGGCTTGAAACAGAACTCTTAGGAAGAAAATCAGGACTTTGTCAATCTATACTATTTTATAGGATAGTGTGTAGGAATAGAGTGGGTTCTACAGCCTTGTAATTTGGAAAAAAGTAAGATTGGAGAATCTCATTTAATCAGTTGGTCATGAGAACAAAAACATCCAAATAATCAGAAAGCAGGTAAGCTAAACAAGTAAAATGACTGAATTATTTAAATCATGCCTAATTAGAGACATAGCATGCCAGAGTTTTGACAAAGTACTTGCCAGTCTGGTCTTTGTACATGCAAATTTTTCCACCAGAAAGAAGGGGGTATCCTGGTGCTGGAAACTTTGAACAATCTGTTTGATGGTTTCTTGGTTGCTCGGTTGAATAAATTTATAATTCAGCCAGCCAGCCAGGTACAGAGCTATGTTCCCCACAGAAGATATGAATCAAAAAGGAGAAGGCTCAGACACATAGTCTGTTCAGGCTTAAGAATCCCCAACAAGGGCCTCTGGGATAGACTGCGAGGAGGGCGAAGGTCGAGGGGCAGAGCACAGAGGGTCATGAGGCAGGAAGGCACTATTCTAGATTTACCCCTTTAGCAGCTTGCCACAGGCCATCCATCATTTGCAAGTTTGTGTATAAAGGATTTAAACTGTCTCTGACTCTAAGTGCATATGAGGTCTAGCGTCCCTCACCACCACCACCTCCTCCTTGAAGTAAGCAAGACTACCCTGTGGAAGGACATTACCCCAGTAGGAAACTGACCCCAGCTCACTTCTTACCCTGGGACTTGAAACCAGCCTGGACAATGTAAGCTAAAATTTGTTTTTGAAAGGCCCTGGGGAAAGTAATATATTCATAAGTCTCTAGAATTGGAGGCTACAAAACGAATGCCTATCAAAAGGAAAAGTAGACAGAAGAAGAGGAAAGGAGAGGAGATTGTGAATTCATACCACAGTGCTTTTTCCCCAGAGGTAAAAAATACAGCTGCTTGGCCAGGCTGGGATGCAGGTGAGATCTGTAGACCTTGTGAGTGTCTGGATGGCACTGAGCTCAAAGAACCTCTTTCCCTAGATTCAGGGCACCTCTTCTACCCCTGCTTGGGTTTCTAAGAGAGAAGAGGTGAGCAGGAAAGAAAGGAGGGGCAGGGAAGGTGGAAAGGGAAAATGCTGACTCCCGGGATGGGAGAGGGGAGGGAAGAGGGCAGACTGAACACCGAAAGGATGACAGGAGCCTCTTCCCCTTCCCCAGACCCCGTCATCAACTCCTGTTCTCCACCTCCTTCCTCTCCAGACCAATTAGAGATGACCATATGGGCCAATTAAGTCTTGACTTCCAAAGCCACAAGTTTCCCCACAAAAGGGCCCCACTCCCTTCCTTAGAGCGGACCTCCAGGGTAAAGCAACAGTGTTAGGAAACAAATGGACGTGAAGCCTCCAGAGCTAACCTGACCCCTGACCCCCACTAGTTCATGTCCTCTGATCCAACTTTCCCAAAGGGAGGGCAGATGTGTGGGGCATCCATAACTTATCAGAGTCTTGGGACAAAGATTCCAGACAAAATGGTTGCAGACTTGTGGGGGAGCTAGGGAACTGCACAACGGGAGCTGAAGGAAGCTACAGGTACAGGAGAGATGGGGACTTCTTGGTGATGAGATGTTTGAAACAGGGCTACAGGTGGTAGGAGATGAGGGTGATCGGTGTCTGTTCTGGTGAAGGGACGGTGGAGCCAGCGAACAAGAGCAGCTACAGACCTGCTGCAAGCGAAGTGCAGAGAGGCGCAAAGCGCTAGAAAGCCAACTCATGCTCCCGGAGCCACAGGCAAGCAAATATTTGGTGGGTGTGTATTGAGAGGGATGCTAGCTAACTCACACTTCCAGAAATAAGCGATTTTTAGGTAAAAACTCATCGGTTCCCCGAGCTGGAGAAATGACCAAGGAGGTGCCCATGGTCCTCTCAGCCGGTCAAAAGTCCCAGACGCTGCTTCCCCACACGCACCCGGCACGATCTCGCGTCGCCTGGCTCCTGCCTGCCTGTCAGGCTGCTGCCTGAGCGCCTCGCGACCCCTGTTGCCCCTCTATGCACATCAGGGCCCCGAGCCCTGGAGAGAAGAAGAGGAACCAACCTCGGGAGACCCAGGAGCCCCGCAGTCAGGCACCGCGGGAGTGGGGAGCAGAGGGAGGGGTCGGGACATCGGGAGCTGGAAGCCGCGCTCTGCAAAGTGATCCAACATTGCCCGGAGAAGGCGGCCCGAAAGGACCGCCTCCCGCCTCCCCAACACAGACCCCTGCAACTGGGGTGAACGCTGAGGGGCGCCCAGCCCCCACGCCCTCCCCAAAACGCAGCCAGCACCGCCAGAACAACGTGAATCTCCACAACTCCAGCCCCGACGACCGCGGGGGGCCGCCTCCGACTCGCACGCCCCGGCGGCAGCCCGCCGTCCCCAAACTTGTCCGAGATGCCGCGTCCGAGGCGGCCGTCCTCACCCCCACCCCCCTCGCCCCGGAACCCTGCCTGATCTTACCTGTCCGGAAAAAGGCGTCCACGTCCGAGTCGGCGGCTCCCACTTCCTCCGCTGCCCCCTCCGGGGGGTTCATGACTGGGGGAGGGCGTCCGCGGGCAGCCGGGCGCCGGCGAAGCCTGGGGCCGAGGGCGGCGCAGCGCCCGGTGGGCGGAGGGCGCGGTGGCCGTGGCCACTGAGCCGGTGGCCACGGGGCTCCGGGCGCGGGCGCGGGGAGGGGGCTGCGGCGGGGGGGTAGCGCCAAGCCTCCTCAGGCGGCGGCGCACGGCGGGCTGGGGGCGCCTGCCGCCGGTTCCCCCATGGTCTCTTCCCCGGGGCGCTGGCCGCCTGCTGTCTGGCCCAAGCCGGGGGTCCCCGCTGCCTGCGCGCCCGCAGTGCACGGCAGCGGCAGCTGGCTCTCCTCGCCCGTCCGCCTGTCTCTATTGTTCAGCCCCGCTCAGCTCTCTCCTCTTTATTTTTCCTCCTCCCTCCCACCCTCCCTGTCTCCCTACCTCCTCCCTCCCTCGCTCTGCTCTCTCTCTCTCTCTCTTGCTACCTCCCTCCCGGCTCCCTGGCTGGCTCACGAGCTCTCGGGCTCCCCCTCTGGCTCCCGCCGCTGCAGCTCCCGTGGCTCCTCCCGGACTCCTGCTCCCTTGGTCCCGACCAACAATGACCCGGCGAGCGCCGAGCTGCAGGGACGTTCCCGCGGGCCCCGGGCCTTGCCGCGGGCACCCCGAGGTGCGACGCGCCCTTCCCCGAGGCCCGCGCCCGCCCTCCCGGAGCTCAGCCCAAGCTATTGTTCGCGCCGTACTAGGCCGGCTTCCTGAGCCCCGCAGGAAAAGCCCGGGCCGAGGAGGCGACAGGGCGGAGGGCGGGGCCGACGGGCGCTCTCCGGGCTCGCGGGGGGCTCTGCGGCCGCTGCGTGCTCTGCTGCGCTCCGGGTCCCGCCACCTCCCCGCCCCACCCTGCTCTCAGGTGCGCGCTGGGAACCCCGACCTGCCAGCCCGCCTTCTTCAGCCCTCCCGCTCAGTCCCCAAGCCGGACTGGCCTGTCCCTAGAGGCTGGACTTCATCCTTCTCCTTCCTGACCAACCCCTGGTCGCCCTGCCCTCCGAGGCCTCTCTGATCCTTGTCACCATCCCTCTTTTGAGATGTTCTTCTCTGCCCCCATTCAATACCCCTTTCAGCATCTCGGAGCGACTCTGAAAATCCTTGTCCCGTTTATTCCTCTGTGGACGCCTTCCTGCCTCTCTCTCCTGTCCTGTCACTCTTTTGTGTCTCTCATTTGTCTCTGTCCTGCCTTGGTCCTTGGCCCGAATCTCAGGGCTTCTCTTGGACAGCTGTCAAAACCCCCAAATCCCGGGGGCCTTCTCTGTTCTTCTGTCCTTCTCTCTCCAGTGAATGGAGAGATCCAGTTGGCCTGGATAAAGGGGGTGTTACAGAAAGCTGAATTTCGATTAAAGTAGAAAGAAGAGCTGAAAAGAACAAACAGCCAGAAAAAAAAAAAAAGGAAAGAAAGAAAAAAAGAAAGCAGGCAGATGTTGTATGAAGTAATTAATGTAGTGATTGAAATGTGGCAAACGTTTTTAAAGCAATAATTAAGCAATAATTAACCGGTACTGTTTAATGGTCATAAAACCCACAAAACGGGGGGGGGTCTTTAGACCTGAGAACTTCAGGTCATGTGTCCGGCTATTTGCTGCTGCCTTCCCCAAACAGTTGGAGAGAGGAGGCGGTCCCTGACCTAACATGTTAGAACACACCTAATGGGAAAAACAGGTGCTCAGCTAAAACTGATGCCCCATTACCCGTTATCGCTGGACTCCTGCACCTGTTTTCTCTGGCAATCTAATTTGGTTCTACCTCTCTCCTGGGACCAAAGCACCTGGGAAAGGCCGCTCCAGATCCAGGGTAACCCTGGCTGCAAAGGAGAGGAAGGGAGTTTTTGAGTCAACGCTTTCTGCACTCATCTTTCCGCTTTCTCACCCTCCTTTTTCCACCTATGTTTTAAATAACTATGCCCAAACATCTCTTGTGAACACCTCTCAGACTAAGGTAGAAGTCTGAGAACCACCAGACCCCACTAGTGACTAGGAGATTACAAGTTAATTGCCATAAGACCAAAGTCCTTTGGCCCTGGTATCAGCAAATGGCTTACAAGCAGATGTCCCTACCTGCTGCCTTCTCTGACAGTGGGAATACTGGTCATTTGTCTTTTCTCATTCTTCCTTTCTCTTCTATCTAGGTCTCTTCTTGACCTGCCCACTTGCCCACATGCACATGCCCATGACACCAAAGCAGCAGCTTCCATTGAATGTAAAGAATCAGAACACAGTAAGGGATTAGCTCACAAACAATGTTGTATGTGTAAAGGAAGTTCCCTATCAAAACCTCAAAAGATAAAGCCAAAATGAAAGACTATCCTATATAGTGACACAAACTTTCTAATAAATATTTATTAAAATGTTGAACATTCATGGCTATATTGAGATCAGAAAAGAAGATTTCAGAGCAAAAAACTATTACTACTAATAGTTTTTACTATTATTTGTAATAGTTTATGATTATTTATTACTACTAATAAAGATTTCAATGCAACAAGTAGACATAACTAATGATCCTGAAGTGTACAAACCTTGTAAGGGGCTTCAAAATGCATGAAGCAAAATTGATAGGGCTCTTGTTGGCTAGAATTTATCAACATGACACAAATTTAGACATATCTTGGAAGCTGGAATCTTAACTGAGAAAATGCCCCCATAAGATGGACCTAGCCAAGTCTATGGAGTATTGTTTTGACTAGTAATTGCTGTGGGTGTGAATGTGTGTGAAACCCCCACCCATGAGGACAGTGCCACTTCTGTGCAGGTGTTCCTGAGTTGTATAAGAGAGCAGTCTGAACAAGCCATGGGGAGCAAGCCAATAAATAGATGTCCTCCATGGCCTCTGTTTCAGTTCCTGCCTCCAGGTTCCTGCCGTGAGTTCCCGCCCTGACTTCCCTCAGTGATGGAGTGTGACCTAAGAGTTGTAAGATGAAATGAGCCTTGTCCTCCTAAGTTGCCTTTGATCGTGGTGCCTATCACAGTAATAAGAACCCCAACTAAGACTGGGCCGCAAAGAGAAGCAGACAATTTCATAATTCTAGCCAGAGATTTTAATATCCGAGTCTCTTAATAATTGATCGAATGCAGAGACGAATCATCAGGCTTTAGAAGACTAAGCAACACTATCCACCTGACATTGACATCAATGAAACATTTAAAAAGCTCCCCTTAAAAACAGCAGATAAACGTGGGATTTTTTCCAAGTAAACGGGTAATATATCAGTAAAAACAAGTCTAAGCCATAAAACAAATCTCAATAAATTTAAAGGAATTAAAATAATGCTAATGCAAAATGTTGCTTTTAGAAGATAACAAGATGTATGTTGTCTAGACATAACAGAATTTAAAAATCCATAACAAAAATTAAATCTGGGACTCTCCCAAATATTTGGAAACTAGAAAAACAAACATCTAAATAAACCACATCAATTAAGAGCTCAAGGCGGAGGGGCTGAAGATGGATCAGCAGTCAAGAGCTCTTAGTGCTCTTGCAGAGGATGAGAGTTCAGTTCTCAGCAACCGTGTTGGGCGGCTCAAAACAAGCCACCTGTAATTTCAGCTCCAGGGAACCAACACTCTCTTCTGGACTCCAGATGGCACCTGCACACACAGGCACATACCTATATCAGACACACATATACATATAATTCTATTTAGTGAAAATGAGCTTACTAAAATGGGCTATAGCATGAATTCACACCTGCAAAAGAATGAACGTTGAGGTATGGATGGAGAAGGGATTCAGCGGACCCAAATGATAACTGCTTAATTGTATGTTATTGATAGATTCGGGGAATGAGGAAATCATTGTTTTTCAGTCATGTGCCCAAGAATGACTCTCCCAGGCACTAATGAACACTTCCAATCCATGGTCATACAAATTCTTTCTAAACTAAATGGGTCACAAAACAGAACCAAAAGTCATAAACTTGGGAAAGAGACTGATAGGGAAAAAGGGGCTTGAAAGGCAGGAAAGGATAAAGGAGGGTAGGATGAAAGTCAGAAGAGTGCATTATCTACGTGCATGAAGTGTTAAACAAAATCAGTGAACATTATGAAAGGAGTATTAGAAGGACGTTTAAAGTGAATAAAAATGAAAATACAGGAAAAAAATAATCTGTGGGATGCAGCTGAAGCAATACATAAATTCATAGTGCTAAACACCATAAAAAAAGAGTTCTCACAATGCAAGCATAAACAAAAATGGCAGTTAAAACCATCAATGTGTGTAGTTAATATGCTCTAATAATTATAAACTTCTACAAAAGACCAACTCAAGTTAAAGTAGAACAGAAAATTTGAAATGCCAGTGTATAAGACAATAAATTCGATACAAGGAAAAAAGAAAAATAAAGAAACTCAAAGCTTGGTTGACAAGATTAAAAAAAACAACAACAGGTGATCTTCTAAGCACACGGATAGTTAAATAATAGAGAAAACTCATACTATAATTGGCGTTCCTGAGAGAAGAGGCACCACTACAGGCTTGATGGATACAGAAAGAGTTATGAAGAAATATCACAAGAAAGTTACGTTAAATGAACAAATTGCTTCAAGGGTACAACCACTAAAGCTTACCCAAGAAGAAATAGATAAGTAGTCATATAACCATTAAAGACATTGTTTATAGCTTTAAACCCTGTTTACAAAACACTCTAGTTTATAGGGCTTTAGTGGTAAATTCTATGACACATTTAAAGAAGAAATAATATGATTTCTATTGTTGTTGTTTTTTGAGATAGGGTTTCTCTGTGTAGTCCTGGCTTTCCTGGAACTCACTCAAAGACCAGATGGCTCATAGAGATCTGCCCATGATTGCCTCTTGAGTGCTTAAAGGCATGCACTACTACCACAACCCATGATATGGTTTTCTATAAGGACTTTCCCATAAATGTGAACATGATGGAATCGTTACCAACTATTTTTATGAGCCCAGCCAGCATTATTCTAATAACAAAACTAAATGGAGCCCATTTAAAAGTGTGGGATACTGCAGGCCACAACCCTTATGACAGTGCAGAATTATTAGTAAAATGTTAGCATATCGAGTCTAGTATAAAAAGGGTTAAACATCATGACCAGGTGGGGTTATTTCAAGGAATTAAAGTTTATTTTTAATTTGAAAAATCAATCAGTGAAGCTTATCATATACTAGGAGTTGCATTGTATCCCACAAAAGATACGCTGAACACCTAATTCATGAATGTGACCTTATTTGTAAACAAGGTCTTTGCAGAAGACATTAAATCTGTATGAGGTCATTAGAATACAACTTAATCCAATATGATAAATACATGTTGTTATATTATATACAAATTATTATATACATATTAATATATGTGTTATTATATGTGATATATTTTAAAAGAAAGTTATATGAGGATCTCAACAGGTGCATAAAAAATCAAAAGAATGGCAAAATGCAAAATTCAGTTCTGATCAAAACTCTTAGCAAACTAGGAATTAAAGCAACTGCCACTTAATAAAAAGCATATACAAAAATCTTGGTTAACACCCTAGCATTTACTTGACAATGAAAGAAGGAATGAATTTCTCCTGACACCACAACAAGGCAGGCTCATGCCTACTCAACATTATTTTTGGACAGTCCACTAAGAAAAAAGTAAAGGCATTCAAATCAGAGATGAAGAGACAAAAATGCCTTTATTTAAAACATGATTGCTGTTTAGAAAAGTCACATGAAATCTGTCAGAAAGCTGCTAGCACTAATAATAAGTTTAGCAATACAAAATTGTATTTCTAGGGACTAAAGAAGAGAAAATGGGACTTAATATTTTTATTTTTTAAGATTTTATATATTTGGTTGTATGAATGTTTTCCTATATATTTTTATGTGCACCATATCCACTGAAGCCAGAATTCCCTGGAACTTAGTTCCAAAGGGTTGCCATGTGAATATGGGGAATGGAATCAAGTAGGTCCTCTGCAAGAGCAGCTAATGCTCTTAACCAATGAGCCATCTACCCAGTCTTAACCAAAACATTGTAAACAGATGTGGAATATTCAACTATGTAAAGATGTGTTATATTTGCTTATGCTGTGGGGTATTACTTTGACTGTGTAAAGATGTGTTGCAGTTGTTTCTTCTGTATTTATTTAATTTTAAAAGATGTGTTGCTGTTTCAGCTTGCCTGCCTAAGGCATCTAATTGGTCTAATAAAGGCAGAATAGCCAATAGCTAGGCAGAAGAGGGATAGAGGGTTGTTGGCAGACAAACAAGTAGGATGAGGAATCTAGGCTTGAGGGAGCAAGAGGAAGAGAAGAAGGATGAGAGGATGAAGGAGATGATAGAACGAACACACCCAGGCCCAGAAACCAGGAGCTGCCCGCCAGTCAGACACTGGAAGAAGAAGGAAAGTAAGACATACAGAAAGAAAAGGCAAAAATCCCCCAGGCAGAAAGTAGACAAAGAGAAAAAGTGTTAAAGTGCTAGCCAGATATGAGTGTAAGTTAGGCCAAGCATTCATAACCAATATTAAGTCTCCATGACACGATTTGGGATCTGTTTTGTGGCTCAAAAGAATAGGCCTGGTACAGTAAACATCACTGTGTGAACATGAACAATATGAAACATGAATATTTAATCTGGTTAGTTGTGTGTGTGTGTGTGTGTGTGTGTGTGTGTGTGTGTGTAGACACACACATCCCAGGGTTGCACATGTGAAGGTTAGGAATCAGTGGGGTCAGTTCCCTCCTGTCATCTTATGGGATCTAAAAATCACATTCAGGACATCAAGCCTGTCCATGAGTTCTCCTCTATGCTAAGCAATCTCAACAGCTTTTGATTTGATTTCTTTTAAATATGCAAAATCCATACAGTATAAAACACTGTACATTGATAAATCAAAGAAGACCTAAGTGAAGAGAGAAATATTTCATGATATGGATCAGAGGACTCAAAGTTGTAAGACATCAATCACCACAACAACTTGATGTATGGATTTAGTGCAATCCCAGTCAAAATTCCAGTAGACATTTTCTTAAAGAAACTGAAAATACAAAGAACCTAAAATTGTCCGAACAAACTGTGAAAATAATAATAATAATAATAATAATAATAATAATAATAAGAAGAAGAAGAAGAAGAAGAAGAAGAAGAAGAAGAAGAAGAGGAAGAAGAAGAGGAAGAAGAAGAAGAAAGCTAGTGGATTTCAATTACCAAATTTTAAACTTACAAAGTTACGGTGATCAAGGCAATGTGACATGAACGTAAAGACAGACAAACAGATGAATGGAATAGAACCATCACCAACTGATTTTCAACATCAATCAAAAGAATTCAATGAGAAAATGGTACTGCTGGCTGGGCGTTGCGGAATATACTAAGGCGTGTTACTTTTGTGTATGCTCTGGAACATCTGTTTAATGAGGCAAAGATGGGTTGCTTTTGTTTATGCTGCATTTGTTCAACAGCTGTGAAGCTGGGAGTCTTTGCCTGTCTAAAACACCTGATGGCCTCGTAAAGAGCTGAACAGCCAATAGTGAGGCAGGAGAAAGGATAGGGGGGAGTACAGACAGAAGGAGAAATCTGGGACAGAGGAACAAGGAACAAGAAGAACAAAGGGAGGAGGACCACGTCAGAGGCCGCCGCAACCACCCAGCCAACCACAAAGAAAAAGTGAAAATGAGATAAACAGAAGTAAGAAAAGGGAAAAGCCCAGAGGCAAACGGTAGTCGGGATAATTTAAGGTAAGAAGAACTGGCAATAAACAAGTCAAGCTATGGCCAGAAATTTAAAAGAATAATAAGCCTCCATGTGTAATTAATTTGGGAGTTGGGTGGCAGGTCCCCCAAAAGAGCAAAGAGTCAAAAGAGTTAGAAAACAGCAGCTGGGATATAACTCATTTCACAGAGTGCCTGACTAGGATATACAAAGCCTTAGGTTTGGTCCCCAATACCAAACAAAAATATGCCTGGTGAGGTATTCTTGTAATAGAAGACCTCAGGAGCTGGGGGTAAGAAAGCAGGAAGTTTAAGGCCAGCATGAATCACATGAGTCTCTGTCTCAGAAGGAAAGAGAGGGGGAAAGAGGAGGAGGAAGAGGGAGAGGAAGAAGGAGGAGGAGGAAAGGAAGGAGGAGGAGGAGGAGGAGGAGGAGGAGGAAGAAGAAGAAGAAGAAGAAGAAGAAGAAGAAGAAGAAGAAGAAGAAGAAGAAGAAGAAGAAGAAGAAGAAGAAGAAGAAGAGTTATTGTTTACAGCATTTCAATAACTGAAAATCCATATTGATTTTCTGCGACTAATGCATCCAGTTTCCAAAACTTTGATGGAACTTAACATACATCTTATCTGAGTCAGAGCATTGAGAAATGGAAAGAAAATTATGTGATTGTTTTCGAATTCTAGAGTCCAGTCAGAGCATGCTCGCTGAGTTAAAACTAATGAGCTGGGAGTGTATTCTTCCTGGAAGATTTAGAAAAGGATCTATTCCTTTGCATTTGCCTTCTGGTTTTGGCATTGTTCTCCTCTCCCACCTCCCCTGGCACCTCTATCTTCTAATTAAGCAACAATGGACAAGAGGTCCATTTCATATTACCATCTTTCTGATTCTCTCTCCAGTGTCCCTGCTACACCTCTCTCTCTGTCTGTCTCTCTCTCTCTGTCTCTCTCTCTCTGTCTCTCTCTGTCTCTGTCTCTGTCTCTCTCTGTCTCTGTGTGTGTGTGTGTGTTTTGGTTGTACAGATACTGAGCCCAAAGCCATGTGCATGGTAAACAACCTCCCTAGCCCTGAACTACATTTCCATCCTCTCCTCCCACTTTCAAGAGTCCCTATGATCACACTGGACCAACACAGATAAAACCAGGGATAATCTTCCTACCTTACTTAAGATGAGCTGATTAACAAACTCCATTCATCTCTATTCTACAGTTTTAATTCCTGGTTGCTATGTAACCTAATATATTCCGAGTTTCTAACGCATAGACTATCTGTGGAAGGGAAAAGATTCTACCTATGGAAATGTCCTTAAGCCATCAGTTCTCAACCCTTTGGGGGTCAAACAATCTTTTCATGGGTTGTTGCATATTAGATATCCTGCACATCAGATATTGACATTATGATTCAGAGCAGTAGAAAAATTATAGTTATGAAGTAGCAATGAAAATAATTTTACAGTTAGGCAGTTCACCACAACTGTATGCACCAAAGGGCCGCAGCGTTAGGAAAGCTAAGAACCGCTGTCCTAAGTCAAATTATATAAGCTTAGATCCATATCTTGTACCATTCAAAAATTAATTCAAAATAGATTGTCAACCTAAATGTAAAACCTAAGTATAAGATTTGTACACATCAGAGAAAATCTTGTGACCCTGAGTAGGCTATAATTTTTTTTTCGCTTTAACACCAAAGCATAATCGCGAAACATAAATGATGATTGGTCTTTATAAAAATCCAGCATTTCTTCTCTTTAGGAGACATTGCTGTTTAGGAGAGATATCTGAAAATCTCGTGTCTGGTGAAGTGTTCTATCCAGAATACACAAAGGACTCTGAAACCGTTATAGGAAGAAAGAAAGAGTTCAAAACTGAAAAAAGGACAAAATATTCAAATAGACACTTACTTTTACAGATACATAGATAAAAATAAGGACACAAGAAAATAGACAATACCATTAGTTATTAGGGTATTGCAAATTTAAATATAATGTAATATAATCACCCCTAGAGTGTAGAAACTTAGAGGCTAGGGAGAGGTGGACAAGAATGGGAAATGGCACTCTCCTTCACCTCTGTCAAGCATGAAGCAGGACAATGACCTCAGAAATTAGTTTGGCAGTTCCCTAAATAGTTAACCATATGCTTACCATGTGACCAATCATTTGACTCCTGATATTTACCCAAGAGAAATAAAATAACTATGCAAAGACGTGTACAAAATGTTCACAGTGACTTCATTTATAATAGCCCCAAACCAGGAAGTGATCCAAAAATCCATCAGCAAGTGATTGAATAAACAAATTATGATATATCCATATAATATAATGCTAATCAGTATTTGGATAAGTCTCAAAATAATTAGTTGAGTGGCAGAAGTCAGACTGAGCAAAGTAAACTTCACTGACAGAAGCATATCAATGACTGTCTGGAGAAGACCACAGTGGGTGTCCAGAGAGGAGAGGTTGCAGGATAAGATTGCAAATAGAAATAAAGACGTTTCCGAGATGATAGATGCCATCTTGACTGTGGTGTTATATGAAGATGTCAAATTTGATCCAATTGTATGCTTTAAATACATATAATTTGCCAAATGTTGACTGTACCTCAATAGAGATGCTTTTAAAATGTTTTAAATAAATGAAACAAAGAAATATACATGCCAACAAGGAAGTACAAATTATCTTATAGATTATTACATAAAATTTTACAGTTTTTATGGCAAGAAAGAAAGAAAAAGAAAGAAAGAAAGAAAGAAAGAAAGAAAGAAAGAAAGAAAGAAAGAAAGGGAGAGAGAAAGAAATTATTGCCTTGGACAATTTTTTAACATGTTGCATATGAATGTCAGGGTAGAATTTAAAACAGAGTTGTTCAGATGCCTGTGTTTAGGAGGAAAAGTCTCTAGCAGTCTCGACAAGTGCCCCCTTCTCTTTAGCCCTCTGTAAAGATTTGTGGAGGGGCAGTAGGGGGCAGGTTGGAATAAGTGTTTCAGGAAAGTAGGTGTGCCCAGAAGTCTGGCAAGAGAGCTCAAAGCACAGAATTATCCTGAGAGGAGACGTCAAGTACCTCTCCAAGGATGTGGCCATGGGCTGAAACAGAAATCTCTGGAAGTCACAGAAAAGATAAAATAAGAAGGAAGAAGCAGCAGCATGTGTTGGGGGTTTACATATGGAATGAAGTAGGTGTAGGCAGGAAACAGGGAGGAGAGAAATCCCAGATGCCTCCTGGGCTAGTCAAGTTAACTAGAGAAGAGCGTCATGACAACAGGAAAAAGAAAATGAGGAGGAGGAACCAATGGGAGAATGTAAGAGGGAAATTTATATTTTTGGTTGTCAGCCTAGCTTTTAACGGCTGAGCCATCCCTCCAGGCCAAGAGGGAAATTTAACTAAGATCTTACGTAATCTAATTTCATTGAGACAGCTGTAAGGTAGAGGGGAAAATGACTTGTCCAAAGTCATACAGCAAGACCCCAGAATTCCGTTTCTGCGATGTTTCCCTAACGCATACATCCCTCTTAAGTGAGTGGTCTGAAGTGATGATGGAATCCTGTGGCTAATGTCTAATCAGCAATTAGAACTGTCAACACAGCCTGGGTAAGGGCTGGAGAGCTAGGAATATTGATGGGAAAGCTAGGAGCGGGCTGAAGCAACAAGAGCAAATGAGATAAAAGGCTTTCTGTCCATTTCCATTAACTTTCCCTTGGATGAATTACCCACTCGGACATTCTACTTTCTGCTTAAATCCAATCCACCTCAGAATGGCACCTCTCCTCACTTTCCAGTTGTTATTATCCTAGTCGTGCAGTGTAGAATTTGAGGCATGTGTTGAGTCCCTGCCCCCCGCCCAGCACACCATGCCCCATTCTTCCTGCATCCACACCATCATGAAGCCACTGCTTTCCTTCCTAACGTCACCAGTTCCTTTTTCTCCAATGCCATCCGAGCCCAGCCTGTCCCAACTCTCAGATGTTCTGTTCTGGTTTTTCTGTCCTGTTCTGCTCTGTTCTTGTTTTGAGACAAGATCTTGACGTCTCTCTGTGTTGTGCAAGCTGGACTCCAACTCCCAAACTCAAATGATCCTCCCACCTCAGGCTCCCAAGTCACTGGGATTACAAAAATTGAGATTACATAACTGCCATTGTGACCTTGAATTTCAGAGGCACTAACTGTCCAACCATTTGGTAAAGGGATGAAATGGGAAGGATTGATTAAAAGAAAGATAAATCGTATGGACAGGTAAGTGAGGGCAGGTTGACCCCTATAGAAATTAGACATACTGGAGAGCGTCAGGTGCCGAAGGCAGTGAGAGGCAATAAGAAATGAGGCATGATAAGGAACAGGCAAGGCTGTGACTGAAAAGCCACCTTCAGGAAGGGACAAGGGAAGAACCCCACTGTGGAGACAGTGTGTAGTGTGGAGCAAGGGCAGGGGATAGGACCCACTATAACGCTAGAGGCAGGTCAACAGTCAGTGTGTCACTGAGGAAGGACAGCATCAGAGTGGAAATATTTGCCCAAGATATTTCAATGGTGAAAAAGAAAGTAAGGACAGGCAGTGGTGGAACACGCCTTTAATCCCAGTACTCAGGAGGCAGAGGCACACAGATCTCTGTGAGTTCAAGGCCAGCCTGGTCTAAAAGAGCTAGTTCCAAGGACAGTTAGGGCCATTACCCAGAGAAACCCTGTCTCGAAAAACAAAAAACAAAAGAATGTAAAACAGTACTAGAGCGATAGCCAAGATCCCAGTGTTTAATGTGTTTTGTCTTCAAAAGGGGGCTAGGGACCCATGCTTAAAAGTTTGGGTTAGAGCGAAATGATAAAGAGAAGACGAAAGGAGGTAGAAAATTCTGGAGCTGGAAGACTAATGTCATTTAAAAACTGGGAAGATGGCTGGCCTTCCTGGTTACAGTGAGCAGCTCATCTACGTACAGAAAACTGATAAAAGCTATTTGGGCTTCCAATCTTGATCCCCAGCCCTCAGTCCACATTGCACAGGAAGTTTCTAACAGAAAGCTGTTTCCTGTGTCACACTATTTTCTGTCTAGAGTGAGGATAGGAAGTAATCTGTCCTGTTCTTTTAACAATTCCAAAAGAACACCAAAACATCCCCTGGCCATGGCCTTGCTGGACATACAGTTGCAAGAGTCCCAAAGTTCTTCCTGTCTCTCCTGTTAATCTTTCCGGCTGTGGTTAGAGGCTGTTCCCTCTCATCCTGTTCAGGGAAGCATGGACAGACCAGAAAACAGACCTGGGTGAGGAAATTTGAAAACTGGTGGAGGGGAAACGGTGACAGAGCTCCTACAGACCCGAGGAGGTTGTTTTTGGAGATTCTACATCTCTGCTCCTTGACAGCCTCAGCATGGCTCGGGGCACTAAATGATGAAAGAACATGCAAATAGACTTGACTAGCCTAGGAGAAGACTCTTTAATCACGACAGTGATTCAGGTGCAAAAAAGCCAGCAGAATCACACAGCTGCCAAACTGAAGCACACTGTAAGCATCCCAAGTAGAGTTAGCCATACTTAAGGTAGCCAGGCATGCAACGCAGCAGCCCAGGAGGGTCTCTGCCAACAAGTAGACCCAAGGACAAGCACAGTGTTCTCTAAAGTGCCACCTCAAGAGATGAGGAGGATCCACCAAATATCCTTCAAGAACCAGTCTTACAGGATTTTAGAGATGATCCAACAGTTAAGAGCACTGGCTGCTCTTCCAGAGGACCTGGGTTCGGTTCCCAGCCCCCACTGGGCAGCTCACAACCATCTGTAATTACAGTTCCAGGGGATCTGCTGCCCATTTATGAATTCTTGGGGCATGAAGCACAGACATAGTATACAGATATACATGCAGACCAAATGTTTATACATATAAAAAATAAACAAAAGAGCCGGACGGTGGTGGCGCACACCTACAATCCCAAAGCTACAGAGAAACCCTGTCTCGAAAAAAAAAAAAAAAAAAAAAAAAGAATATGCTTAGTAGCATGCAACAAGAAGGGACAGAGATGTAGAAGAGAGACAGAAAGAGGCTCCTCCTGATGTTCACTTGCAGCAGTGTCCCCCAAGTCAATAAAGTGTCTCCGAAGTAAATAAAGATTTATTGGTACACAGACATGCCCAGTTGTATGCCAACAAAGACCGCATGGCAAAGTCAAAACTGTTTGCTATCTGGCACTCACGCCCAAACAACTCTTAGCTGACTCCCGACTGAGAGTAATAATAATACTATGATTTCCCCTGTTAATAATAATAGCAGGCTTTTCGTGGACTTTCATTTTTTTTTTTATCTTGTAATTGTCCTCAGGAACTGTTACCCTGAAAGGACCCAAGGCTGGATCCAAGCAATAGGAAAATCGTTCAGCAATGGATGTAGCTTGAAAGACTGACAAAAGTAAAGTTGCTCTAGGATTCTAAAGAAACTGCAAAGCTAAAGAGTTCTGCCTCTAAAAGACCGTTCTGAATGAAATGGAAAATACAGAGGAAAATGGGGGTAGATGTGAATGCAGTTATTTTAGAATTATTGAGTACTAGTTGTCAATACATATATCCAAAGGAATGAGTATATATATATATATATTCATATTTATATACCTACATATATATTTTTGATTCGCATTATGTGTCAGTATAGAGATTATTTTGATTTCCTAATTAGTATCTAATAAAATTTAAAACTACAATTGTGTCATGGTAAGAAGATTGATATAATATAGAGACTAAAAGAGTGAGCGGAGTTGATCAACACGTAAATAATAAAGCTGAGATGCCGCTAAGAGATGAATTTCAAGAAAAGAATACCCTTTCCATGTTCCCATCATCTGCTCTGATATTAGCATGCACGCACAAGCTTGAGAGTGGCGTGCTTATGCCTCTGTTCAGGTGCTGGATCTCATGAGGAAGGAGAGAGAGACTGGGGATACTGACGTTGTCTATTTAAGATAAAACACAGGCTGTTCCAGAGTTTTAGATGAGAGCTATGACTCTTGCATTTGGCTCATAGTTTTCCAATATTTTTGTTCAGATTTCTCCTCTCCACACCCTGTAAAACATCCCACACCATTGTGCCCTGATTACACAAACACACAATTGTTCAACAGTGCCTGGCTCGCCTCCATTCGTGGGCTTCTGCTCAAAGACACAAGTATGACTGAATATGCTCCCCTGTGCACCCTGTCCCGCCTTCTCACTACAGACTACCATACCGTTCTTGAATCCTTTGCAACTAGTGGTGGCCATGGAGCCTGCTTTTTGTTGTAAAAAGGGATTGGGGACCGGGTATTTTTCTCTTCATATAAGCGTTATACCTGTTGATTCTTCCCTACCCCCCTTCCTTTGTAATTTTTATTCTTCCCTCATCCACACCGATGAGGCTTCCAGTGGAGCCATCATCTTGGGGACATGAGGCAGTAAAGCCTCAAACTACGGATAGTGAAGCAAAAGGCAAAGGGAGAGTAAAATGTTAGTGAACTTGAAGTTGCTACAGCAGCCTTGAACTTCTCACTGAGCGGACATAAATTGTATACGCCTTCCGGTGATACACACCACGGTGGCCCGAGGAGACTAATTACCACAGTATTTCTTTCTCCTTTTTCATTGAAAACATATTTTTATACAATATATTCTGATCACAGTTTCCCCTTTCCCCAGCTCCTCCCAGGTATTCACCCGCCCACCCATCTGCCTCGTGCCTTCTTTCTCTTTAGAAAACAGGCAAAAAAAAAAAAAAAAAAATTAAAAAAAAAAAAACTCAGGGTTTTTAAAAGAAAACAAGAAAAAATGCATACATACATACATACATACACACACACACACACAAGTCACAAAAAGACAAAATTTGAAACCAAAACATACAAGGCAAAAGACTAGTAAGGTGAAAAAATGCCTGAGCAAAGCAATATGAGACAAAAAAAATCTCCAAAAGTATCACTGAATTTAGTCTGTTTAGGCCTTTCTACTGCTGGGCTTGGGGCCTACTCTTCAGTGTAGCTACTCTATATAACCAGTGAGACCCCATTTGAGAAAACTAATTTTTCTTTTGCAAACAGTTATCACTTAGAGAAAGCTTCTGGGTTAGAGATGGGGGCTTGTGTACACCTTCCTGTCTCAGTGCTGAGTCCTGTGGTTTAGACCTGTGCAGGCTCTGAGCTTCCCACCACAGTCTCTGTGACTTCATATGTGTGTCAGCCCTGCTGTGTCTGGAAGATACTGTTTCCTTGGTGTCTACCCTCCCCTTCTGGCTTTTACAACCTTTCTGCATCCTCTTCTGCCTAGATCTGAGCTCTGAGGGGAGGGGTTTAATGAAGGTAGCCCACGTAATATTGAGTGGTCCAGGGTCTCTCACTCTCTGCGTATTGCCCAGTTCTGGGTCTCTGTATGTGTTCCCATCTACTGCAGGAGGAAGCCTCTCTGATGACGGCTGAGCAAGACACTGAGTAGAGCGGAGTGTCATTAGGAGTCATTTCATTGCAGTGTATTTGGTTTTCTCCTGGGCCTGGTCTACCTAATCTCAGGTGACTGGTCACCAAGCAGTGTCACTCATGGTCCCATCTTATGGAGTGGTCCTAAATCCAGTCAGGCAGCGGCCAGTTGTTCTCCCAATGTTTGTGCCAGTATTGCACTAGCGCATCATGCAGGCGGTCACCATTGTAGCGTGCAGGGTTTGTGGCTGTTTGATGTTTCCATTTCTCTTATGGTAGCATGCAGAATAGCTTCCAGTACCATGGACACTCACCAGCAGGGGTGAAGGCTCTAGTTAGGCACTAGCTCAGCTTCTCCACAGGCAAGGAGATATATAAGCTCAGCAATAGACTTTACCATCAGTTTGTAGTGAGCAGATAATCGCGTTGGCAATAGCCTGGGTTGTTTGAGGGTTATATGCTCAATTATAGGGACCCAAGCTCAATTATATGTAGCCCATTCTTAGCACTGAAGGTTTTTTTGTTTTTGTTTTTGTTTTTTTTTTTTTTTTTTTGGATTTTTGAGGCAGGGTTTCTCTGTAGCTTTTGATTCCTGTCCTGGAACTAGCTCTTGTAGACCAGGCCTCGAACTCACAGAGATCCACCTGCCTCTGCCTCCTGAGTGCTGGGATTAAAGGCGTGCGCCACCACCGCCCGGCTTAGCACTGAAGGTTTTGCTTGGTGATAAAGATGTCTAGTGGGAAGTTTGTCTTCTCTGTTACTCAGTGACTCCATTTAAATTTCTGTTATATATTTAAAGAGGCTTCTTCCTGGGCTGGTGAGATGGCTCAGTGATTAAGCGCAGTGACTGTTCCTCCAGAGGACCCAGGTTCAATTCCCAGCACCCACATGGCAGCTTGCAGCTGTCTGTAACTCCAGTTCCAGAGAATCTGACATCGTTATACCAATGTGCATGAAATAAAGTTAATAAAGTTTTAAACAAAAAAAAAAGAGGCTTCTTCCTTGTAGGTTTCTCTATGAGCTCTCAAATAGCTCTTAGTGTTGGTTGTCTTTCTCAGTAGTTGCTCCCTCACACCATGCTTCTTTCCTCCCCTCTCCATTTAATCCTCCCATTCTGCTCTTCCCCTGTCTCTCCATAACCACAGTGTTTCTTCTCGATCCTTGTCCCCAAGTCAACTTTTGTTTTTTGTTTTGTTTTGTTTGTATGTGGTTTCTATGTAGATAAGGCAAGAAAGGTGACAGTTAGGAAAACAGATTTTAGAAATCCTACTCACGTTTTGATGATTTGGAAATAGTGCAGAGCTGATGACCATTTGCCTTGTTGTGTAAACTAAAATGAAAAGAAGATGCCAAAATAAGAAGGTTACCAAAAGGCCCAAACCACATGTCTTAATGTCTTAGTCTTGATATGATAGAACACCATGACAGAAAGCAATCTGGGGAGGAAAGGGTTTATTGGGCTAACACTTCCATATCACTTTTCATTATCCAAGGAACTCAAGATGGGAACTCAAACAGGGTGGGGATCTAAAAGCAGGAGCTGATGATGAGGCCATGGAGGGATGCTGCCTACTGCCTTGATCCTCCTGGCTTGCTCAGCCTGCTTTCTTATAGAATCCAGGACCTTCAGCCCATTGGTGGTCCCACCCATAGTGAGCTGAGCCCTCCTACATCAATCAGTAATTAAGAAAATGCCCTATAGGCTTGCTGCCATCCAATCTCATGGAGGCATTTTCTCAACTGAGGCTCCCTCCTCTCTGACGACTCTAGTTTATGTCAAGTTGACATGAAACTAGCCAGCAGAACAGAGCCCCACATCATTACACCAGTACACTGGTTTCAACCAGATCTACCTCTAATCATACTCATTAGATGCCATCTATTTGTAATTATAATTCCAATTACATTTCTAACTTTAATTGAATGTATTTCTCCATACATATCACTTGTTTATTAAACCCAGGGCCTTGTACAAGCATAGGCAAGCACACTACTACTATTTAGCTACATCCCCAAACTTTAATGTATTTCTTTTGATTGACAAATTTACTGGCCACTCATTTATTGACAAATTTTCTGGTCACCTATTATGAGCCACATATAGGACAATTAATTTTTCCATGTTTCCATGGGTTTACAGTTTTCCCGAAACACAAGACTGTTCATAGCTAAAACCAGGAAAGTCCCATGCAAACCAGGATGGTTGGTCACCCCCAAAGGTCTCTTACTTGCTACTAGCTATAAAGCAGATGAAAGAATCTATGTGTCCTCCTCCAGTGGGGACTCTAGTTTAACTTGGGCCTCTTCACAATTACACTAGGCCCGCGTGCCATAGCCATTTTCAAATCAGGCATGTCAGAGTTTGTTGCACATAACCAAGGCCATCCTGTACTTCCAGGTGCTAACAGCACCAAACTCTAGGAGCACAGTTGGCTGTCTGTCTGGAGGAAAGATGAAGGGCTTTGGACGAGGAGAGTAAGCAGAAGTTCAGTTCATGAATGTGGTCATTGTTCCGCCAGCTATAAATTCCAACCGACTGGAATCGCAGCCTGAGCCAGTTGCCTGTTGTTCTTGGACCGACAGACAAACTTCATCTCCAGGTCCTCAGCCCCTCGCTGACACTGACTCGGACCTGTCGGGTGGAACGGTGCCTGTTTCGGAGAGGGCCAGAGATGTCAACTTGTCCTGGGGGAATGTGGAGGTGATCTGATGGTGACATGTGCAGATTTTGGCCATCATAGCGGACTAGGGCTTGACATATCTCACTGTTATTCCATGGGCACTCCTCCTAATGGCTGGATACTAGGTTAAGGAGAAAACCCCTCCCATTCTTTGGTCAAGAGCATATGGATGATTTATTACCCATTTAGAATATTAGTCCGCTCAGATAAATAACATACACTCCTGAGCTTAATACTTTAAAATTCTATCTCTCCTCCCCATACACACACACACAGCAGCTACTCAGCAAAAGCTAAGACTTTGGTTTCTTCATGCCCAGAGGGTGCTGAACTTTTCTCTTTACTCCTCAGTCTTTCTCTCTGGAAGCCTTAATAACAACCACCATTGCTTGAGAATGCCCAGGGGCTAGGCATCATGTCACATGTTTCCAATCCAACATCATATTTAGATGACACAAAAGCTCCAAGTACATATTATTATCCCCACTTCCAGATGAAAAGACAAGGCACAGGAGGGCTAAGGAAGCTGTTTGAATCATGCATTGTAGATGGACAAGAGTAGAATTGGGATCCTATCCTAGAACTCTCCACTGAGAGCTGGTGTACTGATCTGTAGGAAGGCAGATGTTGCACACTTGAAAAGGACCCTGGAGAGTTCTGGGTGCTTACAGTGTGAGGAGAACTGGAGAGGAGGGGATATTTTATGTCTACTGACTTGTTATTATCTGAGAGGTGATGAATGGGAAGGGGAACATTGTGAATCAGAAACCCTTGTCAAATACCTCGGTCTGGAGCTGGGGAGATGGCTCAGTGGATAAAAATGCCTGCCCCATAAACATGGATTCCCAACACCGACATAAAAGCTGGGTCTGACGTATCTGTAATCCCAGAGTCGGTGACAGGCAGAGGCAAGCAGATCCACAGCTCACTAGCCAAATAGCTTAGTCAGTCAGTGAGCTCTGGGCTCAGTGAGAGATCACGTCTCAAAGCATAAATAAGGTAGAAAGCTAGGAAGGGAGCCAACGTCAACCTTCAGCCTACAGACACGCACACTCACACACATATGCACCTACATGAATATATACATACATAAATACGACATACACACAAAGAGAAAGAAACTTGGCCTATTGCCCTGCATAAGATCAAATGTTAATTTGAATTATAATTATATGTGAGTTTGAGATTTGAAGCAATAAGGAATTAATTTCAAAAACTGCCTTAGAAGGGTTTTTAAGAGCAGTTTTTCGACAAACAAAACTAAAACGCTTAATTTCATTTCCATGGAATTTTTAGAGCAGAGATGCCTTAAGTGGCCTGGAGCCACCCTTTGGAAAGAAACAGACCAAAAAAGTTAAGGAATCTTATATATGCCATATAGCCTAAGCAGAGTTATCATTGAGGCACGGCCTTGAGGTTCTCTGAGCGTAACCACATCATTACTCATGCCAGCCGCTGGCACAGTTGTCGGAATAGGGCAGAGATTCCAGAATGAGCATTTCCAAATGAGAAAAGGGAGATCAGGAGCTCTCTGTCCCGGCTATCTTGAAAACTACTGGCTTTGTGGTGGTGCTGATTTTATTGACTAGATAAGGAAATAAATAAGTAGAACAAGTGATTTCCCACAAGGTCACGTGGCAGGGACAAAAATCCAATATACTGAATCTTAATTCCATGTCTTGATCTAGTTACAGCACCCTCTGGGTGAGCCTGGCCAATTTTGAAATGGGTACTTGGACATCAGAATACATAGGGCATGGTTCCTGACTTAAGTTATATCAAATTTTTAATTAAGGATATGGGAAAGATGGAGATGGCAAAAATCTTCCTATTATCTAGATGCCAGAACCACTCGCTGTCTGGTCTGGTTTCCCAGGGACATCTGCTCCACCTCACCAATTCCTCTGCGCTTTTATGGCATGCACAGTTCACACTGCAAAGTCAACAAATTGTTATCATATGTGTGGTTAGTCATTCTTTTGCTGTCTCCCCCCTATGTTTGATCTGGCTTATGCTACTGTATTTTTTTGGCTGCCTACTCTTCCCCCTGCTTCTGTCAATCAAGTTTTGCTTAGTAAACATTCCAAAGTCCTTGATCACTAGCACCCAGTTGGGTGCTGTATCTGTTGTTCTGGATTATCTGTGGCACGTACATACATATGTGTATATATGTATACACACACACACGCACACATATATATATGAGAGAAGATACGGAGGCTTATGAACATAATTATTGGCAAGAATAACATATATGTATGTGTGTTTGTGTGTGTGTGTGTGTATATATATATATATATATATACATACATATATATGCACAATATAGGTTGGTTCAACTAGCCCTCATAGTCTCTGGGGATCCTGATTTACACTCACCTCTCTATAATCTTTGCTGATGTAGATGAAGATAAGTTTGGACACACAGCAGACATATGTTTTTGAATCCAAAGCTCAGTTTGCCCCACCTTAACTGCATTTTAAAGAGTTTCCACAGTTTTATAAGCCTAACCATCAGCACACTCGAGTCAGAGCATCTTCCAGCATCCCAGAGAGTTCTCTTATGCCAAGTCTCAAGCAACCTGCTCTACTTTGACCTGAGACAATCACCAATCCAATTTCTGTCACTAGATTAGATTTGCCTTTTCTAGAGTTTCATCTAAGTGGGATCATATAGTATATATGTACTCACTGGAGTTATTTTTATTTGACTTTGGACTTGTTTCTCTGGTTTCCTTCTCGTGATGTCTGGTTCAGACTGATATTAAAATGAGTTCATGTTCCTTACACCCACGCAGATTTGACGGGGCGGGTAGAACCGAGCCTTGAAAAAAAAAACCTGAGAAACAAGATGAGGAGGCTTATGAACATAATTATTGGCAAGAAGAAGAATGTTGGCTCTTCCTAAGATTGTTAGAATATGACAAAGAATGAGTTCACCTTGTACCCCAATCCTAAACATTTTCAAGATCACTCAATGTATTTTCTCCTAACCCCAAAAGCCTAGAAGTTATGTGTTCTTTGCCTTTGATGGACAGTCTGTTTGGAAACTCTGACCTCTAGACAGTCACAGAGTCATTGCTCCCTCTGGTGTGAACAGGGAGATGTGTCACCTTTTATTGAAGCAGTCCCACCCCTGCAGCCCTCTGGGTCAGCAAGGAGCCCAGAGCAGGAAGGAAGCACCAGGCTCCTCTCTGATCCCCCTTAGGTTCATGGGTCAGAGGCTCAATGTTTGAATAAGTGAACAGAAAGGAAAATTAAAATTCAGAGATGAGTGAGGATAGGACCGGGAAAAGGGAAACCTCCAGAAGACAGGCAGCTGGGTGTAAAAGAAGGAGGGGTGCCGGCCAGAGGCAGTCAGAAATCCAAACAAAGCACACCGGGTCGAGAGATGTGTATTTCTTCCACTTTTGAGACATCCTGAAAATTAACTCTTCCGTCAGAAACAAATAGATTCAGACGCCGAGTAGGAGAATTCTTGAGGAGTGAGTTTCAGCACGGGAATCCTGACAAATCCCTAAAATAACCTGCATGCTTCCAAGTGCTGCCGGACCCGCTTAAGCCCTTTAAACCTCCAATAACTTCAACTATGGTGTTTAAAGTCTCATAAATCTGCACTAGCTTAAAATAGGGAAATATAAATCACAGTCAGGGCCTTCAGGGTAGGGACAGAAGATGGTCACCCCTGTGTCATTTAAAACCACAGTGTAGGCTTCTCAACAAAATTTCCCAAGAGAGCTAAATGGAAAGTGCTCGAGTTTGGGGGTTGTTTTTCCATTCGTTCTCAATTTCTCCTTTTCCCTTTTGTTCGTTTGTTTGTTTCTAGTTTGTTGGGGGAGAAAACAAACAATTCAGCCCAGTTTTACACAAAACCAAATGAAGGAACAAAACAAACGCATGACCAAAAGTTACCAGAAAAGAGCACTGGTCTAGTAAGATGCCAGTAAACCCCTGTCTACGTTTTGTTAAATTGTTCGTTAATGTCCCCAAATGAAAGTTACAGATAACATTCTGTTAGCCACAGCCACATGCCACTGTCATTCCTACTCTACACGGGTGCCTTCTGTGCACAGCCTTACGTTCATGACTTAGCTTTATCCTCAGCACAACCCAGAAAGAGCATCATTTTAGAGGTGTCTGGTTTTATTTTATGTGTATGAATGTTTTGCCTGCATGTATGTGCGTGCAGCATGTACATGCCTGGTGCCCGAGGAAGCTGGAAGAGGATTTTGGACCCCCCAGAACTGGAGCTGCAGGTGGTTGCGAGATACCATGGGGGTGCAAGGAACTGGTTCAGGTTCTGCACAAAGCATCAAGTGCTCTTAAGGGCGGAGTCATATCTCTAGCCCTGAGAAGTGTTATTCTAGTCTCTGTCTTACAAATGTGGGAATGAGGTTGATTGTTTATGTTAATTCTCTCAGAGTCACACAGTTCACTAAGTAGGGGAGGAATGTTTGCAGAGTTTCTTCAGACAGCCTAGTCTTAGCCAGGATTCCTACCTTCTGTAGAATAGCAGCTCTGACTCACAGAGCTTCTAGAAGGCCCTGCAGATTACACTCTGAGAGCTCAGAGGTTTTCATTCTTCTCTTTTTTGGTCTGGTCCAATGACTTCTTCAACCTGCTAAGTCGTAGAGAACCCTGTTAACGAATATTTTCTCAAAGTTCAACCCCTGGAGATAAAATGAGAGCACTGAGGTATTCCACTTGCTTCACACCCATAAGCCTGCAGCAATGGACCCCTAAGATCCCATGACCAAATGAAGGCTGAGGAGCCTTTGTCCAAAGTACTTAAGACTAGGTATGTTACATATTTGAGAGATTTTTTAAATCTTGGAATATGCATTTAGATTTTTATTGGCACATACCCCACCCCCACCCCACCTCCCAAATAACTCACTAAATCTAGAATGTTCCAAAATCACAAAACTTGCTGAATATCAACTGGTGGGATTTGGGACACTTTAGATTTCCGTTTTCAAATCAGGAACACACACTGTTAATGATCTATGAGACCTCTCTCCACAGTTAGGGGAAAGCAACTTGGAGACTGTAAAGCCCAACAGTGCTGGATCTTATGAAAGCAGCACCTTGTAGATCATGAGGAATAGGAATTCTACTAAAGTCTGGCATCACACAAAGAATTGAGGAGAAAAGATATTTCAACCTCTAGGAAGAAGCTCAGAATTTATTTTTAAACATTCATAATTGAAAGATATGCATTTAGAAGGCAGAATATCAATTCCCAAACTTACTCAAGTGGGATATTAATTAATGGATGTCTTCCCATAAGGTCTATGGTCATAGAGGCTTAGGAAACACCATAGATGTGACCCCTCTTAGAGAATCACAATGTACTTTGCCCTACAAAGGTCCTGAGGAGTCCTACTATAAAACAGCTTCTGTTTAATCTAGAGAATCCCAAACCTTTGACCACAGAGTTTTTATTAGTGTTGCCTGAACACAGTTTGGGGGTGTCACTCTGAGTAAAAGATTACTCCCTTACATGTCTAACCAGCATAGCATCTGGCTTGTTCTATGACTATCAGCAGTCCGTAATTCAACAATTCATACCACAGTGAGGAGACTCTCCAATACACATTCACAAGTTTACACAGTTCTGGGCTCTACACTGAGCAGGGAACAACCACAAATCTCTGGGCACAGTCCCTACAACCTTGAGTGAGAAGAGGCAGGAAGGGGAGCAGGTGTGCCTCTCACTTCACGTTTCCCCGGCCATCTGTTTAGTGATACTGACTTAATGCTGGAAACTTCTCCTAGTTTGGGGACCTCTAGAAGCTGACCTGGAAACTAAGACCTGAAAGCAAGAGAAAGGAAGCGAGTCAGGGAGGAACAGACAGCCAATAAAAAGTGAATTATTAAGCCAAGTTTAGAGGAGACAACTGTAGCTTAATTCTACAGGCAGCTCTGGGGAATGGTGTAAAGTATGCACCTCAGAATTATCCTACCTGAAGGATGAGGTTGCTTCGGGGAGACATCTCCATCACTCATTGTCAAAGGATACTTCTTGGGGGGATCATTTATCTTGGACATAATAAATCCCATGGTTGCAAATATAGACTTCAACCATCAAGATGCAGATACAGTCATTGGAAGATACTGAAAAACCCTGAAGCAGTGAGACCTGAGGGATATGGGTGTGTCTCGGTGTCTCTCACTTGCACTGTTTCCGAAGGGAAAATTCAAGATACAATGAAACACAGTGTCCTCTGACTGTCCTCCCTCTCAATGACCTGTGACTGTCCTCCCTCTCAGTGACCTGTGACTGTCCTTCCTCTCAGTGATCTGTGACTGTCCTCCCTCTCAGTGACCTGTGACTGTTCTCCCTCTCGGTGTCCTCTGACTGTCCTCCCTCTCAGTGTCCTGTGACTGTCCTCCCTCTCAGTGACCTGTGACTGTCCTTCTCAGTGTCCTGTGACTGTCCTCCTTCTCAGTGACCTGTGACTGTCCTCCCTCTCAGTGTCCTGTGACTGTCCTCCTTCTCAGTAACCTGTGACTGTCCTCCTTCTCAGTGTCCTCTGACTGTCCTCCCTGACTGTCCCAGGTGGTCTTGAGGCTCAGATCATGCTATATGTGAATGCACACTAATAACTGAGTCAAGGACACACACACACACACACGAATATCTTCTCCTCCTGTCTCTCCTGCAGTGGTTACCCGGCGTGCTTTCAAGCTCCACATCAGTGATATATCTCATCTTGAAGGGTAATTCCCAGCCTCTGTTCGAGAAGGTGCTGGAGAAGTCACACTCTTCTAGAGACGGTCCAGGAGAATCTACAGCAGAGCACAGAGACTGTACTCAAGGTATCTACTTACAACTGCCTTGCCAACTTATGCCCCATGATGGTGAACATCCTAATAACAGGACGAATTACTATTCCTGACCAGATAAAGTAAGTTGGTATCCCCCAAATAAACTCCTGCTGCATTTAATCATTGCCTTTCTGAACGTTTGTGAAAACGTACAGTAAGACAACACAGGAAGGATGTTGCTGTTTTTTTTTTTTTTTAACTCTTTGTTCTTTTGGGGACCGGTCACCCAGTTCCCAAATAAATACACAGAGACTTATTCTTACTTATGAATACCCTGCCTTAGCTTGACTTATTTGTAGCCAGATTTTCTTAACATAAATAATCCTGTCTACCTTTTACCTCTGGGTTTTTACCTTTCTCTATTTCTGTATATATTTTCTTTCTTTCTTATTCCATGTCAGACTGGGTGGATGGGTAGCTGTGTTGCTGGACCCCAGAATCCTCCTCTCCTTTTCCTCTCTTACTTTCCCCCCTATTTTCTTCTTCTATTTATTCTCTCTACCTGGAAGCCATGCCATTCCTTTCTCCTGCCTAGAAATTGGTTGTTCAGCTTTTTATTAGACCAATCAGGTGTTTTAGGCAGGCAAAGTAGCACAGCATCACAGAGATAAACAAATTCAACATAATGCAATACATCTTTACATCATTAAATAAATATCCCACAGCATAAAAGAATGTAACACATATTAAGCTAATTTCCACAACAGTAATTTTTACTGTAAGCCAAGGATGGTTTGATAGTTTCAGGTAATCAATAAAAGTGATGGCTAATCTCTACCCCCTCTTTTTTTTAGATAGGGTCTTACTATATAGCCCATGTTTGCCTTAAACTCCTGATTCTCCTGTCTCAGCTTCCCAAGGGCTAGGATTGTATACATGCATCACCATCTCTGTTGCAATGGCTGCTCTTGATTGGGAACTTCATTAGATTGGGATACTTAGAAGATCAGTAAAGACCTGTCTGGGTGTGTCTGTGGGTCATTTCCAGAGATGACTTATGTATGAGGTAGCACCTGAGAGAGACACACTCTGCATGTAGACAGCATTTTCCAATAAGCTGGGGCCCTTCTGAAACAGAAACAGAGGAGGATAGAAATCCACTTCCTCCTCCTTCCCTCCTCTCCTCCCTGTCTCTTCCCTTTCCCTCCTCTCAGTGACCTCTGACTGTCCTCCCTCTCGGTGTTTGTGACTGTCCTCCCTCTCAGTGTTCTGTGACTGTCCTCCCTCTCGGTGTCCTCTGACTGTCCTCCCTCTCAGTGTTCTGTGACTGTCCTCCCTCTCAGTGTCCTCTGACTGTCCTCCCTCTCAGTGTTCTGTGACTGTCCTCCCTCTCAGTGTTCTGTGACTGTCCTCCCTCTCGGTGTCCTCTGACTGTCCTCCCTCTCGGTGTCCTCTGACTATCCTCTCTCTCGGTGTCCTCTGACTGTCCTCCTTCTCAGTGTCCTCTGACTGTCCTCCTTCTCAGTGTCCTCTGACTGTCCTCCTCCCTCTCGGTGTCCTCTGACTGTCCTCCTCCCTCTCGGTGTCCTCTGACTGTCCTCCCTCTCAGTGTCCTCTGACTGTCCTCCCTCTCAGTGTTCTGTGACTGTCCTCCCTCTCGGTGTCCTCTGACTGTCCTCCCTCTCGGTGTCCTCTGACTGTCCTCCTTCTCAATGACCTGTGACTGTCCTCCATCTTGGTGTTCTGTGACTATCTTCCCTCTCAGTGCTTCCCGGCAGTGCTGAGGTAAGCGGCTTTGTTCCATCATGCCTCTCCAGCAGAACCTCCTCTCACGGTAAGCCCAAAGCATTGGAGCTAGCAGATCCTGAGTTGAAAACTCTGAACAGGAGCCAAAATTAATTCCTCCTCTTTTAAGGCTTCCCACCCCCTGCCTATTTCATCATAGCAATGAAAACTGATGAACACAAGCAAATTGAGAGGGAAGCACAGTAGTAGTGACTCAGTGTGCGGTGGTTCCGCGAGAGACTGCTAGCCAGCATCCAGCTAAGTAAGAAACCAGAGGTTATTTGCCTTGTTTCAAGGAAGCGTCCCTTTTTAACTCCTCCTCAAAAACACACTGCTAAGCTTGCCCCTTCTCTGAGTTTTTTCGATATTAGAAAATATTTACAAGGGGAACTAAATTGGGAGTAACAATGCCACACGAGCTACCTTGCCTTTACCGTATGCCTAGAGCCCCTCTTTTGTCAGGTTATGGAAAACAAATTCGAGAAGAAAAGCAGCATTAGTGGGAAAAGCACCTCTTTGGCCCTTAATGAAAACTATCTTTGGTATTTATAATTGTCCCTCAAGCCTCCTAAGCATTTGAACTCCAAGTATCTACTCTGGTGGCCGAACGCTGCTGAATACAGCTTTGAGGGAGGTGTCAACAACACTACCCAGCCTGGCACTTGCCTCTCCTGGTTCCGCACATCTTTCACAGCAGTACTAGGGACTCAGTGAGAGAGTGACTTTCATATGCTGACTATCTGGTGACCTCCACCTGTTCATAGAGCCTCTGGGAAAGGAAGAAATCAAGCCATCTTCCCTTCATTCCATACCTCTTACTCTGTACTTCAAAAAGAAGTAACATCCGCTTGACAGAGAGATTTCTTGGGTCGAATGAGCATTGCTTAGCAAAGGGCAGAGTGCCTTTCTTTGTAGCTCTCCTTTCTCCTCCTGCTCTCTGTGTTGGAAAAAAAAAATGGATATTCGGTTCATTGAGTGCACACCAGTCGAGCGGGAGAGGGAAAGAGGTAAGCCAATAAAGATACTGATCACTCCCTCCTCACCTCCATTTCCCATCCCCCTGTCTCATCCCTAACACTGCAATAGACTGCCTGCTGCACCCTCCTTCCTCCACCCCCCTCCCACATCTCCTGTGGATCCCACAGATCTTTCCCTCCTAGGCTTCCTCCCCCATTCTAGTCACCTAATCTCACCCCCTTTAAGAAAATCCCAAAAGACCACAAACAGACAGTAGAAAGAAACAAATAAAACTGTTCAAGACCTGAAAAATGCAAACACAATCAACAAAGAAAACGCAGATTGAGGGAATTCTGGAAATGAAAGTTTAGGAATTTAAACAAGTTTCACCAACAGAATACAAGAAATAAAAGAGAGAAGATCGTGGTTGAAGATATGATAAAATAAATGGATACATTGACCAAAGAAAATGTTATATCTATCCAAAAAAAAAAAAAAAAAAAAAAAACCATGACAGAAACATCCAGGAAATCTGGAACACTATGAAAAAACCCAAACCTAATAACAACTGTAATAGAGAAAGGAGAAAAAAATCCCAGCTCAAATGCCTAGAAAATATTTTCAACAAAATCACAAAAGAAAATTTTTCTAACCTATAGAATGAGATGCCTATAAAGATACAAGAAGCTTACAGAACATCAAATAGACTGGATTAGAATAAAAGTTCCTCTTGGCACATAATAATCAAAATACTAACCATATAAAACACAGAATATTAAAGGTTGCCAGGGGAAAAGACAAAATAGCATATAAGGCAGACGTATTAGAATTATACTTGACTTCTCAATGAAGACTCTAGAATCCAGCAGAACCTGGATTGATGTGCTGCAGACAATAAGAGACCCAGGCTACCCCCCCCCCGCCAGAATCAACCACCATAGATGAGGTAAATAAGATATTTCATGATAAAGTCAAATTTAAACAATATCTCACTTCAAATTCAGTCCTATAGAAGATACTAGAGGGCAAACTCCAACCTAAGGAGGTTAACTATACCCATGAAAACACAGGGAATAAATAATATCAGAAAATAACACACACACACTCTCACATACACATGCCAACACCACCAACAACAACAATATCTCACTACAAATCCAGTCCTATAAGAAGATGCTAAAAGGCAAACTCCAACCTAAGGAGGTTAACTACACCCATGAAAACACAGAAAGTAAATAATATCAGAAAATGACGCACACACACATTCACACACACTCACATACACATGCCACCACTACAACCACCAACAACAAAATAACAGGAATCAACAATCATTGGTTATTGTTATCTCTCAATATTGATGGTCTCAATTCCCCAATTAAAACAAAATACAGACTAACATAATGGATGCCAAAACAGGATCCATTCTGCTGCTGCATCCAAGAAACAGACCTGAACATCAAGGACAGACATTACCTTAGGGTAAAGGGTTGAAAAAAAACATTCCAATGAAATGGACCCATTTTAATGTCTAACAAAACAGAATTCAAACAAAAACTAATCCAAAGAGATAGGGGAGGCAACTACATACTCGTCAAAGGAAAAATCCATCAAGATGGCATTTTAATTCTTAACATCTATGCCCCGAACACGAGAGCACTCAAGTGTGTAAAAGAAATACTACTACAGCTTAATCACATATTGACCCTCACACACTAATAATGGGAGACTCCAATACCCAACTCTCACCAATGGACAGGTCATCCAGACAAAACTAAACAGAGAAATACTGGAGCTAACTGATGTTATAAAGCAAATACACCTAACATGTCTGCAGAACATTTCACCCAAACACAAAAGGATATACGTTTTTCTCTGTGCCTCCTGGAACTTTGTCCAAAATTGCCCATATACTCAGACCCAAAGCGAGTTTCAATAGATACAAGAAAACTGAAATAACTCCCTGTATCCTATGAGACCACCATGGATTAAAGTTGGAAATTGGCAACAACAGAAACAACAGAAAGCTTACAAACTCATGGGTACTGAACAACTTCCTACTGAATGAAAAATGGGTAAAGAAAGAAACTAAAGACTTTCTAGGATTCAATGAAAATGAATATACTGCACACCCATACTTATGGAACACAGTGAAAGTGGTGCTAAGAGAAAAGTCCATAGCACTAAGTGCCTACAGAAAGAAATTGCAGAGATCTCGTACTAGCAACAGCACACCTGAAAGCCCTAGAGCAAAAAGAAATAAAGCACACCCAAGAGAAGTAGATGTGCAAGAAATAGGCAAGCTGAGGAAGAAATCAGTGAATTAGAAAACAAGAGAACAATCCAAATAATTAAAAGAAAAAGAGCTGATTCTTTGAGAAAATCAACAAGATAGACAAACTCTTATCCAAGCTATCTAAAATGTGGAGAGAATATCCAAATTAACAAAAATCAAAAATGAAAAGGGCACATAATACCAGACACCAAGGAAATCCAGAGAATCATAAGAACATATTTTGAAAACCTGTACTCCACAAAATTGGAAAATCTAAAAGAAATAGATAATTTTCTTGACCGGTATTACTAGTCAAAGTTAAATCAAGATCAAATAAACAATTTAAACAGACCCGTATCCCCTAGTGAAATGGAAGTTGTCATTAAAAGTCTTCCAATGAAGAAAAGCCCAGGACCAAAAGGTTTTAGAGCAGAATTCTACCAGACTTTCAAAGAATTAATTCCAACACTCTTCAAATTATTCCACAAAATAGAAACAGAAACAGAAAAGGAACATTTCCCAATTTATTCTATGGGTCCATATTTACCATGATACTCAAAACTCACAAAGGCCCAACAAAGAAAAAGAATTACAGACCAAGTTCCCTTATGGACAGAGATGTAAAAATACTTGCAAACTGCCAGCCTGGTCTACAAAGTGAGTTTCAGGACAGTCAGGCCTGTTACACAGAGAAACCCTGTCTCAAAAAACTAAAAACAAGCAAACAAATTTAACACATCAAAAAGATCATCCACCATGACCAAGTAGACTTCATCCTAGAGATGCAGGGATGGTTCAATATATGAAAATATACAAATATAATCTACCACATAAACAAACTGAAAGACAAGAAACACATGATCTTCTCATTTAGATGAAGAAAAAGCCTTTGACAAGATCCAACACACCTGCATGATAGAACAAAAATGTCCTGGAGAGATTAGGGATACAAGAGACATATCCAAACATAATAAAGGCAATCTACAGCAAGCCTATAGACAACATCAAATCAAATTAAATGGAGAGAAACTCAAAACAATTCCACTAAAATCAGGGACAAAGCAAGGTTATCCACTCTCTCCAATATATAGTACTTGAAGCCTTAGCTAGAGCAATAGCACATCTGAAGGAGATACAGATTGGAAAGAAAGAAGTCAAAGTATCATTATTTGCAGATAATATGATAGTATACATAACTGACCCTAAAAATTCCACCAGGGGACTCTTACAGCTGATAAACATTCTCTGCAAAGTAGCTGAATACAAAATTAACTCACAAAAATCCTATATACAAATGACAACTGGAAGAAATCAGGGAAACAACACTTTTCACAATAGCCTCAAATAATGTAAAATATCTTGGGATAATTCTAACCAATCAAGTGAAACTTGTATAATAAAAACTTTAAGTCTTTGAGGAAAGAAATTGGAGGAGATATCAGAAGATGAAAAAAATCTCCCATGTTCTTGAAGCAGTAGAATTAACATTTAAAAAATGGCCAGCCTACCAAAAGTTATCTACAGATTCAATGCAATCCCCATCAAAATTCCAACACAATTCTTCACAGACCTTGAAAGAATGATTCTCAACTTCACATGAAAAAAAAAAACACAGAGTAGCTAAAACAATCCTGAGCAATAAAAGAACTGCTGGAGGTCTCATTCCTGATTTCAAATTGTACTATAAGAGCTATAGTAATAAAAACCACATGGTACTGGCATAAAAACAGACACTTTCATCAATGGACCTAAATTCAAGACCCAGACATAAATTCATACACCTATGAACACCTGATTATTTATAAAGTCAGAAATACACACTAGGAAAAAAAGACAGCATCTTCAACAAATAGTGTTGGTCATACTAAATGTCTGCATGTAGAAGACAGATCCATACTTAGTATCTGCACAAAACTCAAGTCCAGTGGCTCAAAGACCTCAACATAACACCAGATATACTGAATCTTCTAGAGAATAAAGTGCCAATACCTTGAGAATGTATTGGCACAGAAGACTTTCCGAACAGAACACCAATCAAAAGGCACTATGATCAGTGATGAATAAATGGTTCCTCATGAAACTGAAAAGCTTCTGTGAGACAAAGAACACCATCAAAAGGGCAAAGCAGAAGCCTATAGTATGGGAAAAGATTTTTACCAATTTCACATCCAATAAAGGACTAATCTCCAAAATACATAAAGAGCTCAAGAAACTAGATATCAGAAGCCCAAATAATCCAATTTTAAAAATGGGGTGCAGGTATAAATGGAGAATTCTCAGTAGAGGAAACTCAAATGACTGAGAAACACTTAAAGAAATGTTCAACATCATTAACCGTTAGGGAAATACAAATCAAAACTACTTTGAGATTCCATCTTGGACCTGTCAGAGTGGCTAAGATCAAAAACAAAAGTGATAGCTCATGCTGTTGAGGATGTGTAATGAGGGGAACACTCATACATTGCTGGAGAGTGAAAACCTGTACAGTCACTGTGGGAATCATTGTGGCATTTCCTCATAAGACTGGGAATCGATTACCCTCAAGATCTAGCTATGACACTGCTGTGTACAATGGTCTTTCATCGTGTTACTTGTATTATTTTTAATAAAAACACTGATTGGCCAGTAGCCAGGCAGGAATTATAGGTGGGGCAATGAGAATAGGAGAACTCTGAGAAGAGGCAAAGTCAGTCTGCAGTCGTCACCCAGAGACAGAGAAAGCCAGACACAGAGCAAGCAAGATGTGACTGCCTTGCCGAAAAGGTAGCAAACAATGTGGCTAACACAGAAAAGAAGTATAGGCTAATATAAGCTATAAGAGTTAATAAGAAGCCTGAGATAAGGGCCAATCAGTTTATAATTAATGTAGACCTCTGTGTGTTTCTTTGGAACTGAATGACTGCAGGACGGGGTGGGACAGAAACTTCGGTCAACATAAAACTCTTGTGGTATATACCCAAAGGACACTCCAACCTACCACAAGAACTTGCTCAACCATGTTTATTACTGGTTTATTCATAATAGCCAGAAATTTGAAACAACCTAGATGTCCCTCAACAGAAGAATGGATAAAGAAAATGTGGTACATTTACACAATAGAATATTAATCAGCTGTTTGAAAGAAATGGCATCATGAAATTTGAAGACAAATGGATAGAACTAGAAAAAGAATCATTCTGAGTAAGGAAACTCAGGCCCAGAAAGATAAATATGGTATGTACTTGTTTATATGCAAATATTATCCATTAAGTAAATAATAGCCAAGCTACAATATGTAGACCCATAGAGGTGAGGAATAGAGAAAGGGTCTAGGGTAGACACGTGTATCTCTCTGGGATGGAAAAATAGAATAGATTTTAGGGGTGGACTGGGGATGGGTGTGGACGGGAATGGGAAGATCAGGTAGGGACAGAGCTGGCATAGAAGGAGAGAATGCCGGGAGAGACAGCTGGAACTGAGGGCCTGGAACTGAGACAGCTGGAGTTTGAGGGATGATATGGAAAGTGAGTACAGTGAAAATTTTCTAAAATATACGAAGGTGATGCCAATGAGGTCTCTTAATCATAGGGATACAGAACTACAACTGGCTATCTCTCATTACCAAACGAGGCTTCCAGTAGTGGGACTGGGTTGCATTCAATTGACTTATTGGTCATATGACTATCCCCAAACAATCTAGTTTGTTGCTAAGACAATGGGTTGCTCTCTGCAAACTGACAGTGTGACCCCATTGCTGAGGGACAATACCCACCCAACTCATTGAATATGGAGACATCTATTTGGTGCTTATGTGGAATCTTCATTCCCACGTCTGGTGTCTTTGGTGTGGGAAGGCACCCTGAAGGCTACCAAAAGATGATGTAAACACCAGCTCATCCACAAAACCTTTCACCTACAATCTGTCCTACCTGCAAGATATGCCAGAACAATAGTGACACAGGATTTGTGGGAGCAGTCAACCAATGTCTGATTTGACTTAAGACCCACTCATAAGACAGAACCCATAACTGACACAAGACCAGAGACTAGAAAGCTCAGAAACATTGGGGTGGGGGTGAGGGGATCAAACAATACTGACCTAAGAATAGGAGTGGTTCAGATAAAATGACTCCTAATGATATTCTTCCGTACACATAGATGAGTGCCTTTCTCAGTCATCCCCAGAGAAGCTTCCTCTGGGAGCAGATGGGAACAGATGCAGAGACCCAAAGCCAGACATTGTGTGGAGAGAGAGTCTAAAAGAGATGTCTTCATTAAATTCCGCTCCTCAGAATTCAGGGAATCCTGCAGAAGATGAGGCAGAAAGAGTGTAAGAGCCAGAGGAAATGGCGGACACCAGGCTAAGGAGGCCCTCTGGCTCCCCTAGACAAGGTGCATATGAACTCACAGAGGCTGAAGCAGCAAGCACAAGGCCTACATATGTCTGCACCAGGTCCTCTGTATACATCATAGCTATTAGACTAGTGTTTTTATGGGACTCCTGAGTGCGAGAACAAGTGGTCTCTGATTCTTGTGTCTACTCTTCAGACTCCTTTCCTTCTGCTGGGCTGCCTTGTCTAACCTCAATATGATGGTTTTTCTTTATCTAATTGTATTTTATTTCATCATACTAGGCAGTTATTACTTAGAAGTCTGATCTTTTCTAATGAGAGACAGAAAGGGAGTGGATCTGGAGGGGAGGGAAGGTAAAGGAGGAACTCGGAGGAGTAGAGGAAGGGATATACTGTATGGGAAAATTATTTTCAATAAAAGAAAAGGGAAAAAGAGCTGATATTCAATCACTGTCTCCCACGCTTGCTGTAGTAAGCACTTTTCTTTCTGTAGGGTCTCATCCCATTAGGAAAGTCCCCAGTTCTGGCTCATGCTTTGGAGAAAGCAGAGGGACAGGAAATCCTCTGGGTGAGGCCATGTGCTCCCAGGATGCCTAACAAAGGTTCAGCCTTTCAAACACAAGCTCATTCAGCACTACTGGCCTTGGCTGTCGATTCCTGGTTATACATTGTCCCTAGGAATTTCATGAGGAAGGGAAAAGGTCACGTACTCTGCATGGGGCAGGCCTTGGGCATTTCCTGAGGCTTGATGACCGTCTTTTCCCACCTGACACAGACCACTTTAAATATTTCAAGCACAGAGAAAAATTCTAGGAATAAAGAACACCTCTAAGTCCTCTTCCTCACTTTTTTTTTTTTTGGTTTTTTTTTTTTTTTTGGTTTTTTTTCGAGACAGGGTTTCTCTGTGGTTTTTTTGGAGCCTGTCCTGGAACTAGCTCTTGTAGACCAGGCTGGTCTCAAACTCATAGAGATCCGCCTGCCTCTGCCTCCCAAGTGCTGGGATTAAAGGTGTGCGCCACCACCGCCCGGCTCCTCTTCCTCATTTTTAATTGCTGTGAATCATTTCAAAATAAGTCATGCATATCATGAACTTTATCAACAATGATTCAGAATTTCTAAGAATAAAAACATTGGTTTTTCGAGACAGGGTTTCTCTTTGGCTTTGAAGCCTGTCCTGGAACTAAAAACAAAAAAACAAAAAACAAAACAAAAAATGGGGAAAAAGAATAAAAACATTGTCCTCTTCTTATATAAGCTGATTATTATTATTATTATGTTATTATTATTCCTAAAAATGTAATAATTACAGAACCTCAGGTTTGCCTAATTTTTCTGAGAGTGTCATTTATAGCTGTTTTTATTATGATAAAATATAAACAACACAAAACTGACCATTTTAGCCTTTTTAAAGCATAAAGTTCAAGTTCAATGGCGTTAGGTCCATTCCCATTGCTAAATTTCATCTCCATAACTTTCCATCTTCTTCAATGGCAACATTAAAAAATAACTCTGTATTTTACTTCCCTTCAGGCCCTGGCAACCACCTCTATACATTTAGCAGCACCAGGTCCTCACAGAAGTAGAGTCCTTCTGCTTGTCCCCTTCCTTGTGATGAGCTTATTTCCCTTAGCGTGCTATCTCCATAGTTTGTCTGAATTGGTAGCATGTGTCAGAACTTCCCTCCTATTCAAGACTAAGTGATTCTATGCAGAAATCACATTTTGCTACTCCAGTCATCCATTGATGCTATCCGAACTTTCCCCATCATTCAGCTATTGTTGCTATGAGCATGTGTATACCAAGAGTATTTGAGTTCCTTGCCTGAAATTCTATATTCAGAATAGATGGTTTCTTTATAGAAATGCTCATTATATCTTTCTTTTATTTTATTTTTTTTCTGCTTTCACAGTTTTGCTCTTCATTTTTCATTTTAAATTATTATTAGCTATGAGTTAGTTTTTGAAATAAAGGGTTTTGTTTGACATTTTCATACACCTGTATCATTGTGCCACCTTCTGATGTGCCTGTCCTTCACTGCCTTTTTCCATCCCTTTTTCTCATCCCTGTAGTTGGACACACACACACACACATTCAAGGCCAGCCTGTATATATAGTGAGACTTGTCTCAAAAAAACCCAAAGCAATAATAATAGTAGTAATAAAAATGAAAGGTGTACTTATGGCAAAGTATAATATCTCAGAGAAGACGTACTTTGTAGCTTAGATATTTAGCAACCCACCTGTTTAACTAGGTAACCCAGCACAGCCCCAAGAGCTTCAGGAAGTCTGATACTGTACACTCTGTGCTTGATATCTTTGGAAGCACACAACAGGGTCCATGATGTGTTCTGGACTGAAAAATTTCACCTGGATCTAATAAAGTGTCTAGTCCAGAAATGAGCTAATATAATGTGAGCCATATAATTTAGCATTTGACAGGAGCCTATATCAAAGTATAGGCTGCCATATCTTTTTTTAATGGGTAAATTGTACTACATCAAAATGGAAAGCTTGTGAGCATCAAAGAACACAATACAGAGAAAAAGGCAAACTGTATACACTGGGGGAAAATATTCACAAGTCATATATCTAATGAGGATATATGAATAATTCTGAAAATTCAATGATAGCAGCAAAATTATGTTAAATTATGGGCAGGGACTTGAATGAACATTTCCCCCAAAGAAAATATGCAAATATCAAAGAGATCATATTCATTGGGATGGACCTTATCAATAAAAAGGAAAATAATAGAAAATAATGCATGTTGGTGAGGGTGTGGAGTGGCTAGGGCCTCTGTGCCTTGCCGAGGAGATGGTAAAATGGCTTAGCTGTTGTAGAAAATAGTTCAACTGCTCCTCAAATAATTAAACCTAGAACTACTGCATTACCGAACCGTCTGCTTCTGGATAGAAACCCAACAGAATTTAAATTAGGAAACCCAAATGCTGTTTGTATACACATATGTATAACAACATTATTCTCAATAGCTGAAAGAAGGAGACTGCCCAAATATATGACCATGGGACATCTTCCTCTTCAACAGCTGTAAATGGTCAGGAGCATTCGCTTGGACCAGCCATTCTCATTGTAACTCTGTGCACCCTGGCTTCATTCCTGTGGTTACTCACAAGAGCCAAGAATTACATTTCTGAGGTTTTTTTTTCTAGTACCCTTCCTTTCCTCTTCCTTTTCCTCTTTCTCCCCTCCTCTCTCTCTTCTCCCTTCTTTCTCCATCTCCCCTCTCTCTTCTCTTTTAGCCTCAATCCTGCTTCAGTCTCCGCAGCAACAGGATTCGAGGTGGGTCCCATCACACCCAACTGCTTCTGTATTTCTGATCATTCTTTTTTTTTTTTTTTTGGTTTTTCGAGACAGGGTTTCTCTGTGGTTTTGGAGCCTGTCCTGGAACTAGCTCTTGTAGACCAGGCTGGTCTCGAACTCACAGAGATCCGCCTGCCTCTGCCTCCCGAGTGCTGGGATTAAAGGCGTGGGCCACCACCGCCCGGCATTTCTGATCATTCTTACACACAGTCTCTCACGCACTAAAGGAAGTGCCTTGTTTTTAACCTCTTCTTTTTTTCAGTGATTACACTGACATCTCTGCCCAGACTGGCGGTTCTTGGAGCAACAAGCTCCTGCAATAGAAGTGTAGCTCTGTATGCCTCCCAGGATCTCCTGGGTGGCACCACGCTGAGACTATGAGGTGTAGGACATGCCACCCCTGAATGCCAGTCTCTGCTCACATTCTTTCCATTACCACACAACAGCTATCAAATCATGTCCTGCATTTTCTGCTTGATTCCCCAGAACTTGGTTCATTTTAAGGCATCCAGGATAGATACCTGTCACCCTCCTGATCCTCCTTTTCTCACCAGGTACTTCACCAAGAATATTTCCCCCTTCTCATTAAATAAATCAACTCCTGGATTTCTGCCCTTTTTCCTTCAGAGGTGGCATAGTAGAGGCCAGTTTTGCCTTCCTTTTAGGCTCTGAATGGACAGTCACAGTCCACTGTGTCGGTTAGGGTTTGTTTTGTCACTTGATACAAGTAGAGTCATGTGAGAAGAAGGAATCTCAACGATAAATGCTTCCATATTAATAACTAATTTCTTGCTTAATAATTGATATGGTAGGGCTCAGCCCATTGTGGGTGGTGCTACCCCAAGGCCGGTGGTCCTTGGGTGCTTGAGCAAGTCAGGAGGAGAAAGCCAGTAAGCAGCCCTCCTCTGTGGTCTCTGTTTCAAGTTCCTGCCTCCAGGTCCCTGCCCTGAGTTCCTGCCTTTACTTCCCTCAATATACAGTGATCTGGACCCGTAAGCCAAATAAATCCTTTCCTCCCCGTGTTGCTTTTGATCATGGTGTTTATCATACCAAAAGAAAGGAAGCAAATGCGTCTGTATTATAATTCCTAAGTAGGAGATAATTTTTCATTTTCTTCCATATGTTTGCATTAGTTCATTTTCCATGGCTATAAGAGAGTGTCACGTGCTGGGTAGTTCAGAAGTTTCATGAGCATACTGCTGAGGAGGCTGGGAAGTCGAAGAGCATGTTGCTGGCGTGATGTAAGGGCCTTCCTGCTCCATGACAACTTAGCAGAGAGTACCACGTGATACGGCAGAGCAAACACTCCCACTCAGGTCTCACCTGTCCTTTTTAAAAGACCACTAATATCAATACAGGCTTCTCACCATTATGACTTCATCGAATCCTAGTGGCCTCCCCAAACTCCACCTCCAAATATCCTTATTTGGGGATTAATTTTCTAGCACATGAACTTTCAGGGCACTTTCAAACCATAGCAATGTCTGTGAAGTTGTAAGGCCAAATGGATGATGATGTAAAGGTTCCAGGTCTTGAAGCTTGTTCGTAGTCTGAGTAAAAATAGATGCTAATGACCTATCTAGAAAGGCTCTATGGACCCAAAGATCCCAGAGGCCAAAAATAAAATATATATATATATAAGGGTCTTAGTTTGTTTTCCTGTTGCTATGATAAAAACACCTTGACAAAAGCAGCTTAATAAAGGGGGTGGGGTTAGCTCATAGTTCAGGGTATCGCTCATCATAGTGGAGAAGTCAAGGCACCAGGAACTTGAAGCAGCTGGGCACATCATATCCGTAGTAAGCAAACAGCAATGACTGCATGCTGCTGGTCAGCTCCCCTGCTCCATTTGCAGTCTGGATCTCAGGCAAGGAATGGTGCTGTCCACTGTGGGCGCGCCTACCTCCTCAGTGCAACCAAGACAATCCCCACAGACTTGATTAGAGGCTCATCTCCCAGTTGATCCTAGAAGCAAGTTCAATTGACAATTAACACCAATTCACAGTTCCACCCCTTGTCAACTTAACTCCCAAACCAAACACTTTAAATCACAACCACTCCTTGTGTCTGTCGGCTCAGAAACAGGCTATAATGTAGAATGCATCCAGACTAGTATAAGAAGCTCAATAGTCATTAACCATTCTGACCCCTTAAAATCCCAAGTCTCTTAACTGCTAGCACCTATAAAGACAAGTTACATATTTCCAGCATATAACAGAATGAACATTTCTATTCCAGAAAGGAAGAATGGGGGCATAGCAAGAAATGATTGGACTAAAGCAAGACAAAAATCCAGCAGGGTAAACACTAAATCCTATCACTTGGTATCTGATGTCTGGAGCTCATGACAAAGTTGGTTAGGCTTCAAAGGACTTGGGTAGCCTTGCCTCTCTATCTCTGTAACCTGTAGCACACACAACCTCTCTCTCCTGCGGCAGCACAACTCCGTGTATATAGCTCCTCTCAGCAGACATCCCACGGTCTTGGAATCCCCAGTATTGGGAGGTCTCCGTTGTAACTTAGGCTTCACCTTTAACAGTTTCAGAAATGGCCTCTCGCGGCTTCCTTAAAGGGGATCTGACCCTGCCACACATCACTCAGCCTCAGCCATTCTCCAAAACTGTGGAATGAGACTCCTTGATCTTTCACCTCTCGTGCGTCTAAAATCAGAACCGTGTGGATAACCCGGCCAAATTCTACTTCCGGGTCTGTATGCAGACTCCAATGTCTGTGAGTTTACTTTCAGGACGTCTTTCCTATTGTCCTAGTGGACCGCAGAAAGTTTCTTTCAGTGGTGCCGATCTCTTTAATAATTGCTTTCATCAGGCGATGAAAGGAGACAGAGACCCACATTGGAGCACCGGACTGAAATCTCAAGGTCCAAATCAGGAGCAGAAGGAGAGAGAGCACGAGCAAGAAACTCAGGACCCCGAGGGGTGCACCCACACACTGAGACAATGGGGATCTTCTATCAGGAACTCACCAAGGCCAGCTGGTCTGGGTCTGAAAAAGCATGGGATAAAACCGGACTCGCTGAACATAGCGGACAATGAGTACTACTGAGAACTCAAGAACAATGGCAATAGGTTTTTGATCCTATTGCACGTACTGGCTTTGTGGGAGCCTAGGCAGTTTGGATGCTCACCTTACTAGACCGGGATGGAGGTGGGTCCTTGGACTTCCCACAGGGCAGGGAACCCTGATTGCTCTTCGGGCTGACGAGGGAGGGCGACTTGATTGGGGGAGGGGGAGGGAAATAGGAGGTGGTGGTGGGGAGGAGGCAGAAATCTTTAATAAATAAATAAATTATTGATCCCACAGCCCCAATAACTCACTCATATTTGGTTTCTAGCCATGAATAGGGGACGTTGAGCCTATTATGCGTGATCCTAGAGAAGCTAATTAAGAAGGTGAACCCTAAGAATAACATTTAGGCGATGAAAGGAGACAGAGACAAAGACCCACATTGGAGCACCGGACTGAAATCTCAAGGTCCAAATCAAGAGCAGGAGACAGAGCACGAGCAAGGAACTCAGGACCGCGAGGGGTGCACCCACACACTGAGACAATGGGGATGTTCTATCAGGAACTCACCAAGGCCAGCTGGCCTGGGTCTGAAAAAGCATGGGATAAAACCAGACTTGCTGAACATAATGGACAATGAGGACTACTAAGAACTCAAGAACAATGGCAATGGGTTTTTGATCCTACTGCACGTACTGGCTTTGTGGGAGCCTAGGCAGTTTGGATGCTCACCTTACTAGACCTGGATGGAGGTGGGTGGTCCTTGGACTTCCCACAGGGCAGGGAACCCGGATTACTCTTAGGGATGATGAGGGAGGGGAACTTGATGGGGGAGGGGGAGGGAAATGGGAGGTGGTGGCAGGGAGAAAGCAGAAATCTTTAATAAATAAATAAAAATTAATTAATTAATTAAAAAATTGCTTTCCCGGGCCCCGCCTGAATGATCTCCTGTCTTGAAATCACCTCTGCCTAATAAATTACTACATTATCTTTAAGTTTAGATTCACTCAAGTCGTCAGGACACTGACAGAATAATGCAAGATTCTTAGGCAACACAGCACACAAATGGTCCCTATCCTGGCTCCTGATATGGTCCTTGTTCCCCTCTGACACCTCATGGGCTGAGAGCCTGCTGTCCACATTTCTCTGTATGTCTGTCTTCCAAGCTCCCACTAAAATGGCCCATTAATCTCTGCTTACCGCATTCAAGAATTTTTCTAGCCCGAAGTTCCAAATTGTTCTACATTCATCCTAAAAACGGGTTCCAAATTGCTAAGCGCCACATGGTCAAGCTTATCGCAGCAATGACTCAGCCTCTCGGTACCAATTTTCTGTCTCAGTTTCTTTCCCAGTTGCTGCGATAAAAAATAGCCCGAGAAAAGCAACGTTATGAAGGAAGGGTTTATTTCAGCTCATGGTTCAAGAAAAAAATACATCGTGGCGGAGGGAAGGCAGCGGGGACTGAAAGCAGCTGGTCACATTGCACCTGCCACCATAATCAGAGAGCAGTAGATGATGCTGCTCAGCTCCCTGCTGGGCATTTCAGCCAGGGATGCCACTCAAAACTGGTGGGCCTTCCCACCTCGCTTAATGCCATCAAGACACCCGCCAGGCATACCCAGAGACTCACCTCTCAGGTGTGTTTCTTTTTTTATTGTTTTTATTGAGCTATATTTTTCTCCCCCCTCCACTGTCCTCTCTCATGATCCCCACACTCCCAATTTACTTCGGAGACCTTGTCTTTTTCTGATTTCACATGTGTTCCTATCAAGGTAACAATTACACTAACCATCCATGAGTGATGTAAATCTATGACCATACTACATCTAGAAGAAATTAGAGGAGAAATTGGCAGGAGAGTAAATGAAGCATTTTTCACTAGGAGAAAGTGTAGATGATGAAATTAAAAACTGGCAAACTGGATTTAATAAAAAAATAAAAAAAAATTAAGTGTTCTTTGAAAGAGACTGTTTTAAAGTTAGCATGAAACTATAGAGTGGGACACAACACAATACACATATTTGGCAAAGCGCTCGTGTACAGATATATAAAGAAGTCTTATCACTTAATATATTAAACAGTGTGTTAAACAGTATAGTTTTTTAAAACAAACAAAAGAGGCCAGCAAGATGGCTCAGCAGGCAAAGGTCTCAAAGCCTAAAAGACCTGTTCAATCTCTCCATGTGGCGGGAGGAGAGAATGAACCAATTATGTTGGGTACTTGGCCTATGACATGTACGTGTGTGTCAAGGCACTTGCTTGAACAAGAGCACACACATAAAACAAATAAAAGTGTAAGAAAAGCTTTGAGAGTAAAATAAAATGAGCAAATATTTGAAGAGCCCCTTCACCAAAGAGGACATATGAATGGCCTTTAAAGACATTACAAGCAACCAACATAATTAGTTACGAATGAGCATTAGTCATTATGCAAATTAAAACCACAATAAAATACATCATAGCATAGCCATTAGCATTTTAAGAAATTAAAAGCACTGACCACAGCAAGTTAACACTGGAATCAACTGGGCTCTTCTACAGTGCCTTAGGGTATGGAAAATGGCATAGCTACTTTGAAAATGAAATGAAGTGGCTTGACTATACAACTGTTATATGAATGAGCCATTGAACTTCAAAGCATTTATCCTTAAGAATTAAAGCACACGTCTACACAAAAGCTTGTATATAAATATTTGAATCAGCTTCAGTGATAACAACCCCAAACAAGAAACAACTCAAGTCCTTCAACAAGTGAAAAGATAAAAATGCTATGTAATGGAGTGCTGTTTATCAATAAGGGAAATAAATTATAATATGCCAATAAAATAAATGGATCTCAATGTAATTATGCTTAGCAAAAAAGATGCATGGTTAAATGCACACAATATGATTGTATTTATTTTATTTATTTCAATCTGGAAAGTTCCCACTTCCCTGAATTGACAAAAAGCAGAGGAACAGCTCTGACTCTAGAGACAGAGAAGATGCACATGTGTCAGGGACATTGAAAGATCATAGACTTGTACACCATGCGATTCCCTGAGGGAATGGATATTTCAAAACTCAGCAAATTGCACAATTTTGCAAAATGTCAAAGAGGGAGTTAAAGAAGACAGATATTTGGAAGCTGAAATTCCAGAGTACCCTCACATCCCAGGGAAGTTCAGTGAAGACCTTTTCCCTGCTACAAGCACAGAAGGGGAAGAATAGGAACAAATTGCAAATGCGCACCAGGTAGCCATGGTGAGAAGAAAAGCAGTCTCCTTGTGCATAGGGACCACCCAGTATTGAATCTTCTGAGTGCCTGGGATCTCTGCATGAATCTTCCCTCCCTTGAGGGCTTTCTCCTTTTCAGCTACACCCAACATTTGTAATATTTTCTTACTCCAAGGGTTGTTTTCTAATTATTCCTGTACCATCCACATTCACATGAATTCCACTCAGTCATCCATATTCCCTTCCCTAACTAGCTATATAGCTGCATTGCTTTGGGGTCAAATATGACCAAATATTGGCAAGGAAGTGAGAAGACTCTCATTCCCCGACGAAACAGCTGTTCTGAAGAACCATTAACCTAGCAAGCCCACCCTACATTTCTGTACCTAGGGAAATTCTTCACAGGGAACTAAGGAGCTTCACTGCCACCCCACTGGGAGCAATCTGAACTTCCATCTCTAGCAATGTAAATGTGGGCTATATAAACAAGAAAAGGAACAAGATTTTCATGCAGATTCCTGAAAATCTCTAAAATGGACTTGCAGCGGAAAGCGAGGTCAGTCAGGGGAGGGGGGTTCCACAACACAATTCCGTCCACCAGAACCACACACACATCAGCAGGATACATTTTTGTAAGGGTTCTCTCACTTCTAAAGAACTGTCAGGAACATTGGGAAAACTCCATTAAATACCTTAGAGCGTAAGCTTTGGGGAGGAAGCAGGAAGATTTAGAATGATAAAGGGGGAAAATGATAAATTTTTAAATATTTCAAACACAGAGAAGGTCCTCCCATAGATAGATGATATTAAATGGGAAACAAGATTACTTTAAGCATGAAAGCATGTGTACCTGAGTTCCAAAAACTACAAAAGAAAGAAGAAAGGAAAGAAGAAAGAAAGAAATCCAGAATAACTTCCATATTTTGAATTCAGCTGACGAGGAACCTCAACTGTGTCAGGAAACACATTTATGTTTTCTGGAAGTCAAGAACATGGATCGTTAACGCTATTGTTCTACTTACTGCAGCAAAGCACATGGCCGTAGAAAAAACACAGAGTCTCATTTTTAAAAACTCTTAATCAGTTATTCAGTCACATCAGAAGATGTGGATTTAGGATTATAATATTAAACAAAGCCACATAATCTCAGAAAGAAAAAAGAAACATGTTCTTTCTCATATGCAGAATCTAGTCAATAATATATGTATCTGCGAAAACAAATGTGCATGTGGAAAAGAGACTAAGAAAGGCTAACATAAGGGATGAGGAAGGACTGGGTGTGAGTAGTGGGCAAGCATTAGGAAAGAGGATAGGAAATGAAGGGTTTCTCTAGTTCTAATTCTGTCATGGGGTTTTTGGTTTTGGTGGTGGATAAGTGCATAAAATATAGTTGATATTTAAAGTGTAAAATTCAATGTGACGCTCCACAGCTTGTGTTCTGAATGCCTCTCCTAACTGTATAGAATTCATTAAGTTGTATACTCTTTGGGTCTGGTTAATTTTGATGTGTGATGTCTTTATTTATTTTCATTTTTATAATAAATCCTGTGAAAAATTTAAAACCGTATTGTGTCTTCTTGTGTGCTAGGTCTATGTGGTGAGTACCAAAGTTCTAGTAGGGTGTCAGAAACTGGAGTTTGTGATCGCCCCTCAGTTTTAACTAAAATTCTCATTCTACATGGGAGTGTGCTAAATGGAAACTAGCTGGATCAAGTTCTTCATAACACAATGTCAATGGCTGGCCTCTGATACCACTCGGGAGAGAAGCTGTGCTGGCTCGTCTTTATGTTGACTTGGCACAAGCTAGAGTCATCAGAGAGGAGGGAACCTTATTTGAGAAAATGCCTCCTTAAGATCCAGTTGTAGGACATTTTCTTAATTAGTGGTTGATGTTGGAGGCAGTCCGTTATGGGTAGTGCCCAGCCAGCCTGGTGGCCTTGGGTTCTATAAAAAAAGAAAGCAGATTGTACAAACCATGAGAAGTCAGTAAGCAGCTCCCCTCCATGGCCTCTGCATCAGCTCCTGCCTCCAGGTTCCTGCTTGCTGGACTTCCTTCAATGAAGGACCATCTTGTGGAAGTATAATTCAAATAACCCCTCTCCTTTCCTCCCCAACGTGCTTTTGGTCATGGTGTTTCCTCACAGCAATAGTCACCCTAAGTAGGACAGAAACTGATACAGGAGTAGGGTGCTGCTGTGACAGACCTGGCCATGCTGTCACTTTGGAGCTTTGGGCTGAAAGCCGTTGAGTGTTGAGGACTCAGTGAGTTCTGTGGTACTGACTTGTTATGCTGGGCACAAAGCACATTCCAGTTATCTGAGCACGGGGCGGCTGAGGGAAGAGGATTGTCATGAGTCTAAAGGCCAGCTTGGGCTACATGAGCAACTCCAGGCCAGCCTGAATGTATTAGTTACATTTTGGTGGTTGCTATAAAATGCCACGGCTGGAACATCTTATGGAAGGCAGAGTTTATTTGGGCTTATGGTTCCAGAACGATAAGAGTCCGTCATGGTGCAGAGGCATGACAGCATGTGGCAGACACAGTGACAGGAGCAGAAAGCGAGGCCGAAAGTGGCTCAAAGATTCAGATTATCAAAGTCACCCCTAGTGACATACTTCCTCCAGTAAGACCACACCCCCTAATCTGCCCAAACATCACCATCAACTGGAATCCAAATGTTCAAATGCCTGAGGTATTGGAACATTCAAACCAAGCCCACTTATTTTTTAAAAAGAAAAAAGAAAAAAAGCCTTTGGTGCTTTGGGACCAAACCAAACCATACCTAAAGTTCCACCTTTCCTTTATCTTTATAAAGTGACTAGATATATCACATGTCCTAAGCAGAGTGCTATGTTAGCATTCCTCTGGACATCTACTTGATGACATGGGTAGGCCTCCTCGGCATCTCTCTGGGTGGGAAGCAACTGTCTAACATGTTGCAGTTCATGCACTCGGTCTCCTCAGGCTCAAACTTAGCATCTGTGCAGTAGAGAGGAGTAGGAGAACTGAATCTCTGCCTTAAGGGAAGCAGAGATGTTCTGGATACAAAGAACTTAAAGCTATCTATGGCCAGCAGTTAAGCAGGCTGATCTCCTTGAGAGCCGCGTGCTGCATATAGATTGGATTAGGAGTCACATGATTCTCGCCCACCTTGAGTATTCCCCCAGTTATAGAGGTATATTATATAGCAGGCAGCTTCTCCACACTGCATGGATAAAAATCTATATAAAAGAGAAGTATATTGATCAATATCAGTCAGAAGGGCTGAAAGGGTGACTCCCTAGTGGAACCTTGGGTTCAGTCCCTAGCCCTACAAAAAGAAAGCCAGCAAACAAGCCAGACACTTGTGGCAGAGTCTCTACCCAAACCTAGTTTATAGACCAGAGCCAGCTGACATATTCAAGATCAAGTCTGGTTAATGGTCATACTAAGACTTGAATGCTCCTCCGCTTCCAAGAGTATCTCCTACCACAGCCCTCCTCAGCCACAGCTGGAACATCCTTCCCCATGCCTGTTGGAAGAACATCTTCTTAGATCATTCAACAATACCTTCGACTACACGCATCTTGAGTGGGATACCAAGGACTGCTTTGGGGAAATGGGAAAATGGAACAAACTGAATAACTGGGTCTTCTATCTCATAGGCCTGTCAATCTTCCAGCTTGGGTGTGGGGAGAGAGAGGAGAATGTACACGCGTGTGTGCATGCGCAGGTGTACTTGTGTATGTATGTAGAGGCTCGACGACAATCTCAGGTGTTCTTCAGGTACTATTCAGAACCTCTTAGAAGGACAGTTCTAATTCCCTCTGATTTAAAACTCACCTACTAGACTAGGATGGCTGGCCAGCAAGTCCCAGGGACCCACCTGTCTCCACCTCTCCGGTGGTGGGATTACAAGGGCACTCTATCATCCCTGCTTTTTTTGCATGGGTTCTGGGCTTTGAACTCGAGTCTTCATGTTTACAAAGCAAGCACTTGACTAACAGATCCATCTCCCCAAGCCTGGATCTGAGTTTTTACCACTTTTCCTGGCCAGTCTTGCTTCCTGGCCACAAGTTATCACTATCATTCTATTTCCAGTTTAGTTTCCTTCCTGCTGGGGAAATCCTCGCCCTTTGTCCTAGTGTTCCCCCCCCATCTCCTCTCATCTGCCTAGGGGTCCATCTGACACCCCCCCCGTTCACATCTCTCTCAGTCCCCCCCCCTTTCCTTTTCTCGCCTCTTTCCACCTCCTCCCTCCCTTTAGCTTCTCTTGGAGCAGTGGTTCCGAATTCTTATCTCCACCAAAACTGGGTGGCTTTTCGCTCTCTCCTGAAGGGGAGTTTGGCTGGGGTGGGGGAGCCATGAGAGCCCCAAATGCCATCTTTCATCTTCTTTCCTATTTTCAGCACATATTCTATTTATAATTCTGCCTCCCTCATAGCAGATTGACACAGCACTCTGTGTGGTTCCCAGAATAAATGCAATTCAAGAATGAGAGGCGAGTCCAGCTCTCGGGGCTCTCTGCAGCCAGGTGTTTGTTAGATTTCTTTCTGCCAGGCTTCAGTGAGCATCGCTGTGGTCGTCATGCCTACCTCCCGGGGTCCTGGAAACTCCTCTGTGCAAGGGTTTTCTTCCTGGCAGATTGCCTTTCCTATTCCTGTCTGGACCAAGCTTAAATTAAAAGATGGTTTTTATTCCTCAAGCATAGCTTGACTGCTCCATTCAAGGGCCTTATTTTGCTCTAATGTGTGTGGTATGCCTGTATGTTTATACACGTGTACATGCTTGTGAGTGCACCGGTGTGTGTGTGTGTGTGTGTGTGTGTGTATACATGGAGGCCAGAGACTGATGTTTGGTATCTTCCTCCATCACTCTCTACCTTTCATAGCAAAGCAGAGTCTCTTACCTGAGCTGGGAATTCAACAATTCGGCCAGTCTAAGTGGCCAGCTTGCTCTAGGGAGTGGGGCGGGGGGACTGTCTCCACCTCCAGCACTGGTGGTATTACAGACAGTATTTACAGGGGTGCTGGCATCTAAATTCCCGTTCTCACACTTGCACGACAAGTGTTTGACTCACTGATTCATTTCCCCAGCCCACATAAAAGGTTCACACCAAATATTTGTTGGGAGCCATGATAATTGCTTAGTCGGTGAAGTGCTAACCTTGTGAGAAAGAGAACCTCAATTCAGTCTCCCAGAGCCGACATTTTCAAAAGAAGAACGAAAACCAGTGAGGTGTGGTGGTGTGTGTTTGTAATCCCAGCATTGGAGAAGTAAAGTCAGGTTGATCCCTGGGGCTTAGTGGCCAGCTAACCTCCTCCATTCAGTAAGTTCTAGGCCAATGAGAGACCCTGTTTCAGAAAACCAGGACTGATGAACCTAAGAAGCAACACCAATTGTCCTCTGACCTGCATGTTTACCCACCCACATGTGCCTGTACAACTAGTACAGACATGCATAAAATTAATATTTGTTGAATTAACCAGTGAATATTCAATATTGGTATATTAAACATTAAGCCATGAACAGAGTAAGTGTGCACTATTGGGAATTGTAACTAATCAACAAAGTGAACCGTGTGTGCAAAGTCACATTTTTAAATTAAGAACCAAGTTGGCATGACACCCAAAATTTCTTATGCTTTTCTCATCAAATAATTTTACAATCTAAAGGAAGAAACAATGGTGCAGAATGCCTTCTACTTTAAAAAATATGCTGTACCTGAATGATTTTATTCATTCCACAACCTCTGCAGTGAGTATTAGCGTACCCGCTTCAGATGCATAAAACTGGGGCTTGCACAGGTGAACAACTACTCTTTTTAATATGAGCAATAAGGGGTAAAAATGGATCCAGCTGAACTTGTCTACTGTCAACGTTCATTTCAAAAGCCTGAAGGGGGCTTGAAGCTGTGAGCAGGGTCAGAGGCAGCACGTGACATTAATATCTGTTGTGCCCTTGACTGGTTTCTTCTCTGTGTGGCACAAAAAGGGTGATCAGACAATTATTTGTTGAATTGAACTACTATGTGAACTATCTTTTTACTGGGTGTTATGAATATAAAATGTCCCCTGTGGGTACAGGCAGAGGCATTTCATTTTTATTTTAATAAACAAAGCTTGCCTGAAGATCAGAAAAGTAAAATAGCCACATTGGCCAGCCTTACAGACCAGGCAGCAATGACACACACCTTTAATCCTAGTAGCCACACTCGCTTGCCATAGAAACCAGGCAGTGGTGGTACATGCCCTTAATCCCAGAATTAGACAGGATTATAAAATGGGAGGAGACAGCTCTGAGACGCAGTCTCCTTCTGAGGTTTCATGGAGGCAAGATCACCGTTTTCAGAGTGAGGTGAAGGTAAGAGCCAGTGCTTGACTGTTTTGCTTTTCTGGTCTTTATATTGAGCCCCAATATCTGTCTCTGTGTTATTAACCATACTTCAGGTATTTGTGTTAAATGTTTGGTCCCAGCACTGTTACAGAAGGTTCTAGAAACTGGGGATGGTAGGGCTTGGTTGGAGGAAATAAAAGGAGCTATGTCTTCAAAATACACAATCTTGTCTGGTCCTCTATTTCTCTTTGCTTCTGATCCATCATGAAGTCACAGACACACGCACACACAGACACACACACTCCCTGCTGTGATGTTCAGCCTTGCCAGATCCACGTTACCATGGCTCAGCTTACTCTTTAAAACCATGAACTAAGATAAACAATCCCCACCTAAGTTCTTCTGGCAGGCATTTTGTCACAGACACGCAAAGCCTAACACACCTGGTACTATTCTAACATCCAAGGCCCAAAGTCAACACTTTAGGGAAAAAGGAAAAAAAACAGTGTCAACCTGGGTTTCTGTAATATGATATGTGTAGTAGGAGCTGCCGGCCGCTTCCCACCTCCCAGCTTCCAGCCACCTGGCTAGCTTATGCCCCGAAATAACAACACACAAATTATATTCTTTTAAACACTGCCTGGCCCATTAGCTCTAGCCTCTTCTTGGCTAACTCTCACATCTTGATTAACCCATTTTTAATAATCTGTGTAGCACCACGGAATGGTGTCTTACTGGGAAAGATTCAGCATGTCTGACCTGGTGGCTGGCTCCTTCGCGTCTGCCAACCAAAGAGGAGAGACATGGCGTCTGCCTAACTTCTCTTCTTCCCAGCATTCTGTTCTGTCTACTCAAAAAACCAAGGCGGTTTCTTTATTAACCAATGAGAGTAACACATAGACAAATCATCATTTCCTCCATCAGATATGTTTGTCATTATGCCAACAATTATAAAATACAGGTTTTTATATTTTTAATGGAGGAAAGGCTCAAATTTGTGAAAGTAGTTAGGGCCCACAAAAAAATATAATGTGACTCTGGTCACTTAACCTGCATCAGTTTCATAGAGTCATCGTTTCCAAGCCTTTTCATGAAATCGTTGAGATGGATTATGAACCACAATGTCTGCATCTTCTTTCTGTTGCTGAGTAAACAGCAAGACATTAGGATCTGAACTCGCTGCAGAAAAGCAAGGCATCGGGTTTGTCGGAGGAAGGCTATCTGGTAGGAACACAGGAGCCAATGCCCCTGGTCTTCAAGAAAAGCAGACGTGACACAATACACAAGCCACAGAGGAGAACTAAGGGGAGCACCAGAGTCTGTGGACCAGGCCCCTGAGGAAGACAGAATGTTTTGTGCTCAGAGCCTGATGTTTTGAGATGAGCCAGACTCGGGGGGGCTGCAGAAGCAGGCATCAGGAACATCTCGTCTGCATTTGGAGCAAGAGCGAGGAGAGAATGTTTGCAGAAACTGCCTGTTCAGTAGCATCCTCTCCATGGCAATGTGAGTTGTTCCTTTGAGTGCTCTCTGGTGCGTAGCTTTAATTGTATCTTTGCTTTTATGTGGAGAATAGAGTCGTGTTCCCAGGAGGATGGCTGGGAACACCCACTACCAGTGTAGAATACAAATCGAGGCCTGCAGAAACCACTGAGCAGGCACAGGAAGAGATGAGCAAAGACAAAATCTCCAAAGATCTGGAGTTCAGACATGGAACAGTCTCTCTCCCTCTTATTTTATAGAGGATAAACAGGCGTGACATCGTTACTAGAGGGATGAGAAATTGCTTTGGGTGGAGAGTTTGTATGTTGGTCCCCAAAATGCTCTCTTTCCCCGACTCCCGAGCTTCTCCAGTTCCACTAATACCACTGTTGACATAAGAACCTGATTCTTTTATCCAAATTAACAGACACTTCTACATGAGGAAGACCATGCTGTATTGGCAATTTTGTAAGCTGCCCTTTTCAGTGCCTGTTTCAGCTTCTAAGCCTTTGAGGGGGAGGCATTGCAGTAGAATACAGGCATTTTCCAGTTGAGGAAGCGTCAGACAAGAGCTCCAGCAATTGGCACTTGGACTGGCTCCCAGGAGTGGGGATTGTCCCATCCTGTCTGGGCTATTCTTCACCTGTGAAGCAGAAGACTGCAGCTGGTTCCGGGAGGCAGGACTAAGAGGTGGAGAGGTGAGGATTTTCTTAAATCTCTTAACTTTTTGTATAAACTGCACAACAAACCAATATCACATTCATCTTCATAAAAACGATTTTAAATGTTTCTTTCTGCTACTGCATCTCTGTCAGTTGCAAGGAAAGAACAAGGCGCCCTGCGTGAGAAAGAGAGCAATCCCCATGGAATACCATGTGTGTGTGACCCCAGGACAGGTTACAAAGCAGCCCACACCTGGGATAGTCTCAGAGAACGAATATTCATTCATCTTGTTTGAGAACATAACCGCCCATTTCAGAAGACACTGAGAACAGAGTGGAGCCGAGTCTTTCTGAATCGTCCAAAGAGGCTTCAGACGCCTTTTCTTTCCACGCTTTCATTTCGAGACCTGGCCCGTTCATTCGGCACAGGAGAACCAGTGCTTAAAGGGGGTCACAGAAATGTGTTTATACATCATACTTATTTGTCTTTATGCCAGCACCATAGTAAAAGATGAGTTTCCATATTTTTAATGGAAGGGAGAGCCACAAGGACAAAAGTGCCTGGAACCCACAACAACCATAATGTGGCTGATCACTTAGCCTGTTGGCAGCTTCAGAGTTTGCAAGTTCTGTAAATTCACTCAGGTGGATGGAGCGGCCACATGCCTCCAATCCGTTTCCTCCCTCCCTCATCACTTGGGCACACAAAAGACCTGAGTGGGATTTTTTTTTTTGCCATGAAAATAACCAAAATCAGGGTTGCACTCTGACCTCCACAGCACAAGTAGACAAATGGGGCTGTATTTAGCAACAGTTAGAAAGAATTGCTGTTTTCATTACCCCTGCAAATAGCCATCACCGCGTCAGACGGGCAGGAAGCAGTATCTCCAGACAGTGGCTTGGCATGTACCCATTCTCCTAGGAATGATTTCTCTCTTGTTCCATAGGAGACTCTGTGAAGTGCAAATGTCCCCTTTCAAAATTCCAGTCCTTCTTTTCAAATTAGAGTTATAAATAAGTAAATACAATCTGCAAACCATTTGATTACATCCCTGCACTTTCCCAAGATTCCCCAAGGAGGCACTTACGCCAATTTTACTTCATTAAATATTTAAATAAAAACTCACTGAAGTGAATCATGGGACAAAGAAGCATTTATTAAGTATGCGCTTGGGCACAGCGCGGCACTGGGCTTCGGACATGGGTGAGCAGAACACTTGCTCCCTGCAGGCCGGCAGTAGGCAGGTGTGGCAGAGTCCTAGAGGAAGGCAATACTGGAGTCAAGGGAGGAAGACCATCCAGAAACCATCCATCCTAATGAGAATTCCTTATGCAGCAGTAATGAACAGACAGAACTCCTGGCACCAGACCTTAAGCGGAACCAAGCGTCTGAACAGCAAAATTCACATCACAGGGTCCGGAATTTGCTCAGTCATGAACCACCAAAGAAAGGCCTCTGAGTTCAGGTCCCATTAAAAAAAAAATGCTGGTACAAAGGAACTAATTTAAACTCACTTTGCTTAGGAAATTCATAATTTTCAAGGGTAAACATTTGCTGAACATGGAACTATGCCAAGAGAATGTAGAAATACAGAAAATAGTAGACATAAATAGATCACCACACTGTACAACATACACACTGAATGGCAAAGGAGTAATCCCAACAGCCAGCTCTGAATTAGGAGCCAGGAGGAGAGAGAATTCTCCCGTGTCACTGAGGATCAAGAAAGAAGCATATGGTACTCTCAAGAAAGTTTAGCTGGACTGGAGAGATGGCTCAGTAGTTAAGAGCACTGGTTGCTTTTCCAGAGGTCCCAGCTTCAGTTCCCAGCACTCACTTGGCATGAGGCAGGGGTTACAATTACCTTTAGCTCCAGTTCTAGAGGATCCAGTGCCTTCTTCTGGCCCCTGTGGGCACCAAGTACACATATAGTACACCAACACACACCCAGACCAAACATTTATACACATACAAATAAAGTAAACATTTAAAAACCTTTTTAAAGGAAAGTTTAGCTAAGAAAATCTTTACTGAGGACTGGCAGAGTTTACAAACTGATCACAGTGATAAACCTAAGGACCAGAAGTAGGAAATTGTTACTATTCCTAGACCTGAGAGGGCAAACAATAAGAAAAACCAGTGAACTATAACCCCAGAGGAAACCGTGTTTCTGGGGACCAATAAGGATTGCATGTCAAGCCAGATACGGTGGCTTTTGCCTTTAATCCCAACACTCAGGAGGCAGAGGCAGGTAAATCCCTGAATTCAAAGCTAGCCTGGTCTACAGAGTGAGTTCTAGGACAGCCAGGGCTACCCAGAGAAACCCTGTCTCAAAAACAAAACAGAATGAAACAAAAAAAAGCAATGAGAATTGCATGTTGCTTGGAGTGGAGAACCTTACCTGTAAACCCAACACCCCAGAGACGGAGACTGGAGAATCATGAGTGTGAAGCCAGCCCAGTCTGCATGGTAAAAGCCATCTGAAAGTAAATGAATACATAAGCAAAGGTAGGTAAACGGTGGGTGAAAAGAGGTGTTAGATAGGAGCAGACACTGGACATCCAAAGCAGGAGATTCAGCTTTAGAGTTGGGGAACGATACCTACTATTTCTTCCCATTGGCCAAACCCACCAGATACCCAGAGAAACCCACCAAACCCATCATAGACCATAAGCTGCAATCCTGATACACAGGCTAAGACAGAGAGGGCTCAAGAGTGGGCTTAAAGGAACCACGAAGACCAGTTCAAAATACAGCATGGCGATCTCGCTACGTATGGGCTTTAAGAGAATAGAAAGATGTACTGGCATGAAAAGGAAAAGGAAAATGATCTTGGGCAGTGGTAGCTTTTACAAATATAGGAAATTGGACTTTTTTATAAAGAGAGGGTCAAGTGTGTGCAGAATACATTTCCTTGAGGAGAATTGGGCTGTTGCATCAAGAGGTGTGGAGGAAGGGCCGTAGACTATGGTTTCTCCATCTTGCCACAGCTAGTATGTCTTTGTTTGGAGGGCTAACCTGTGCTGTGTAGGATGGCTATCACCATGCCTGGCCTCTGCTCACCATTTGCTGATAACAGCTCACAGCCAGTTGTGATAAGCAGAGATGTAATCATACATCACCCCAAGGGACACAAACTGCCCTCAGCTGAGAACCACTAGGAACGGGAAAGGACCACCGTGAGAAACCCGCTGCACTTGACGAGAAATGTGAGTGCGGACATTAAAATCAAATGTTAAAGTTAAAGGCTTAGATCAGTGTACAGCACAGGGACCCACTGGAAAAGGATGATGATCCAGACTCCGTTACGGAAAGGGAACGTTGTCGGGTTGACGGTTTAGTATGTCATGAGGTAACAGGGTGAATGCATCACCGCCGGCACACTGGAATTATCTGGAGCTGACCTGAGGAAAGAGTGTGCATCTTCCGTGGCCTTGGGAATCTGAGACACCGGACACAGGACTGAGATTTGAAGATGGAGGTGAGACCAAGGGACAGCTTTGAATAATCTATACAGAGACAGCTAGCAAAGCCTCTCTCCACATGAAGAAAGAAGAGTTCTTGCAGAGGAAGGGAGAGAATACTGGAGACATTTCACTTTATTTTATTCATTCTTTTCTTTTCCTGGGATGGGGGAGGGAGTGTTGTGCATATTTAGAAGATGAATAATGTGGATAGGAATAGAAAGTCTGGAGGCAGGAAAAGCAAGCAGTCTTCTGAGGGATGGTAGTGGCTGATGTCCAGTTCCTGCCCCACTTGCTAAGCCATATGCCCAGGGGCCATGTCTGCCTTGGGACCACCTTGTCCCATGTAAGTAAAGGTGTCATATAGAGAGTCAAATCTTCAGAGAGTCGAATCAACTGCAAAAAAGAAGCACCACAAAGAGCCACATCCACATCCTGCATTCCACTGTGGTAGTTAGCAACGCGCATGTTCACACCCATGCACGCACGCACACACGTTTCTACTCCTTGAGCAAATCCTGATTAGGTGGCTATTTTCACCTATGAGAGCCACTCTGCTTTTCCTAAACAGTTCTAGGGATCTCAGGAAAAGGATGCCCAAGGAGAAATGAAGGGGAAAGGTGACCCAGGCCCACTCATGATAGCTGTGTTTGTTATCTTGAGGGTCCTGATTCTCTGGAGAAAGATGATGGATCTCTCCTTGTCACACTACCAAGAGGTATGCTATGACAGGCAGAATTCTAAGGCCCTGCCACGGTTCCACCTGCTGCGGTGCATGCTCAACCACATGGTCCTCCATTTGAGTGTGGTGGCATCTGGGAATTCAATGGAACATCGCTCCTATGATAAAGTTTATGTGCCAGAAGGGAATTTGCAAATGTGACTACGGTCCCTAATCAGTTGACTCTGAGTTGTTCAAAAGAAGGGTCATTCCAGTTGGTCCGACTTAACCATGTGAGCCTTTTAAAAAGGCAAGAAGGAATAGGAGATGCCTCTGTCAGGCTGGAAAACAATGACAACAGCCAGGCTGTGACTTCAGTGAGAGGAGCATGTCACTAAGCTCTGATCGTGGCTTCTAAGAGGACTCTCTCGTCAATAGCTGGCAAGAAAACTGGTCCAAAACCACAAGAAATAGAATTCTACCAATCGTCATCGAACAAGAAGAGGACCTAGAGCCTCAAATCAAGATCACAGACCCCTTAGACGTGGATGGTAGCCTAGACTCACTTTATAGAAGATCAGTAGCTTTTCCCTAGACTCCTGCACCTTAGGAACTGAGCTGATAAATCTGTGTTGTTTTAAACTAGGTTTGCCAAAGAACATGAATGTGCCTTAACTTGTACTAACACACACAGGGTACATCAACTCCAGGGAGTTGGATGAATGCGCTCCACAGCCAAAACCAGAAGTGGGCTGGACCTGAGCTAAGTTCCTGACTGTAATACAGCCATTGCCAGCTCCATCTCAGCCTCCCTGTAACCCAAGCAGCAGGTAGCACAATCCCTCTCATGGCTTCCTATATAACAGTACATGCAGAACCAGGAGAAAGTGAGCTATGGGTGAACCATGCAGAAGGGGAGACCTTTCTGAGCTCATGGCCACCATGGGTGGTTGGTAGTTAAGATACAGCCGTGATGGTAGTGGCACAGAAACCAGTGATCATTTCTGGGACAGGTAAAGCTTTAGTTCAGAAGACCTGTTACTGAGACCAGCTGGACAAACATTGGACTATCATTTTCTAGGACATCCTCTTGGAAGGAAAGAAGAAGGAAGAAAATAGTGGCAGAAGGGAAGAGGGAGAGCTTCATTAAGTCACTGACTAGTAACAATGACTGCTCTGCGTTCAGTCTTATTCTAGGGCCCCCAAATGCAACATGAATAAAACAAAGCTAAAAGGTCCCACACATTCCTGTAGGAGAATACAGAAAGTTAAGGAAGTGAATTTTTGAAAACATCTAACATTTGGTGAGAGTAAAGCAAGGGAGAACTTGAAAAGGATGCTGCATTCCCCTTTAAGTAGAGGCATCAGAGATGTCCCTTCCGAAGGTAACTTTTGGATACAAGCTTGAGGAGCTAGCCATGTGGAACTCTGAAGAAGTTTCAGTCCCAGCAAAGGTGAGGCAATGGCTTTCCACGGCAGGGGTGGATCTGGTCTTTCTGAGAAACAGCCTGACCAGGGTGGCCGGAGGGAAGAGAGCAGGGTGGGTTTGGGGAGTCTAAGGCCTGTGGATCCCTTTGGCTTTTACTCTGGTAAAGTAGGAGACACTGGAGGATCTGAGGAGGCGGTGACACTAGCAATCTTCAGTGTCCAAAGGATGGTACCGGGAGCCACAGAAGAGCAACAAGAGAAACAGGGCAGTAAGTGGACTATGAAGACATTGCAGTAGCACAGATGAGGGCGGCTTGCTCCAACGAGGGCACTGGAGGTGGCGTTTTCAGGTGCTGGGTGACTTGTGCAAAACAGATCCAAGAGAATTTGCTCAGATTGAATATAAGCTGTGAAAGAATAGCATTCAGAAGCAAAGTCACAGCCTCGAACCTGAACCACTAAAGGGGCAACACTTGCCATTGCTGGTGTGGAAAAGATTGAAGGAGCAGCTTACAAAGGAATGTGGGTTCAGACCTGTTAAGTCGGGGAAGAGGAGCAGGCATGGGGCAGCTCAGGAAGACAGCTGAATGCTCTGAGAAGAAGTTTAAGGAAGGACTTGGGATGGAGCTCTAAATTTGGCATCTAAAACATGAGACTGGGGGTAGTGAGTGCAGGTAAAGAAATCCAAAAATCAGCCTCAGATTAAGGCACCAGGATGAGGTGAAGAAGCCGCCATCAGGGGAGGAAATTTTAAGCAGGGTGTGTCCTGGAAGCCCAATAGAAAAATCTCAAGGATCAGAGAGTGAGCCACAGGGTCAATGACAGGGAGCCAAGGGTCAGAGACGATCTCCATGTAACAGGAGGCCCAGCAGGTGCGGTTTTGGTGCAGTGATGGAAATGAAACCCTAATTCCAAGTAAACGCAAAAGAGACGAAGGGAGAGCAGCCTAGAACAATTTCGCAATACAGAGGGGCAGAGAAATGGACTGGGGATGGTGGGGAACAGAGCAGGAAAAATTAGACCGTGTTTGCAGACTGATGAGGATGATCTAGCAGAAGGAAAGATAATACCGTAGTAAGAAAGGTCCAGTCAGCTCGCAGGGCCACAGGATAGCAGAGAGGCAGGGTGTAACCTATTGGACTGACTTACTTTAAAGGTTTTAATACGCGACACATCTAAAAGTTGGTGTGAATTCTGAAATATCAGGAACACCCACGAACCCACCACCCACTCCAAGGCTAGCCCAGGAATCCCATTTCCTGTTCCACACCCACCTTTCAGAGAAAAACAACATCTCTGAGTGTTACCATCACTGGTCCTTGTGGTGTTCTCTGTGCCAGATTCTGTTTCATGTATTGATTGACCAAGCTGCCTCTCAACCTTGCCTCCTACAGACAGACATCTGTCTGCTCCAGACAGCCCTGTGAGATTCCTCTCTTCTATTTCATCCGGCACACTAAAATTCAGTTTTTAGCATATTCCATGACCAGGTGGCTATCGCTCTGTCTGAGACGCCCCTTCTGCATGAACCTCCTTACTCACTCCTGTCTAATCATTCATGCTGAAGGAAAAGGCCAGCACATCTTCACACACGCACACACACAACAGACCCCAGTGGCCAGAGCCCAGGAGACGTCAAATAGGCTTCCCAACCTCTTTTCTTTTTTTTTCTCCTGGACTACGTGCTGCCAGTCAGAGCCTATGCCAGCAACTGAATGTCCCTCCACCAAGGCCTTGGGAAGGCAGTAGATAGCCAGTGATTAATTTCTTTCATCCCTAGATCTTGCCTGTGGGCAATTAGCTCCCCAGATCATCCAGGTGTGCAGGCACCTGCAGGATTTTGACAAATAACAGTAGGGACAGGCCCTCTGCGAACGGATGGCGGCGGGCTCTGAGAAGCCCTCTGCATACATAAACCAAAACCCCACCTACTCACTGAGGCTTGAAATTGCTTTAAGGAGACAACGGCTTTCATCTCACAACTACAGAAACCTTTGAAGGCCCTGGGTGAAGGAACTCATTGATTCTGGCTGATGAACACTACTGCGCAAAACGGGCTGGGAGACTGCACGGTTGTGACCAGACCCTTGGAAATGGATGTGAAGGGACAAAGGGGGTAGCAGACCATGGTGGGTCTTTTTTGCTTGCCTCTAAAAAAATAATAATAATAATAATCACTTTCAAATCAAAAGACCCAGGGTGGGGTTTGGGGTTAGCGGTTACTGCCAGGGAGCTAACCATAAACAAGTTACCCCAAACTTTAAGCCTGATGCTATCCCCTATAGTGAAGGAACCCGGAGACGTCATTGCCTTGTGTATGTAAAAGCACCCATCACATATAACCACACTCTGCAGGAAGAATACACATTCCTTTTTGCTCTGTGCCCCCAAACATTTCAGCCTCTGTTCTTATACACCCTAGCTCCACCCCCTTTCTTAGCATAATAGAGGTCAGGAGGGAGGATTCTGGAGCTAGCTTCGACCTGTCTCTAGCTAATCCTCATCTTGGTCTAGTTGCTGAATGCCCTAGTGGTCTCATCTGAGAATGTGGAGGTAAAAGTGTCCGAATGGACGAACTGAGTTAATACCTGAATTGCATCCACAGTATGCCGTGGCATGAACAAATGTGCTGCGGTGTTGGCTGCGATCCCCAAGGGTCTCCCTCACCTGCAACTTTCTCTTCTTAGAGCACTCAAGCCTAGGGCCCACCGCTTCAGTCTGCCCAGGGTTCCTAATTCCCTCCTGTCCCATGGGCCCATGGGCTCTCCACCACCACCACCCCTCCCCAGGCCTTATCATCCTCCCTCCCGCAAACGCAAACTCGGCGCTGGAGAGTCTATGACGTCACATAATGTTCCTGCTCGCTGGTGGGCAGGCAGTAGGGTTGCCCAGCAAGGCACTACGCTAATAAAGCCCTGAGTGGTGCTTGCGTCCCTCGTGGTCCCGCCCTTTCGGAGTAGCTCTTGCCGCTCTTCCACCGCCAAAGGTCCTAGGCGCTCCCCACATCTTTCGCCTGATAGCAGGCGCTAGGAGTCACCTGAAGCGGGATAGCCCCTTTGGGAGCCAACCTGAGGTAGGGGGAGTGGAAGGAGGAGGGGGAGTGGGAGGAGTGGGACGAGGAGGGGGAATGGAAGGAGGAGGGGAGGGGCCATGGCCATGGCCACCGCTGCAGGGGACCCACCTGAATTCCCAACTCTTCCTTGCCCACAGAACAGGGAAAGGGCGCGCAGAAATCTTTAAGTGGAGGAGTATTGCTTTCTGGCCAAATTGTGTGTGTGGTGTGTGTGTGTGTGTGTGTGTGTGTGTACCCAGAACTACTATTATATTCTTTAATACTGTGGCTTGAAAACACAGTGGAATCTGATTAGCCCCCACTGCTTTTCCATTTGTAACACGGATATAGAACACATTTGGAAAGACAGTTGTGGGGACTGACGAGCGTGACTGACACACTATAAACTGGTACGACTAGTTCTTTCACCAATATCTACTGGACTCTGAGTTCCAGGCATTAGGCCAGCACTAGGATTCTATAGTGAGCAAAATGCTGGCCAAGCCAGCCCTGGGCTTTACAACGTATAAAGAAGTGTGTTAATCCAAGAATCACACAAATCATGTCAACTTTAAGCTAAGTGTCACTGAAAAGGTGTCGTGGGACTGTCTTGGAGGTCAGGGAAGAATTAAACTGAGCTCTAAGGGAAGAATTAGCCTGTGTGAAGAAGGAAGCACATTCGGGGCCGAAGTCACTGTGTGTCCCAAGCCCACCACTCCCTATCTCAAATAAGAGCAAGGATGCACAGTGGCTTGGTCCTGTGTCCCAAGAACTGTTCATAGAAAACAACTCAGATTCCGGTGTGTGGAGCCTTTCATTCCTGTAACTGAACAACTTAATGTCTATAACCGAACCCTTAGACCACACCAATAAAACCAAATGAAATCCCAGAACAGGCCCATAGGTGATACTTGATAAACCTATATTCTTTAGCACTTAGCGAGTATGTGTTGGCTCAATGTTCTCCTCTGGGAGGCGTGAAGGTTTCACTTAATCGGGCATTTATTGAGTTGTAAGAAGTGGAGGTGGGCCCTGGAATGTATAGTTAAAGAAAACCTACCCAAACCAAGAGCTTTAAGAATGGAAAAGAACTTCTCAAAACGTTGGAAGAGTGGAACCGTGAGAGAGTGGAACCGTGAGAGGAGAGTGGAACCGCGAGATGGAATAGAACATTCCCCTCCTTTAAGAAATGGATGGGAATAAGTCGGTCATATGGCTCAGAGGCTGAGAAGTTGGGTCTGGATGACAAAGAACCTAAGATTCCAAAGCTCTGTGACTCAAGAGTGCACGGAACTCCTGAAAGTAAGTGACAGTAAGGGAGACTTTTCTCTGCACTCCTGCTGTGTTGGACATTTCTACAAAGGTAATGCCACCGCCCACCTCGTCATCCAGCCTTGAAAACTGGGAGTTACTCTAGACTCCTCTCTCCCCCCCACCTCTTACCAACTCCTGTATGTCCAATCTCCTAAATGTCTGTTTCCTGTCCCTCCCTACTTTCTAGAGACTTGAAGCTCTGGTTGTGCCCAAAGAACTGCCAGGTTCCTATCTGGGCCCACCCCCACTCTCCTAAGTTCACTCATGAAGCTACTGGCCAGTGTGTTCCTGGCTCAAACAGAGAGAAACAGCACCAAGTAATTTTAACAAAGAAGGATCATCATAAAATTTTTTTTTTTAACACCAATGGGCTTGAAGTGATGGAGGAATGGCTAAAAGGAGATAGGGAAGAATCAAAGGATGCAGGGATCACAAATATGAGGAGCAGCCTTGAGCTAGACCACTTCAGGGAAAGACTAATACTGAGTAATACTGAGCGTGTGAAAGAGGGTTGTGACCACAGCTTCCCGGAGGTCGGAGGAACTGTGGAGATGCCACCCCACAGAACTGACTCTCTAGGGTGTCAGAGAAACTATGAGATCATGACTCTCTGGCAGCACTCTGCTACAGACCTTCCCAAGAAGGTGCCAGCAAGAGTCACTCAGCTTCCCATCACTATAACCAAGTGCTGGGGTAATTAACTTATAAGGAGACAAGACTTATTTTGGATCACAGTTCTAGTGGGTCTAATTCAAGATCAAGTGGCCCCATTAATTTTGTCTTCTAACAATAGCAGCTCATCATAAAGTAAGGATGGAGAATTGTGGCAGATCAATCCACTCATCTCCTGAATCAGGAGGAAAAGAGAAAAGGAAGACTCTAAGATCACATGATCGCAAAAGTTCAAGCTCCTCTCAGTAGCGCCCCCTGGGGACCAGATCTTTAACACAGTAAGAGTTTATTACTAAACCATAGCACAAACAAAAAAAATGCCAGCTATGGGTACCACAGACATGCACTCGAGAGATGGCATAGAGCAGAAGTCAGATGCTAGAAACGCTGTGCTTCAGGGTCCAGAGCTGGGGATACCAGAGACACCCAAGTTGTTTCTCGAGTCCAGCAAGAACATATCTGAACCTTTAAGAAAAAATGGTTGCCCCTCCCTGTAGGTACCTCCAGTGCTCTGTACAGGCAAAGCCCAACATGATGGCAGCTGGCAGAAGGAAAACATTTAAAAGACCTACTTCCCTTTTGGCGGAGGCAGTGAAGGATGGCTTTGGAGTTGAGAGGCCATGATTTGATGGTCAGTGTATCAGCAGAATCTGCCTGTGTGACCCCAGCCCATAAATCATCTCGCGGCTCTCTGTTGCCTCTGACATACAAAGCCTCAGAAGGGTTTTTACATTCAGACCTTGAGCTGAAACAGATCCAGCCTTAGACCCAACGGTCCCCTTTCATCCACGCTAGCACCATGATTACAGTTACTAAATTCACGGGCTTCTAAAACTTCCCAACAGTTTGTTTCCCTGTTTCTTGTGAATTCTCTCTTCTCTCTCAATGGCAAACATTTTTACTGAATAATTGCCCTCTACTCAGGGACTCTTCTGCTGGATGGGAACAGAGTAATAAACATTTCAGGCCTCCCTATATCTCAGTCCAGAAATCACCACCAGTCTTTGGAAACTTTCTTCTATTCCTTTTCCTTTGTTCTATCTAGTGCAGGCTCCTTGACATTTACCATGCTCTTATTCTTTTTTCTTCTCTATATTACATCCTGACTGCATTTTCTTCTCCCTCCCATCACCCAGTCTCTCCCTTCCATCTCCCCCAGATCCACCCCCATCTGCTGCGTCCTCTCAAAAAAAGAGAAAGCCTCCAAGGGACATCAACCAAACACAGTGTAACATGTTATGGTAATACCAGGCTGGATGAAGCAACCCAGTAGGAGGAAAGGGACCCACGAGCAGGCAAAAGAGCCAGAGACACCCCCACTTCCACCGTTAGGAGTGCCACGAGAAGACCAAGCTACTCAGTCAAAGTGTCAGATCCCTACAGGCTCTCTGATCTCTGGGCGCTCCCATGAGTCCCAGTCAGTTGATCCAGTGGGCTGTGTTCGCATGGTGTCCCTCATGAATTCGGTGTGCATGATCCATTTATTTCTATATTCCAGTGTCTAATTCCAAGAAAACACACAAAGTTGGATTAGGTTGATGGCTTTCCCAGGATCCAAAAGTTAAAGCTATGCCCAGTTTTATAATCCTGTTCTAGCGGCCAAGAGAGCTCCTTCACCAACGAGTGTATCTGCTATTTTACCTTGCTATGAAAGACAGTAACTGTGTGTGTGCTATGTTAGAAAAGAGCAGTATGGTGTTATAACTATGGAGAATGGTAAGGGGAGAGGAGCACAGTTCAGATTTTGTCTCTTAGACTATTGTGCATTTGCCCGAGAACTTTTATTCCTACACTTCAAGTCTCTGAATCAAGATTGCTACAATTATACCAGAAGTAGGGAGAATGCCTAAAGGGAGAATGGTGTGAAGTGTTTTTATGAAAACATGAAAAACAAGTATTTCCATTGTATACTAGGTAAAAAATACTACCATCATATACTTAGAAATACTTACATCAGGGCTAGAGAGATGGATTGGTGGTTAAAAACACTGGCTGTTCTTCCAGAGGACCCAGGTTCAATTCCAAGAACCCACAGGGCAGCTCACAACTGTCTATAATCCCAGTTCCAACATCCTCACACAGACAAATGTGCACATAAAATAAAAATAAATAAATACTTCTATCGTATACCTAGATAAAGATTCTTCCATCATATTCTTAGAAAGGACAAGGCTAAGGTGACACCAGATCCCAAAAGCAGGAAACAACATTAGACAGCTTTAGGAAGCATGTGAGAGTCTGTGGACAAGCTATGTACATATGACATTTAGGGGCCATGATGTAAACAGGGAAGAACTTTTTAAAATACAAATGTGACTAAGCATGATAGATTGAAAGAAGTACCTGTCCAACTGTTAAATAATGTAGAACTTATGGCTTCTAGATGGTGGTACTAGCATGATGGATATGAAAGTTTGGAAACATGAGAAAATAAAAAAAAAAACCTACTCAAAAAAACAAGGATGCAGTCAAGTGAGCCTGCTCTTAGCAATATTGCTGTTAGCATGCAAACATTTGATCTACGTGAACATGGATTTTGCCCAAGATAAAAGATCCAAGCTTCAGTAATAGAAAGTTAAAGAAATAAACAAAGCTAATATAAATAAGATAAATTGTATAAAGTTTTAAAACATTTTTTTGAGACAGGACCTCACTATGTAGCATGGATGGCCTAAGACTCCTGTACAATCTTCCTCTTTCTGCTCCGGAGTGCTGGTATTACAGGCATGTTCCACCACACCAGGCTTTAATTTGCAGGGATCTTGAAAGTCACATGGGGTATCGTTCTGATTAGAAAAGAAATGAAGAGTCACTGAAGGCTTTTGAGGGTTTCTGGGTGGTTAAGGATGTTGATCTGACAAACTAAGGAAACGCCTTAGTTTCCTGGCATTGGAAAACTCTTAATATTAGAACTTACCTACCCATCGGTTCTTGCAAGGACTAAGTGAGATGAAGAATGCGAAATGCTGCGTTATGCCAGTCATGTTCTGAGTATGCCTTCATGGATGGCAACTGTCAGAATGTGCTTAAAGAGACAATAGCAAAAAAATCTGGGCATAAAATTGGGACCTACTCTGACAAATGACTTCTGTTCTACTCAAGGTGCTAAGAATGAGCTTTATATGATGCAGATGAGACTATCCAGAATATCTTAGTTATATGTGAAAATGGGAAAAGATATTTCTTTAAACTTGGGGCTGTCCTGGAGACAAATTCTTGCCATTTTATTGCCTCCTTCAAGGAGAGATAAATATGGTATAATGTGGATGACAGTGAAACAGACCAAAGTCTCAACTCAGCACAATAGATCCTGTTACCCTTGTGTGCACCCTTTATCCTTTTTATACATCAATCCTGAAGACACTGAAATTTATTAGAATTTAAGCCTCTTTGTTGCTATTTGAAAAGCTGCTTGCTTTTGTTTTCCTAGTTGGAAAAAGTTAAATACATGGGGCTGAAATGGGGACTGAAAGAAAAAGATGAACCTAAAATGGCTAGGGTGTATGAAAGCCGGACAATTGAGAGGGTAAGAGAAGTCTGCTAGGGATACTTTGGTGGGAAAAGAGAATGCCACCATAGGTAACTGATAGGTGAAGGATTTGCAATTATTTGGGAATCGTTAGCATAGAGCTCAAGCTAGTCATAAAAGAGTCAACTTTCTCCCAGTTAGTATATGATAAACTCTAGGAGTTCAAGCCTCAACTGAAAGCAAAATGTTAAAAAAAAAAACTTTAAATTATTTTGTGTGTATATGTGCATGTGTGCAAGTATGTTGCATGTGTGTATGAGTGTGGTGTGTGTGTGGTGTGTGTGTGTATGAGTGTGGTGTATGTGTGTGTGTGCGTGCGTGTGTGTGTGTGTGTGTGTGTGTGTGTATGTGCCAGTTCTCATACCATGGTGTGCATGTGGAGGTAGGTCAGAAGAAAATTTTGTGAAGTCACTTTTCTCCTTCTGTCTTTGTAAGGGTTCTGAGGATCAAGCTCAGGTTGAAGGCTTATAAATAAAGGCCCCTTACCCAAGAGTCTCGTCAGCCGCCACTGAGATTTATTCTAAAAGCCATATAAAGTTATCTGAGAGCTTAAGCTGTTTTCTTGCCTGGTGACATTTGCCAACTCAGGCTCTGGACAGAGCATTCTGCATAGTCCTTGTGGGGAGACTTTTCTCCAAGAGAAAGACAGCAGAATATGTTTTAGATTTACAAGACTTTTTTTTTTGTTTGGTGTGCATCTGAGCGTGTGTGCATGTATGTGTGTGCATGTGAGCCTGCATCCCTGAAGGCCAGAAGAGAGCATCAGTCCCCCTGGAGCAAGAATTACAGGCCGTTGTGAGCTGCCCAATGTGGGTGCTACCAGAAGTTGAATTGGGGTTCAAGAGCAGTGTGCACTCTTAAACACTGAGCCATCTTTACAGATGCGGAGACCCCAAAATGTGAGTCTTTTTCCACCTTGTCTGACAGTCAGAGAGTTGGAGGTTGCTCAAAGTGTCTGACAAGTATTGTTGCAAGTCCCAACTCAGAATGTGATTACTTAATTCTTTTGACATTAAGATAGCTCATGACAAGTAGATCCATCCAGTCCTGACAGGTGGTCAGGATACGCAAATGTACTTCTGCTCCTTCTTTTGTAACTATGAGGTCACCTGGGGAGTGGCTGTCTTCAGGATGGTCTAGGGCAGCTTCACTGCCTAAACAACAGAATGCTAATGATTTGATGTCTCAAAGTGTCAAAGCAATTAACTGTTTGAGTTGTCCTTTGTATCGTGTTAATAATCTTTTCTTACATTCTCTCCACCTCCACCCTCCACCCCATTTTTATTGGGTATAAAAATGTATGGAGAAATAAATGTAGGTGATGTCAGTATTCACAGGAATGCCCTCCCAATACTTTCTATGGTTTCTGCTCTTATTCTTTTTTATGCATCTTTATTTTCTTTACTAATAGTTCAAAAACCCCACACCCCTACCCTAGCAAGAGGTGTTTTTGTCAAAGTTGGTCCACAACATCCATACTTCAGCAGAGTCATTTAGGTTAAAGGAAAATGATGCCAGAAAATAATATTGGCCAGAAGGAAAAGAGAATACAGAATAATTACATGGAAAAACAATAGCTTAATATTGATGGTCTAAAAATTGATGACGTCACCTGCCAACAGTGATAAAAATATATGTAAAAATAAAATAAATGATAACATTACCACAAGGGTAAGAAAAGAATATTGAGTTAAATTATCATAATTACTTTCACTATTCAAGAAGTAAAATTAAGGATAGACTTAATAAATTTAGGATGCATATTGTAATCCTTAGGGAAACCTGTAGAGGAATACCTAAAGCACATCTCCAAATCTAATAAATGAGAAAAATTAGATTACTAAAAACTATTTGATTAGTTTCAAAACTCAAAAAATAGATGATATGAATATAAAGAAATAGCAATATGTTGAACGGTATAGGGATAATTATATTTTTAAAATAAATGGTTCAATTGAAAAATCTTAAGGATTTTTTGAAGGTTTATACTTTGAAAGGAAAAGTTTTGAAATACATGCATCATGAAAAAAATTAACAAAATAAAGCTGACAAGCCAAGTTGACTTTAAGACAACTATTAAAACTATGTGTAACATAAAACTATGTATAGAAACTTTATTTAATAGAAAGATTTTAAAATATAAAAACATTATTATAAATGTTTATATATAATATATAATGTGCTATATATAATAGTTTAAAATTGAACCAGTAAAAATGGGCATAATTGAAAGAATAAATAAAAATTATCAGACACTTTTTCTCCCCTGCATTTTTCCTTTTTTAATTCTTTTTTTTCTTGAGATGCAATTTTGCTACATAATAATCCAACTTTTGGCCATCCTGCCTTCATCTCCCAAGTGCTGGCATCATCGGTGTGTTTCACTCCTAGTTCAGATGGAGACCTTACATCTTCCTTGGTTATTCATAGAGTAGCAAACAGAAAAGGAAATCTGATGTCAAAGATTTGATCTACGTAACTAACCCTCGGGATGTATAGAACATGGCACTCAGCAACTACAAACTCAACTTTCTTTTCAAGTACACATGGAATATCTACCAGAACAATCTGAAGGAGAGACACAGATGAGAGGGGAAAGACCCCTAGAAAATGTATCTTTAAAGGGATGGAAGAGACACGGAGCGGAGCAGCATACACTAAAGTGCGCCCAGAAACTAAACATAGTTCAGACAAACAAGTTGGAGTAACCATTTCCAGTGGAATGAAGTGCTTCTTGAGGAACAATCCATTATTTAAAAAGCAGTAGAGAATCATGGAAGAAAATATGTCCCTAGAAGAACCATTAAATTTAGAAACGAGGGGAGACTGTTCACCTTTATCTGTGAAATTAGTGGCAAGGCAGTCATCAGATGGAAGATTTTCTAGAAGAAGCTAAGGGGCACGCTACAGAGGGAGGGGAGTCAATCTGGGGGCAGCCTGAGTGGTCCAGCAGGGAAGAAAATGAGATCATTTGAGAAGTAATGAGATCAAAAAACAATTTTTTAAAAAGGAGTGCAGACTGTGACTTAATGGAAGCTGTGCGACGGACGTGACACAGATGGCATTTTCCAGAGACTGCAAGGGGATAAATGCCAGAGTTTTGTTCACTGGACCTTGTGAAGGAGAAAAACTGAGTGTCTGAATGCTGGAGAAGGAGACAGGAGGGTGGCAAAGGGGTGAGGGCATAAGTTCACTCTGATGCGATGAGGGACGCAGGCTAGCAGTGAAGTAAGAAACTGAGTTAGTGGCCCTGGGGAGCAGGTACTAAGCAGAAGCACTCAGTAAGTCAGCTACCTTAGTAGGTGTGATGTAAAGTAGGGGTTCACTGAAATGGACGTTATTGTAAAACTTAGGTTTTATGAAGCAAGATTTCAAGAACAACCTGGGTCATAGGTGACTACCGATTATATGGAGCCTAACTGTGCACAAACCTATGCCCTAGAGTGTTAGAGAATCAGCACGGCCCACTGGACATGGCAACTAAGCTCTTTCCACGTGTGTGTCTCTAGATGCCTCACTCAACTTGCACAGCCTTAGAATCCCATGACCACCTCAAAATGTCTTTGGTTTTGGTCAAGCCGCCAAGAACTTCTCTTTAAAAACTTGTGTCTTAGTTATGGTTTCTATTGCTGTGAGATGCGTTTCTACTAGTCTTTGGAGTGAGAACACTCCCACTGGACTGCTAAACCTCTGACCTCAATTTTCCTTGAAAGCTCTTAACTGTGTTAGTAACCATTTTACGTGATGTTTATCACTCTAGTGATTAAAATTGTCAAACCATTTTTGAAGTCAGTAAACTAATTGTGCTCTGAAGATCACTGATGTGTGTCATCTAATCTACAGGAAAAAGAATGAGTCTAGCAAACTCCCCTGGGTAGGTAGCTTGGTAGGGACACAACAAAGGACGTCTTCATTGCTCGCAGTCACATACATACAGGTGGGAACCACGGTGGCCTGGACTTTATTATTGATATCCTTTCAAAGTGGAATTCGCATCTACAGGTGAATGGGCAGACCAGGGTGCCTATGGGAACAACCTAAACCATTTACATACTTCTTGGGGTTCCATGACCAATGAACAAGCAGCACAAGAAAAGGCCTAACTTCTGTCACCCAACTTTCTGTCTGCTCAGACCATGTATTTGATGACATCCACAAAGTCTTCCTTGTCTTGTTAGGTCTCTGCTTCAAATCTTGCATCTTGTGTACTTTTTTGGCAGGATAGTTGACATCCTCCAAACATGCCTCTTCGGGGGTCCGAACTAGTATATTAACCTAATACTGTTAGCTCTACAAATACATCATTCTTTTTTGTTTTTCTCCGCTCCCTTCCTCTCCCCTCCCCTTTTACCCTCTCCCATGGTCCCCATGCTCCCAATTTACTCAGGAGATCTTGTCTTCTTCTACTTCCCATGTAGATTAGATCTATGTATGTCTCTCTTAGGGCCCTCTTTGCTGTCTATGTTCTCTGGGATTGTTAATCGTAGGCTGGTTTTTCTTTTCTTTATGTCTAAAACTACTTACTAGTGAGTACATATGATATTTGTCTTTCTAAACCTGGGTTACCTTGCTCAATATGATGTTTTCTAGATCCATCCATTAGCCTGCAAATTTCAAGATGTCATTATTTTTTCTGCTGTGTAGTACTCCATTGGGTAAATGTACCACATTTTCCTTATCCATTCTTCAGTTGAGGGGCATTTAGGTTGTTTCCAGGTTCTGGCAATGATAAACAATGCTGCTATGAACATAGTTGAGCACATGTCCTTGTGGTACGATTGAGCATCCTTTGGGTATAATACTGAAAAGTAGTATTGCTGAGTCTTGAGAAAGGTTGTTTCCTAATTTTCTGAGAAATCACCATAGTGATATCAAAAGCAGTTGTACCAGTTCGCACTCCCACCAGCAATTGAAAAGTGCTCCCTTTACCCCACAACCTCTCCAGCATAAGTTGCCATCAGTGTTTTTTTATCTTGGCCATTCTGACATTCTGTATATGATTTGCACTTCTCTGATGGCTAAAGATATTGAGCATTTCCCCAAGTGTCTCTCAGCCATTTTAGATTCCTTTGTTGAGAGTTCTCTGTTTAGGTCTGTACTCCATTTTTTATTGGATTATTTGTTCTTTTGATGACCAATTTCGTGAGTTCTTTGTATATTTTGGAGACCAGACCTCTGTCCGATGTGGGGTTGATGAAGATCTTTTCCCATTCATGGTCAGACAGTGGGAGACGTTTGGACTTTATTTCGTCACTATGTGATTAGTCCTTCATTATTTGACCCAGGCTGACGGGAACTACAGTTGTCCAGTTGCCACGAATGCTTTTGCATTTTTCTAAAGCCCTGCTTTTCCTCATGTGGTTTTGGAGACTTCTGAAAGGCCCTGACTTTGGAGGGGGAGGTATCTGTGTGGTCAGAGCTATTTTGTGACGACACAGTCATTCTCTGCCTCCTCTGTCACTCTGAAAGTGCACAGCAGAGACTCCAAGCAGGACAGAACACCAATAGGGTATGAAACTACCTTCATTAAGCCAGGCATCCACGGATTTGGGGGAGAGAAGCAAACAGTGCCGCTCTCTGCAAGCGTCCCCCACAAAACCGTAGCTATTTTTCATAAAAAACGTACTATTTACAGTAACATCTAAGAGATTTATTTCTGTTTTAAATATAATTAAAATATTCAATTTTGATTTCTAAAATAGCAAACGCTGATAGACTTAAACCATTAACAAAAGCATTTGGGAGGGAAACGGGGCGATTAGAGGAGAGAGAATGGGAGTAGATTTGATCAAAACACATTACACATATGTATAAAATTCTTGAACAATTAAATGCAAAATATTACACCCACACAGTGAAATTTTTAAAAACAGAATTTTGATCTGCTTTGGGGGGTTGGGAGCTGGAAAGGTGGTTCAGTCGGCACAGGCACTCGCTGCCAAGCCTGAGGATCTGAGTTCAGTCCTTGGGACCTGCATAGTGGAAGAGGAGAACCAACTCCTGCAAGGTGGCCTCTGACCTCTACAGGTGCTCTGTGGCACTTGTGTCCAACCCCCCCCCCCCCAGTAAATAAATACATTGCATTCACAAGGGACATTGTATCGTTAGATTGTTTCTTAAGGCCTTGGCATAATGTACCTGGCACAGTTTTGTTCTTTTGCTGGTTTTCCCAAGCATTATTAGGCTTAGAAAAATTGAACAGAGAAGAGAGTACAAATTAAAAATAGTCCTCTCTGTATACTCCTAAGTGAATTATATTTCAATTACTGAATGATTTGCTAGTCTTTTAAAATGCTGAGCTAATTAATAAAATTTATAATACTTAGGAATATTCTTTTTTTTCTTTTCTGGAGCAGAAAATCCACCCAGAGCCTCACGACTGCTAGGCAAGTGCCCTACTGCTGAACTAAAACCCCAAGACAAAATTCTTCTTTACAGCAGAAAAGTGTGTGTAAGGTGTTCACGGAGGCTGTGGGTTTTGTGTGAGGTGTTCACGGAGGCTGTGGGTTTTGTGTGAGGTGTTCACGGAGGCTGTGGGTTTTGTGTGAGGTGTTCACGGAGGCTGTGGGTTTTGTGTGAGATATTCACGGAGGCTGTGGGTTTTGACTGCAACATCAATTTTCAAAGAAAGTCAAATTGAAATCTTTGAAAATTTGAACATTTAAATAAGGGGGAAATTTAAGAAATGTTGAATATAATAATTAAAATGGTAATATTTCAATATAAGTATTTATTTCAAGAGCTATACAATTAAAATATTTTGAAGTTTTTATTATGTTAAAGTTAGATTTTATTGAATTGGTTGTCTTATTTTCTATTTTTGTTTTTAGAAAGAAGCACTTGCAATTTCTATAAACAATAAGTCACTTTTAAAAAAATCCATTAAATGTTTGATTTAAGATTAAGATCAAAAACCAAAATAGCCAGGCATATGGCCCTGTAATCTCAGCTCTTGGGAAGCAGAAGGCTCTTGAATGCACAGCCAACCTAGATCTGAGATCTTGTCTCAAAACCCAAGGTCGGAGATGAAGCCAGTGGTGGAGCCCTATCTATCCTGGGCAAGACCCTGCCTTTGATTTCCCAGCACAAAAAGCCTAGAATAAGGACATCGTCTAGTTATAAATGAACAAATGTAAATTATTAGAGACGGATAATGATGATTTACGAAGGCATATACTTTGTTACAAAGAACAAATGTGAAAATTTTAGAACAAACTTAAAAAATACTTTGAAACACGTATGCACAAAGATTGACACTGATAATAAATATATCACGGTTAAAGCGAAAATCAGATTCATAGGGATGTTTTATTGTCGTGTATAACAGGGAAAACCCTTTATGTCTGCCTGGTGGCAGGTGTTATGCATAAAAGTTTAAGCACAAAAAAAAAGGTACTGAAATCTGAAGTTTACTGACTGTGCCAAACAGCATCCAAATATAATTTCAACTACTGTCTGCTCGTAAATGACTGTAAAGTTCGCATCACTGTAAACTGTTTACAACCATCTCTCTCTCGCTGCACACCTGCTCTCCATCCTCAACAGCCACTGCAAGGAGAGCTACTTCCGTGAGTAAGAGACAGGGCAGGATTGGATACAAAATGTCAACAATACTTGCTGCTACCCAGGTTTTCTAGGAAAGCTCAGGATGATCTCAAGGTGAATTCTGGGGTTGAGTAGGGTTTGAATAGAAGAAAGAAAGGGAGGCCATTCAAGTGGCAGTAACTTCCCAAGGGAAAAGGAGAAACGAAGGTGTTACACTCTGTAAGTGTAATCCCTTAGGCAGTGAGCGCAGCAGACAGTGTTAGCAATAGCGGCAGGAAATAGGGAGTTTAGAATATGCACAGATCATGGAGAACCTTGACGGTCTGGGTCTGATCACTGTTTTGTGAGCAGGGCTTTCTGGTCTACAAAAAGCAGTCAGGAAGATGGATATGACCTGGGTAAGATGGACCAGAGAATGACCTGAAATGAGGATTCAGTGAGTGAGGAAGGGTGAGGTCAGGGACAGAGGGACGGAGATAGAGAGATGAGCAGGAGGCACACATCAAAGGAACTATCAATGGGATTTAGTGAGATTCAAAGGACCTAGCAAGTACCTGACTGCAGGGCTTTGAGGCCCCAGGACAGAAGGCAAGTAGTGCTGTGTTCAGTTTGGTGATCTGCGGATATTGCTCAGTAGGGGAGAGCTTGCCAGCGTGCATGAGACCCTGCATTCCATGCCCCCACATGTCCCCACACACCTTTTTTCTTAAGATCCTTTTAAAATATTTTAAGACAGTAAATGGCCCATCTACTGTGGAAAACAGCCTCTTGGCTCCTCAAAAACTTTGGTTGAACTCGCCATGTGGCCCAGCAGTTCTACCTCTGGTTATACACCCAAAACAACGAAAGCCGGGAACAACTAAATATTTGTGCACTCATGTTCAAAGCAGGATTATTAAAATAGCCGAAAGATGCCAACAGCCTATTATAAATGCCCATTGACAAATGAATGCATAAGCAAAACAACCAAAAAGGGCTGTGTGTTTATGGAATGTTGTGCACGCCTAGGAAGGATGGAGATTTTGGCACATGTTACACCATGCATCAAACGGAAATCTCATGCTACATATTTTATCGGAATAAGTTCAGACACACACAAATAGCAATCTAAGGCACGGTTGTTTGTTAAATAAAATAGGTTGAAAAGTCATCCAAACCAATCTACAAGGCTGCACTTGGTGGCTGATATCTGTAAACCCAGCAACTGGAGGCGGAAACAGGCTGATCATGTGTTTAAAGTCATTCTCACTACAAAGTGTGCTCAGGGCCAGTCTGAGCTACATGAGACCTTCACTCAAAACAAAACAAAAATGACTTGTAATAGTAGCTTTGGAAAGCATAGCTTATGCATAAAAAATAAAGTGTGTAATATAAATATAGGTATGTGGTAGCTCAGATGTAATTGCCCCCCATGAGCTCATAAGGAGTGGCACTATTAGGAGGTGTGACTTTGTTGGAGGAGGTATGGATGGCCTTGTTGGAGGAAGTGTATCACTTTGAGGGTGGATTTTGAGGTTTCCTTTGCTCAAGATACTGCCCAATGGCACAGTCTACTTCTTGTTGCCTTCTGATCAAGATGCAGCCATATCTTCCTGTATGCCCCAGGTTCCTCACCATGATGATAATGGACCGAACCTCTGAAACTGTAAGCCGCCACCTCCATTAAATGTTTTCCTTTGTAAGAGTTGCCTTGGTCATGGTGCCTCTTCCCAGCAATAGAAACCATTTTTGTATCTCCCTGACGACATCGTCTCCCACTCCAACCAGGGAAACTACCAATTCTGAATTGGTATTTCTCACCCCTAGTCATTATTACAATACTGAGAGGATCCCAAGCAATGAACTCTCTACTTTTCCCTGAGCACTGTGAGACTCCCCTATTGCCAATACTGGACTGATCATTATCACTCCTGATCATTATTAATATATTTATAAAATTTAAAGGATCCCAAACATTTCCCTGCTTTCCCCTGGGCACTGTGAGAGTCCCCCATGGTGATGTATCTCCAGACTCAGAATGGCCCTGTGATGGCAGTATCCATAGACTTTATCATGACACGGAAAATCTTTCTCCTAAAGTGGTTTGCCTTGAAGTCTCTCTTAGCCATAGTGACATCTAAACCATCATCTCAATCAGGTTGGTTGGTGGTTTGTGCCTTTTCACCTTCCATGGTTCTGTCTTTGCAGGCTTTCTCAGCTTTGACTGCCCCTAGAGTTTTACATCAGATTTCTCTCTTTCACTGGCATGCTTAAGGCTACTTCCTTTCATTGTGGTTAGAGATAAGCATGGATTCTTCTCAACTGTCTTCTTAGTCCACATTTCCTAGGTTTCCTCCCCACCTCATGTTTTGTCTTATTTTGAATTGATCAAGATGTTTTGGGTTGGGGGGTTTTGTTTGTTTGTTTTGTGTGAAGGATCATTGGGTGTACTTAAGTTCTGTTTCTCCTTTTTACATATCTAGTGGTTACTTTTATGACATTTATAATCTTTCTTCTATATTAGCTTGTGAGAAGTATTAGTAAAATGTACACATAGTTGACATTTTATGAAGTCTAAAATTAAACATCTTTATCCTCATCTTCCAAATAAATGAATAACTAAAAAGTAGTGGAAAGGCCAGTCGATGTGTGGCGCATGCCTTTAATCCCAGCACTCAGGAGGCAAAGGCAGGCAGATCTCTGTGAGTTCGAAGCCAGCTTGTCTGCAGAGCGAGTTCCAGGGAGAGACTCCAAAGTTACAGAGAAACCCTGTCTTCAAAACAAAACACCACCAACCTAAGATCACAGTTATCTATTTTCTTGGGGTTTTCCAATTAGGCATTGTTGGCATCAATCTAAACTTAGCTCTTTTGTGTGATGTCACACTCTTGGGACTGTTTTCTCTCCCCACAAAAATCTATGGAGCCAGTTCTCAGTGTGTGAATCTACACACAGTTGTTTCCAATCCGCGTTCTTACACTAAAGATATTATCCTTTGCACCCACACAAAAGACGATGTTCCTGTGGGGTCTCAAGAGCAGGCCAAAAAGAGAGAGGGTCCTTTAGTTCAGTCGTTTAGTATTGGTGGGCTAATCCCTGGTCCCTTCCCTCCTTGCACTGTCTTTTATAGCCTACATTCAAGTTCTTTCCGGCCACATTTGCCTCCGGGTCAGCTCAAAATCTTCATGTGTTCCCCATTCTGGGCTCTCTGTCACTTTCTTGATTTGGCAGCTGAAGATTTCTCTCTCTTTACTGCAAGCTCAGCAAGGCAGTACACAAGGTGCTTACTGAGATCTGGTGTTTTGAAGCTGGGACAGTTTACTTGTTTGAGTCTGCCTCCTTCAGAGACTTTGAATCCTTTGTTTGTATAGAGGAGTGTATTCCATGTGTAGATTCTCATGTTTATATGACATGAAAATGTTAGAGTAGACAAGAACACACAAATATAAAGAGTGTGGTTCATCAGCTGTTTAATAATGACCTTGATTTGGAAAAGACCTAGTGTCAAATCATAGAATAGGACTCATGGAGTCAGTTTTGCTACAGTTCTCATCCAGTGAAGTGTTAAGGGAACACAGAAAGGTGTTCATGATTCGGTGCTACATAAGCTGCTTTGTGTAATCCTGTCTTTTGTTTATGCACACATACACACACACACACTATACGTATGTAGGTTGAATTTTTTTTTTTTTTTTACAAAAAAGAAACATTCAAGATTCGGGGATGACACATTAAGGAATGTTTTTGTTTACTTCTGATGGCTTCTATTTTTTAAGTACTTGTGTTTTTTCATGTAAAGGATATAATTATTTACAGCACAATGTAGCCAGGCGGTGGTGGTGCACACCTTTAATCCCAGCACTCAGGAGGCAGAGGCAGCAGATCTCTGCGAGTTCAAGGCCAGCCTGGTCTACAAAAGCTAGTTCCAGGACAGCTAGAGCTGTAACACAGAGAAACCCTGTTTCAAAAAAACAAAAACAAACAAAACAAAGCATACAGCACAATGTAAAGATCAGTACTCTCCTTTCTAGACTGCATATATCTTGTGGGCTAGCCTATCATCCAAAACAAGTATTATATCGGGTCTGTGGGACCTCTTTTTCCAGACCGCTTTCTTCCAGTTCATGATTGCTATACTTTGGTTTCTCTTCAGATAGTATAAATCCTTCGCCTTTTGCAGTTCATGATTGCTGATGTGTTCTGTTTTGTCGTGCGCTTAGGTGAAGCGATCAATGCCTCAGACAGACAAGCAAGTATGCATCCCACCGGAGCTGCCAGAACTGCTGAAGCAGTTTACCAAAGCTGCCATTCGGACGCAGCCTCCGGATCTCATCCAGTGGGCGGCCGAGTAAGTTGTTCCTACCAGAGGGCATGAGTGAGGGAAGAGGGTTTGTGGGAAACTGAAGAGGTTGGCAAGCCCTCAGTCAGGCAATCAGGCTGTTAAGGAGAAGCTGAGTTTTAAAAATAAATGCATCAAACAGAGAGAGAATGGGATGCCCTTCCCTAAGCTCATAGCAAAGGAGGAAGTAGGCCAAGTGTCCTGGGGTAAAGACTACCAGTTAGTTTACCATGTCACGCTTAGCACACGACCACCAAGGCCATCCCTGCCTCCCATCAGCTTGTCCTGGTTGGAAGGGGCCTGGGAATCTGGCTTGCAGCTCAACTCACCTTTCCTTAGTTTACGTCTCAATTTATCCTCTTTTCACCGCTAGATGGCAGCAGTACACCTTGTGGGGCGGTGCGCGATCCCGCAGGGAGGAGGAGGAGGTGGTCTCTCTCCAAGCTGGTTCCCACTGATTAATGAAACACCTTCCTTTATGGCTGTGGAAACTCAAACCTGTGCCAGAATAAAGACTTCTGGGGGGTGAGAGAGGGGGCCTGTTACTGATTAAAAAAAAAAAAATTAAAACTGATCCATCCCCTCTGCATGAAGATGTCCGTGGTCACATGACTTTCTGGAAAAGGAGGCAGAACTGGGTGATGAGGTCAAGTTGGGCTCCACGGTGTGCCTCTAGCACCCTTGCTCCTCGAAGGGCCCCTGGAAGCTGCTCAGTGGGTGAATTTACACAGCGGGCTGACCTCACCGTGGCCGCTTCACATAGAAAGCCTCTCAACTATGAAACTGCTTCTTACACGTGCCTGCTGGGAACTGGGCAGCCTCTGTGCCTGGGCTGGGAGCTAACAAGACGCTCCCGGGTCCTTTTCCAGTTGTTTCTCTCGCTGGCGGGTTACTTCCTTAGCGGTGCCTCTGCGGGAAGATACCTCGGTCTGTGGAGGGAAAAGGCTTGGGGAAAGAGAACCTGAGGGGTGTGGGGGTGCATCCAGCAGGTGGTGGAGACAAGCTGTGGAGCCCTTTCAGGAGGCATAAGCTCCCTGGCTCCCAGGTTGAGTCAGGAGGAAGCCTTTGAGAAAGTGAAGTCCTGATGCTTTTAAATGGCCTAAAGGGAGTTGCTTTGCTTAGTCATGACTCCTGTGTCGTTTTCTATTTTGAACTGTATGTATTACCTCTAAAATTACACTTTAATGTCACAAGACTAATTTCTTTTGGCATAGACAGATTTTGTATTATGCCATATGATTGCTTAAAACTCCATTTTATTGTTCTTGTGCTCCTCGGAAGAAAAATGACATTTCTTGATATTGTCCCTGACATTTATGGAGAATAACTTTCTGCCGCTGTAGCCTGCTTGCTCCATACTGTGTGGTGTGATAGATGCACATTTTTTAAGACATCCGTGCATGATCAGTCTGTACTTCAACTGCAGTCAAAAAGAGCATGGCCTAAGAACATTCTGCATCCCATTTAGACATCAAAAGCACGTAACCACTCATTTTCTGTGTCTCCCAAACTTGTAGGGTTCCAGCACATGGAACGCCATCAGGAATCTCCAGGATAAAATAAGTATTTAATTCATCACATGCAGGAATTTCCTCCCCTGTGCCCCAACAATGTAGAAGCCAATTCTCCGGGCATCATGGGGCAGATGCCAGTTTGTCCTGCAGCAGGCAGTGTGAGAGCCTAAATCTCTTCAACCATTGCCATGGCATCATTCACTTGCAAATGGAGCTCAGAGATTTAGAGGGAGGAGTCCATGGATGCGGCCTCGTTTCCGCTGATTTCTAACCAATAACACAACTCAAATACTGTTCCCTGAGAGTGCCAAGGGTGACTCTACCCAGGCACATCTATATAATGGTGCCATGGTATTGCTATTCCTGCCATTTCAGCTCCCTCATCTGGTTGTAAAGTCAGAGGCCACAATCCCATTCTGGGTGTCCCATGGTATCTGTCCCCACCCAAACACTGGTCTGCCTCCAGAGAGTTCCCAGGTAAAGGCTTAAAAGCGTCAAAATATTTCTACAGCTGAGGACCTCCAGCCAGAAACTAGAAGTTAGTTACTGTTCACGTCTCTTTAGTCCTGCTTGTCTGTGTCTCAGAGATGGGCAATAGTTAGCTCCATCATGTATACTGACCCTACAGAGGCCTTTTATAAAACACCCTCTGTATTTTATGCTACCTGCTTCTGAAGAAAGGAATGGAATGAGGGCAGGAAGGGGCGGAGGTTTTGATGGGGACAGACCCTGGCATCTTGTTGCCCACGTCCTCTCCCTGTGGCAGGCGACTGATTTCCTATTGTGCCAGTCTTGAAATAGGACCTGACCTATCTTTCACATCACCCCCGAATCAAGTCCATCCCACAAAGCTGTGACACACGGCAGCCATATTTAACTAAGTTCTGAGGGAAGACAGAAGGGGTGCCTTGTACGCACCATATCAGGTTGTTTTATCCCCTCCTTGACGTATCTTACTGCCCTTCTCCCCTTCGCTGAGGTCCCATGCCGGCCTCACTCACCCCCGGAACATTCTATCTGCTCTATTTTCATAGACGCACCTTCCCCCCACCTACCAAACACACATAGACAGATGTCCTATAAATGTCCTAGGATCTCCATTTGTCTATGCATGCGAATAAAATATTAAGAAGGGGTGGGAGGGGTGATTGAACATGCCTCGGGTGATGGCTTGCCAAAGTTTTCTTGATTGTTCCCCATTATTCTTAGAGAAAAGAAAACCCTTTCATTCCCTAAGTGCTCTTCATTCCTTAAAGCGGAAATAACACAATCAGATTTTGTCTGATACAAACTAAAGAAGGTAAAATACTGCTTCTTAACTACTCACTTCCTCCAAAAGGAAAAGGAAAGAAAAGTAAATAAACTATACAGCGGTCACTGGAGCCTGCGAGCCTTCCTCTATTCCCTTTTTTCTGCAGGTATTTTGGGGCCATGTCCCGTGGAGAGATGCCCCCAGTGAGAGAGAGGTCTGAGCAAGTCACTTTGTCCAACTGGGCTGAGCTGACCCCCGAGCTGTTGAAGGTCCTGCATTCTCGGGTATGGAGAATTCATGGATGGTGTGGAGACTGAATGGGTTAGGCAGGGGTTACCTGTACTTCCGCCAGGCAGGTAGCCATCAGGGCTACCCCAAAGTTTACTAAAGCCTGGCCTGAAAGGGCTTCCTTCAGAGAAACAGGAATCAGTTATGGAAGAAACTGATGGATGATGGGCTGTCTCCTGGGGTCATCACAGATTCCCCCAAATCTGGAAGGCTATTTGGGGGCTCAGTGGAATGAATGCTGCTTAGCCTAGAGATAGTAACTCCCCAGGTTCCTCAGCATCTCCCTGATGAATCCAGACCATGAGAGGTCTCGCGCAGTCTGGAGGAAGTGCAGACTCTACTTTCACCACCATGACAGGTGCAGGCACAGCCCAGCCTTCAGGACAAGCCGTGCCAATCCCCACGCGTTCTCCCAGGAGTTGGCCTGTGATAGAAAAGGAGGGACTGGCTTGAGAAACTGGTGGTTTGGCCAGTTCCCAGGATATGGTTGAGTAGCATGGTGCCCCACATTAGGGGAGGCTTGGGTGACTGGGGACTCACTGGAGCTTGGGTTCCAGAGTTTCAGTATTTCATTGGGCTCAGAGGCCCTGGCAAGGAGTTGGGACACTTACTGGGGCATCTGCACCCTCACCGTGCCATTAGCTAACTGCCACCCATCCTTTCCCGTCCACTTTCTAACTGCTAAATTTTCTGTGGAGTGAACATGGCAGAGCTCTCAAGTTCCTGGACCCAACAATGTTAGACATCCATGCTAAACCCTGTAGGTCAGCCATAGGGTATCACATATCACTCTTTCAGAAACAGGAGGGACATACGTGAGACTCAGTGCAGAGAACCCTGTGTAGTCTGGGAGAGACAATGTCATTCTTGATTCATTAAAGGTCTCAGGCAAGCCTCTGTCGACCTGACTGCCTTTCATGGGGCAACCTAAGAACAAAACTAGAGACCATAAAGGCATCCTTTACAACTGGAATATACTATAAATGGATCTCTTGACCATAATTCTGACTTCCAGAATTTTAAAATATTAAAACTGTGTCACAGCCTCGCAAAGACAACTTTCCAGTGGGATCCTCTGGCCTCTCCAGCTCCCCATTCCCCTCCTAGTGCTGGGAGAACTCAGAGTATCTTACTTGAGGCTCTCACGTGTCTCTTGTGTGTCCTCTGTCCTGAAGGTTGCTGGCCGACTGATCATCCACGCAGATGAGCTGGCCCAGATGTGGAAGGTGCTGAATCTCCCAACAGATCTGTTTAACAGTGTGATGAACGTGGGTCGCTTTACGGAGGAGATCGAGTGGCTCAAGTTTTTAGCCCTTGCGTGTAGCTCTCTCGGAGTTGTAAGTGAGCTTTGGTTGTGTGCCCGTACTGTGTCTCCCAGGGCGGAGGGCTGGCATGACCCGGCTCATTGCTGTGGGTGAAGACCTAGATTCGGTTCTCAATGTGCAGAAGACAAATGTTGAAATGTCCCATAACTTTTCTCTGGGCCTGGAAGGACAATGCATCTGCTCCCTTTCAGCTCCCCAGAGATGGTGAAAAGAAGAACTGCCTGTTGTGCCTTCTTCTGCTCTCTGAATTAGGTCATTTCCAGACTCAGTGATCAGAACTAAGAGGTATAGGGAAAGGATGGGGCAGCTCTCACCAGGTTCTGCAGAGCTGGCCAAGTCTGGCTTCAGGTTTTTTGTGACTTTTAACCATTGCCCTCAGATGAATTTTCAGTCTGTTCTTCGTTCATGATTTCTAGCTGTATGATAAGTCGTGTTTACTTGTGGGGTGTAGATACCTCGAAGCCATGCTGGTGGCGACCTTAAAGGGGCGTTCAGCCTGATAGAAAACGGCTGGCAAACACAAGTGGAAATAAGAGTCAGAAAAACAGAAAGCAAAGAGGAGTTGAAACATTTTTTTAAAGGGACGGGAAAAAAGAAAAGGTTTAGATTTCTAGAGTCATAATCTTAGAGAGGGGAAGTTCATACCGACTCAGGCCTTTTCCAAATTAGTTTGAAAATTGGAAAAGTTCTTTTCCTGTTTTGAAAGAAGGAAATGCTGAAGCCAGCTTTTATGCGCATTTAAAAACGAGGCATCATCTAGGTGGACTCACTCTCATTAGTCACTGATAATGAACCAAAATGTTTTTATGAAAGTGAGTCTTCACTAATTTCTAAAGCCCTGAGATACACGTAAAAGTCAATTAGGAGATCATTGCCTTCACACAGGCCACAAGGATGAAAAGGAACTTGGCTCTCTCAGCACAGCCAGGCACGATCTTGGTCTTTCTTTTCAAATGTGCTCAGAACACGTACTTGGCATTTTTGTTTCGGTGTAAATTTAGCAGAAATATTGTAATCCAACTTTTCCCGTGCGTTTCCCCTGCAACCGATTCATAATCATTTCTCCAGAGAGGAGGAAAGAGAGGAATATTTGTGGGTTTTTTTCCATTGTCTTACATAGAAACATTACATAATGAATAAATGACTATTCTCCAAGGGCAGGTGGTGGGGCGGGGGGAGGGGGGGTAAACATAGCAGGGGGGAAGAACCTCAAGGAGCTAAAGAAATCAGAAAAGAAAACTACTTTAAAATGCACACATTTTATTAAAGTCTCATAAGTCTGCATTTTATTAACAAGATGCTCTGAGATTCTCTTTCTCTGTTAATTCTGACCTTGATCTGCCCCATCTTCAAAGGATAGAGTAGAAACTGAGTAGATTTGATCCAATCTTAGCGCTTAGATTGGTGCTGCAAATGAAACCGCCTCCAGATAAACGCTGCTTCTGGGGTTCCTCATGCTCTTCTCCAAAGGAGCAATGCAGTGCTTTAGGAAAGGGCTGATCTGGGATGAAAGGGTGTGGCCTCTTTAGGCCCTCTGGTCTTCACTGCAATGCCACTGTAGCTTAGGCTTTTGCATCTCTTGGTTTGTTCAAAGCATCATGATGGTCCCCACTAGCCCATCTCAGGTTTCCCTGGTGTTGCGCTCCCCCATCCCACCCTGCCAGTGTTTTGTGTCCATTGTCCTCATCGGCTCCCTGGCTTTGGTGTGTGCGATGACTGAGTCATCTTCATGTCCCCATACCTCACAGTAGCCTGGGGGTGACTTTGGAAAGCCACAACTCCTTTTCTGCTTTGCACATCACATACCCGGCAGGCTTGCTCTGATGTGCCTGCCTCCCAAACTTGGAGGAAGCCAGGAGGTGAGCTGTGTTTTTCTTCATCTCTTCCAAGACAAGGATGTTGGATCGGGTGTTCTATAAGGTCCAAACTTTCTGTCCCATTTATCTGCTTCCACCAAAACAGCCTCATGCCCTTCCTTGTGTCCACCAACAGGCAGGGGTGAAGTCAGCCTGCAAGTATAGTCTATACCAAAGGTGCCTGTGAACCCAGGAAAATACCTATACTCACCTATGCCATGCTGGAGCTTAATTGTGGGGCTGCTCCATGCTGTAAACAGTCGGCTTGTGTTCCCTGAACTCATGTGTTGAAATCTGGCAAGGAGTGGGGCCTGAAGTCACAAGAGTGCAGTCCTCAGTAACAGGGACTGGACAGTTTAATAAATGGGGATTGGAGGAGGTTGTTTGCCCCTTCCACCATGAGAGACTACAGCAAGAAATCACCACCTAAGAAAAACAGGTTGCTGTCAGCCCTGGATCTTGAACCTCATAACTTCATAACTGTGAGCAACAGATTTTGAATTTGTATTAAATCTCTGAGTCTAAGATACTTCTTCATGATAGAAGCCTGAGCCAGCTTGAGACAGTCAAGGTGTCACCATTTAGTAGAGGGTTTGCAGTCCATCTAGCCGTATGTCCTTGGAGACCAGTCTGCTAGGAATTTTTCCTTTCTTCACAGCAAGTTTTGGTCTTTTACCAGCTGGGAAAGCAGGTTTTGTTCCCATTGGAAACGTCTACCAACTGGAGCTTTTACTCCAGTAGGCAACAGGAATAGTGAGTCCAGTCTTGAGCTCTCTGGACCTAACATGTGTGGTTTCACATGGCTGGCAGACCTGTATCCTCTTCCTGTCCAGCCTTCCTCCCTCCAGGCTGCCATAATACTACCTGCTGTTCCAACAACAGTGCACATAAAAAGGAAGAGGTCATGTATGGAATCAGTGTGTTCATGTCTGAGTTTAAAAGAAAGTCTTATATGATGCTGGAGGCTGCTGCTATGAAGTATCCTCTCCCCTCACATGCACGCACACACACACACACACACACATACATTACATATACACATACATACACACACATATACACAAACCTGATGAGAGAGAATGTGAAGATCTGTTTACATTAAAATTGAATTTTTGAAAAGTTCCACTCCGAGAAGTTATTTAACCGTTGTAAACAGAGACTGCTCTTATGTTTCCTGTCCACCCAGACCTGAATAATCACATAGAAACTATATTAATTGCAACACTGTTTGGCCAATAGCTTAGGCATATTCTTAGCCAGTTCTGACATCTTAAATGAACCCATTTCTATTAATCTATGTATCACCACAAGGATGTTGCCTACCAGTGAGGTCTGGGTTCTGTCTCCTTCAGCAGCTACATGCCATCTCTTTGACTCTGCCTACTCTCTGTATCTCTGTTTGGATTTCCTGCCTGGCTTTACTCTGTCCTGCCATAGGCCCAAGCAGCTTCTTTATTAACCAATGGTATTAAAACATTGACAGCATACAGAGGGGAATCCTACATCAATCCATGATCTTTTTTTATTATTTAAAATATTTTATAGTTTTATGAAGAGAACTGGAGATCTGGCCCAGTGGTTAAGAGCACTTTGTACTACAGAGGACCTGAGCTCAGTTCCTGGAAGTCACTTCAGGCTGCTCCCAACCACCTGTAACTCCAACTCCTTGTAAACCAGCAACAGTCTGGCCTAGACTGTGAGGAACTTACACTCATGTATTCATGTGCACATGTTTCCACACAGAGACATAACCAAAAATAAGATATTTTGTAAGTATGAGGCCGTTAGAATTTAGAGGTGGAAAGCACCTAGTTGCTTGCGAGGGCTGCAACAACAACTTACCACAGGCTGGGTGGTTTACACAACAAAAGAGTATTGTCTTACCATCGTGGAGGCCAGACAGTTCAAGGCTGTGATGTTAGCAGGTGGTTTCTTCTGAAGGAACCTCCTCCTCCCGTGTCAGAGCCTGTACATTCTCTCCTACCATCCCTGCCACACACTACACACCAGTCATGCCGAGCTAAGGTCCACCCTGCTCATCTCCCTGCAATTTAATTCGCTTTTTAACGTTTATTGTGGGTGGCATTTTGTTTGGTGTCATGCTTTTTGATAGCAGGTCATTATATCACTCCGAATGGTCTTGAACTGTGTGTCCATCCTCCTGCCTCAGCCGCCTGAGTGCTTCAATTACAGGTATTCACCATTTCATTCAGTTCTCATTAACCCTTTAAATTCTGAAATTCTGGGACTTAAGAACTTGAGTGGAGAATAGTTCAGCCTATAATAGCACCCCAAAAAGAGGACAGCACAGGAAGTAGGGGGACAGAATTATATTAGGAATTACTGTGGGCAGAATTATGCAGCTCAGTACACACACACATGCATGCTTACAAATACACTCCAAACCACTTTCATCTGACACTTAGGCCTTCCCCACCCACCGACAGCCTCACACACAGCTTGCCATCTGACCCTACCCCATGTTATAGAAGACATGTAACAGGAGACTGACCTGTTTTAAAGCTACAAACCTCGGTAGTTTTTTGACACTTAGGGTTTATCATATTTAAACTGTTACATGTTAAAGTTCCTATTTTATACAATGTGAGTTAAATGGATATAAAAATTAACTATTAATTCAAAATGCATAGTAATTAATTAGTGCAAAAGACCTTTAAAAATCACTGCCATTGAGTGAAACCATCTCTAGGAAGATGAGCCAAACTTATTCACATCCTCTTAGGCCTCACAGTTAAAGAAGCACCATCCAGACAGTCTTGGTGTTCTAGGAGGGGATGGGAGCCAAACATCCAAAAAACTTCTCTGGCCAGTCATGTAAGGACATATAGCAGCTGCTTCAAAATCCCAGGGCACTTAACTCACCACTCAGGACCAATTCTTGACTAAGCCCTGGAGGATGTATCTTTACATTGGCAGCTTTAACAAAATGTGTGTGTGTGAGCAAAAATAGGTCATTTTTCTGATACTGTAATAAATCCCTGACCAAAGACAATTTGGGGAGGAAAGAATTACTTCACCTTATACTTCCATGTCTACAGCCCATCACTGAGGGCAGTAAAGGCAGGAAAACAAGCAGAAACCATGGAAGAACGCTGTTTACTGGCCAACTACTCATTATTGATGTCAGGACCTTTCTTATACAGTCCAGGGCATCCTGCCTGATGTCATAAAACAGACATGCCCACAAGCCAATCTGATCACAGCAATTTCTCTATTGAGGTTCCCTCTTCTAGGTAGCGCTAGGTTGTGTCAAGTTGACAATAAGAACTAACCAGGACTATTTATTAGGTGGTTTTACTTAAGTGGATCCTCATGAAGAATGGGTGTTTATCTTGTGGGCCTCCTATCTCTTTAGAAATAGTACACTTCCTTCAACTCTTCTCCATTATGGGCTTTGCACCAGGTGTGTGTGTGTGTGTGTGTGTGTGTGTGTGTACATGTGTGTGGTGTGTATATGTGTGTCTTATATTTATTATATATATTTATATAGGTAGGTAGGGAGAGAGATCTCTACACTTTAGGAGATAAAGTTGGAAGGTAATAAATATTTTTAATTTTCTTTTTTTCCATTTTTCACTTGCTCACTATGCATGCATGCATGTGCACAGGGACAGAGGCCAGGATGCAGGAGCTGGCTCTCTTTTAGGAAAAACTAGGATTAATAAGTTGATGTTTCAAAGGGTTTACTAAACTTTCTTAGGAAACGCTAAGTTACACAGAACAGAATTTAGCTAAAGGAGCACTCGGTTCTCTTATCAGGGAGAGCAGGATTCTGCTCCTGGTTGACACCTGCCTGGGAAGAGCAGCCTGGGCTAGCTTGAGATAGCTATAATAATGTTACACTGTAAATCTCCCCACTTGTTCAAGCATCAAACCTTGGAACATGTTTAATTACTCACAATGTAGCTGGGGACTGTGAAGCTGCATACACCGCTGGGGATGGCTGTGCAAGCCTGGCCCCCTTCCGTGCATAGCCAGAACTACTCTTGCACCAATTAAACCTTTAGCACTCCTTGTGTCCTTGGTGTGGCTCCCCACTGGAAAGGCATAGGAATGCCGTAACACTCTCCAACAAGTGAGTCCTGAGAGTCACACTCAGGCCACCGGCTTTGTATGCCCAGCACCTTTTCTCGCCCCACCATCTCCCCTGCCCAAGAGAGTGCTAATTTTATAGAATGAAAAGTCGCTTCTCCTTGGAAGGGGTTCTTCTAATTAAGCTTACAAATATCTCCAAGTACTTTTCAGTTTATAAATCGAATTTGCTTCCAGAAAGAAAGGTAAGACAAGCGGTAGTCAGTGTTTAGAAGGAATAGGTTGATTGACACGTCAGCTTTCTGGAGTCTTGGGTTATCCTCACTCCATCCTCCATGAGCAGTGACTTTGTTTTCTTTCCTGAGTCTAGCCTGATCTTAGGGCTCTAGCCTGGAAGAGTGATTTTCTCCTCCTCCTGTCTTACGGTGTTCTAGACCATTGCCAAAACTCTCAAGATAGTGTGTGAAGTGCTGTCCGGCGACCATGATGGAGGACAGCCCCGGATCCCCTTCAGCACCTTCCAGTTTCTCTACACGTATATTGCCGAAGTGGATGGGGAGATCTCTTCATCCCACGTCAGCAGGATGCTCAACTACATTGAACAGGAAGTGTGAGTAAACTGTTGGCAAGGGAGAGCAAAAGTGTACTGGCGAGGACCTAGGGGTGAGGTCCCTGTCATTGGTAGCTTCGTCTAAAATTCTTAATTTTATAATGACGTAAAAGAATTCATATTCAGTAGAAACTAGAGTTCATTTTTTTGAACTTTGATATAATTTCCTGGGCTAGCAATATTGCAGTGCAGTAATCTCCCCTGATGCTGATAGATGCACCGCATCACAGCTAACAACCAGCTTTTTATATTGCTAGGGAAGCAATACTTTATAGTTTACTGTGTGGCTGATCTGGGAGGGCCCAGATAGGTTGGGGGTATTAAGTACATTGTGGACATTTTATTTCTTTAAAAAGAAAAGATTCTTTACATTTTAAGGTTTGTTTTAATGATGAAGAGGTGGTCATGTGCAGGTGACATGCGCCTTTGGAGGTCAAAGATGCCAGATATCCTGAAGCCAGAGTTATAGGTGGTTATGAGCCAACCAGCATGGGTGCTAGAAACTCAGCTCGGGTCCTCTGCAAAAGCAATGTGCACTCTTAACATCCGGGCCATCTCTGCAGCCCCTCAATGTGGTCTTTTCCACTTACAACAGGGATTCAAAGACTTGCTCCGCATTGTAAGTCAGGGAACATGTGCATACTTTTCTGTTCTGAGGAACACGAAATACTGATTCAGAAAAGGAATAGTCTAGGAGAGTAACCCATGGAGGGTTTCAGAGGTTAATTGAAACAGCCCCCAACTGGAGCATATTAGAAGCACAGAATCCAAGGCCCAGGAACTTGTGTCTTAATAAACCTGCCAGGTGCCTTTGCATGAGCTTAAGTTGGCCAATGGAGGAGAAAGAAGGCACAGGAAAACAGAGAAACCGAAGAGAAAGAGGAGAAGGGGAGGGAGGCAGAAGATTAGGCAATCAAGACTAAAGAGAAGGGGCCAGCAAGGTGACTCTGCTAGTAAAGGTGCTTGCTGGTCAAGACCTGAGTGTGATCCTGGAGCCCGTGTGTCCTGATGGCTTTCCTATTGCTGTGAAGAGACACTACAATCAAGGCAGCTTACAGAAGACAGAGTCTATTAGAGTCTTGCTTACAATTCCAGAGGGTTAGAGCCATGGCCATTATGGTGGGAGAGCACACCACAGGCGTATTGCTGGAGCTGGTGCTAAGGGCTTACATTTGATCCACAAATGTAAGACAGAGAGAGCTAGACACTGGGAATGGCTTGATGCTTCTGAAGCCGCAAAGGCCGCCCTTGTTGATGATACACTTCTCCCAACAAGGCCATACCTTCTAAATCATCCTAAACAATTCTACCAACTGAGGACCAGACACTCAAATGTCTGAACATAGGGGTGCCATTCTCATTCATACCACCATACCCGTGAGGATAGATAGAAGCAACTCCACAGAATTGTCCTCTGGCCTCCACACATACATTGTGAACATACAATAACATTTTTAATTAAAAAGAATAAGAGCCTTGGGGGCAGCAGCAGTGAAATTAATTTGGGTGATATATACATATATAAATATATAATATACTTTTTCAATTGCTCGCCAAATCTAATTCCAGATATCTATTTTTTTCCCAAACAGAATTGGTCCTGATGGCTTAATCAAGGTGAATGACTTTACTCAAAACCCTAGGGTTCGGCTGGAATAAAAGCACAATTCTGACAGTTTTAATGGAAGATACAGAGATGTACTTCAGAATAAGTGAGCTCCAGACACCACCCAAAGTCAATTTTCTTTTACAACTGGCACAACTAATAAACAATTAGCCAGGAATGTGTGGAATTCAGGTGTAAGGTTGCTGGGACAAGACACTCGCACATTGTGTAAAGGTGGCTCACAAAACTTGGCTACAAAACTCATCTCAAGTCACAGCCAGACTGAATTTTGAAAGGCAGAAGGCCGACTGCTGTGATTGTGATGCTTTGTGATTGCTGGGTGTCATTTACATAAGGATCCTGGTCTTCAACTTTTGCTCATCTGCTGCTCCATTTGCTCATCCTGCATCTATTCATTTAGTTACCAATTTTTATTGAGGTATAAGGTTGCAAGGTAAAAGTTAAAGTACTCAGTTGAACATGAATTTCAGATGAATAACAAAAAATTTGTGTAGCACAAGTTCTAATAGGTCTTAGCAATGAAAGCCCAGAGTCAGATACTGGGGGATATGCTGAGATCAGAGAGACAAAGGAGCAAAACCACAGCCACTTTATCTACTCAACTTCACCGCTGAAAAAGAGACTGAGCTCCTCTCTCCCGCTGCCTTATCACTTCCTCTCTCCTCCCAGCCATATCACTTCCTCTCTTCTAGCCTTATCGATCGTTTTTTTCTCTGTCTGTACAGACATCCAGAGCTCTCTGGTTAGCTAGTGGCTAAGCTCCACCCTCTAATCTTCAGGAAAGATTTATTTGTACAAACAAAATATCATCTTTCCCCTTTTATTGTCTAAAAATTTTTAAAAAATGTTATAACTAATGTAAGAAACTATATACAATAAATATAACTACAATATATACAGGCAATAAATACACCAACAATGTCTAGTCCATTAACAATAGACAAATTCAGAGAAAATATTTCATATCTATCCTATCTTGGTGAATCCAAAAGGTTGTACCTAATTCACTTTCTATTCTAACTTGCATTACCAAAAAGACTATCTTTTTTTTTTTTTTTTTTTTTCGGTTTTTCGAGACAGGCTTTCTCTGTGGTTTTGGAGCCTATCCAGGCTGGTCTCAAACTCACAGAGATCCGCCTGCCTCTGCCTCCCGAGTGCTGGGATTAAAGGCGTGCGCCACCACCACCCGGCAAAAAAAAAAAAAAAAAAAAAAAAAAAAAGACTATCTTTTTATGTTTCTCAACCTTATATATTTTACATTTCTTTAGTGAATTTCTTTTCTGAATCTAGTAACAAGGAAAACTAAAACTATAGCTATAAAATCCTCAATCCAATCAAAGACCCAAAGAAAACAATAGTACCTGAATAAGCAGGAAGTACAAGCCAGCAACTTAAAAAAAAATGTGAGAAATGACAAAAACAGCTGGCTGCCTGGAGTCACCCACAGTTCCTCTGCAACGTTGGGGCATCCATCTTTTTTAAAAAAAAGTGTTAGGCTGGGCGGTGGTGGGGCATGCCTTTAATCCCAGCACTCAGGAGGCCAAGGCAGGCGGTTCTCTCTGAGTTCGAGGTCAGCCTGGTCTACAAGAGCTAGTTCCAGGACAGGCACCAAAGCTACAGAGAAATCCTATCTTGAAAATAATAAAACACGCAACAAAAAAAAATTATTGGAGTGTGTGTGTGTGTGTTCGTGCGTGTGTGTGTGTGCGTGCGTGCGTGCGTGTGTGTGTGTGTGTGTGTGTGCACCTGTCTGTCCTAAGGTTTGCAAATGTGGAAAGTTAGGGGGACAACCTGTGTGTCAGTTCAGGATTCTACTCCATTTTGTTAACAGTCCAGGGGTCTTGATCAGTTTGTTTTCTCTGCCAGCTAAAGACAGGAAAAATCTTAAATGCAGTGGGTAGCAGCTGAGAAATCTCAAACACTGCAAGCAGAAGCTCACAGAACTGGCAGTTGAAGAAACATACATACAGCAGGCTCAGAGAAAGACCCTCTGCTAATGGATGGCAGCCTAGGAAACCCGAAGCCCAGCCTCTCCCTATGGGCTGCTGTTTGTTTGCTTGGTTATTTTTCAAGTCTTTGAAGGGTCTTCTATCCCAAGCCTAGAGTTGGTCTGCTGGAAGGAAAGTAGGATGGTTGATTGGTTGACAGCTGGTATGTAGACATGTCCTGATCCCACTTTGAACTTGACACGTAAGTCCATCAGCAAGGATCTACTGGCAGGAGAAAAGCCCACAATGCCTTTGTTTTAAGATGCCAGGCTCTTGTCCCAGTTGCAAGGGTGAGGAAAAAGGCCATCCACTTTGGAGCTTCACTGTCTTTAGTAGTCATGGTCCCTCTCCTTGCTTGCCGCTCAGGGAGCCCATCTAATCTCTGGTGCCCCAGTTTGAAATGGGGGTCTCTTATTTGCTGCTTCTATATGCCAGGCTACCTGGCCCACAAGATTTCCCTGGCTTCTCCTATCTCCTGCTGGGGTCTCTGTAGAAACACTAGGACCACAAATGTCTGCAGCCACATCTAGCTTTACGTGCATTCTGGATATTCATACCCTTGTGTGGCAGATGGTCTACCCACTAAGTCACCTCCCTAACCCCACATTGCTGCTCAGTTTCAGAGATAACATTGGCTGTCTATCATTTCCCCCCCATTCTCCGTGTTATTGATTTTGCTAAGCCTACAGTACTCACCAGAATCATGTCCTCCAGCAAATCTGCTGAATCTGTCACGGTCAGCATTCACCCCAAGGATGGGAAACAGTGTTGGCCTCCAGCGCTATGCTGTATGTGTTAGTCACTTTGCTGATGCTGTCATAAAACATCAATCAAAAGCAACTTAAGGAAGCTGGTCTCAACTGAGGTGCACCCCTCCCCCAACAACCTCCCTAAACAGCACCACCAACTAGGGACCAACTGTTCAAATGTCTATACCTATGGGGCCAGTTCTTGTTCAAACTCTCCTACCATATCAACTAAATGTCATGTTAATGATTGGTATGGGTCGA